>NC_060180.1:79387720-79710677 GCF_021184085.1 Oncorhynchus gorbuscha | reverse complement strand
TTTTCTGAACCGTCCTCAGTGCAGCTCCTTCCAATAGGGCACTTTCCTTTAATTCCCAATTAAATAGCCAGTATCATCTGCGCAAAAGTGGGGTTTTGTGATGGAGACGTGACTGAGGATGTGTTCAACCCTCAGTTCCCGAAGCTTCTCTATTCCGTTGTTTTGTTGCCGTTAAACGTGTGTTTTGTTGCCTAATAGAGTTTGCAGGATCGGATCCACTCTTTGCGTCCCTGACTACACCTCTCCGTTCTTCGTGGCCTTTCTCCGCGGGAGATCTATTGGCGGATTGGATTGTCTGACTGACCGACTGACTACCACCTTTTTGTATACGGTATTTCATTTGTTTTGATGTGATGTATACTGTGATTTATGTAGTTAGTTGTAGTTGAGGACTTATTAAGAGTGATACGCTTTAAAGTTCTGTGGTAAACTTATTGTTCTATTGATGGTATGATTAATACTGGGTTTATGCTACACGGAATGAACGGACAAACATTGCGTGACAGAAGTCACTTGAGTTCCCTGAACTCTACCGGGCAGGACTCTTTTTAGGCCCGAGGTACAGGACATTTCTGGAGGAACCAGAACTCATTGTGTTATATTATTATATGTGTGTGTAATCATTGATGTTGTTAATACAAACCCACGCAAAAGAGTATAGTTGTTTTTGAAGTTCTTTCCAATGTTTTAAGGGTTTATGAAAAGTTTATTTCCATCCTGACTTTTATATAAGTCCTTTGTATTGGTGTAGACTTGACGGACCAGATGGGACTCATTCCCACCCAAACTAAAAGGAGAAACCAATGTTTTCTCTGGTAGGCACAACCTACCTGGCACCCCTATAAATAATAACCTCAAGTCAAACCGTTACATAAAAAATGGCACCCCAGATGGGACAGCTCAACATTGAGAACTAACCAAAGCAAATATTTTGTGTGGAATTAAAACAATGGATTCACCCCAAGATAATGTGCTCATCCATGTCATACCTGTCAATGGGAATACACAGGGCCATTCTGACCATCAAGCTGACAAACACAAATCATAATGTGAATGGAGATAATGGAGTTGATTTGGGCCAGAGCCCTGGGAATCTGAATGCTCTGTCTGAGCCACAGGCCACAGGAGGTCTAACCAGTTACTCACTTATTGACATGGATCTGTGTGGAAGTACTGAGCTAGCCCTCCCTGACACCCAACCTTCCTCCATTGTCTGGGTTATCTCCAGAGGTTGTAGTTTTACAACTTCAAGGTGACATCCTTGATATTCGTCGGACTCAACAACATCTCCAAACTCTTATCCACCATAATTTCAAATGTCTAAGGGAAGAGCAACAACAGAGTGCCATGGAATTCAGAAACTCAATGAACACTCTAACCCCATGCTGATAGAGCTCAGTGAGAGTGGAAGACGGGAAATTACTGGTGCCATGGACAGGCAGTTTGACTACCAACGAAACCAACTCACTGCCACTCTCCAATGGCGCCTGCAACATCACCACACTGAGGTCCTCAAGGATGTTAATTCTGTTTTTTCTCCCATGGTTAACACTGTAGGCCACTTGCAGAGAGAACTCTCTAATTGTGTTAAAATGTTGGATGACTTGTCTGTGGACATGGCCTCCATTAGGCACAACTCCTTACACAGAGTTTCTCTGGTGTCCACTTCTGTTCAGACCACTGAGGGCCAAGCTGGCACCTCTGAACAGCCAAGACAAGGCCATGCTACAGTCACCACTGTCGATGGACTGGTTCGCTTGGGACAGCAGTTTGAGAAGGACAGAGAATGCCAACAGCAATATGTCCAGAGAAAGAAACAGACACCCAAGACAGACTATCAACAACAGCCAGAGAATCCAGCCAAGACCCCTCTCATGTTTTGTTGGAGATGTAGCCAAAAGGGACATTCTTCAGCTACATGTCCAAGACCGTATCAAGTAAACCCTTCCAGAAACCACAAATCACAACAGGCCAACACACCTAACTCTCTTCGCAGCAATGACCATCCTTCTCTGGGTGCTTTAACCAGAGCTGAAACCCCAAGAGTCACTGCCTACGCCCCCCATCGACATCCCCATCCTTTCAGTTAATACCGCACCAATCAGAAGCTAAAAAGTTACATGATTGGGGTTCAAATGTGGCACTCTTCTCTGCCGTTGCTCCGGTACCACTAACCCTTGATAATCCTTCTGACGATCTCCTTTTACAGGCTGTGAGAAGAGCTCAGCTGGAACAGCCAGAGGAGTTACGGCTGTTGGAACAGCTGCAGAATAATGCTGATGTATGTACTTCAAAGCTAGGACGCACCGGGCTCCTGAAGCACAAAATATTCCTTACACAGGAAATGCCGATCAAGCAAAAGCCATATCGTTTGTCCCCAGCGAAGCTAATCATCCAAAAGGGACTCATAAATGATATGTTAGCACAAGATATAATAGACCGTTCCTCCTCTCCCTGGGCTGCTCCTGTTGTCCTCATCCCAAAAAGACTGGTGGTCTTAGATTTTGTGTGGACTATAGGAAGACCAACAATGTTTCTCAGACTGATGCCTATCCTCTTCCTACCATCCATGAGATCCTGGAGTCATTGTCTGGCGCTGTTGTGTTCACTACCCTTGACCTCAATAGTGGTTATTGGCAGGTTGAGATGGACCAGGAAAGCAAGGACAAGACTGCTTTTGTCTGTGCTGAGGGCTTGTTTTCCTTTAAGGTGATGCCCTTTGGATTAAAGAATGCCCCTGCCACTTTCCAAAGACTCATGGAGATTGCGTTAGGTGAGCTCAAAGGGAAGATCTGTTTCGTCTACCTGGACGATATAATTATCTACTCTCAGAACAGAGAAAGACACTTTCAAGATCTTCAAGCAGTGTTGGACAAGCTACGAGAAGCTGGTCTGACCTTGAATATGAAGAAGAGCAACTTCTGCCAAACCTCCCTGAAGTTCCTTGGCCATATTGTGTCTTTCGACGGCATTCATGTGGATTCTGAAAAGACAAAGGCTGTACAAGACTTCCCTGTGCCAACCACACTCAAGGCCCTTCAACGGTTCCTTGGTACGGCTGGATGGTACCATCGGTTTGTGTCGAACTTCTCCCAGGTGGCAGAACCCTCAACGCGTTGAAGCGAAAAGGAGCGAAATTCCAATGGACGGCAGAGTGCCAGACCTCCTTTGAAACCCTGAAACGACATCTCGTCACACCTCCCATTTTAGGTCATCCCAACTTTGATTGCCCTTTTGTTGTTTACACTGATGCAAGTGATGTTGGACTTGGTGCTGTCCTAGTCCAACAGACTGGACTTGGCACTGAAGAAGTGCTAGCGTTCGCCAGTCGGACATTGAATGGAGCAGAACGGAACTACTCCACAACCGAGCAAGAGTGCCTTGCAGTTGTCTGGGCTTTGGAAAAGTGGAGGTACTACTTGGAGGGTAGACACTTCACTGTGGTCACTGACCATTCCTCCCTTGTGTGGGTGTTCAAGACCACAAAACCAAGCACCAGACTCATAAGATGGGCTCTACGGTTGCAAGAGTTCACCTTTGCAGTGGAATACAGGAAAGGAAAATACAACACTGTTCCAGATGCCTTGTCCAGAGCTCCTGCTTGTGATAATGGTGGCCCTCATTTTACATGTGCTACTGTCCTGTCAAGCAGTCGAGACTCGCCCAAAACGGACTTTCCCATCTCTGATGAGGCCATATGGAAAGCCCAACAGGATGATCCAGAAGTACAGGCTTTGTACCAGACTATCCTGGAAGATGGAGAAAAGATGGTCAATCCTACCACAAAGCTGACCATCATGGAAGAAAAAGTCTCTACCGAGTTGTACAACTACCTCACAGAACACTCTACCAAATGTACATACCTGAAACTCTACGCCTTCAACTGCTTCAAAATTTCCATGAAGACCCATTAGCTGGTCATTTGGGCAGGTTCAAAACCTACAAGCGGTTGCAAGCGTTACTGTACTGGCCACATCTGAGCATGGATGTGAAGTCACACATCCGAAACTGTCAGGTTTGTCAAATGTACAAACCAGAAGGTAGAAAGCCTGCTGGCATGTTGCAGCAAACGGTGGTTACCCGACCTTGGGAAATGTTAGGAGTGGATTTGATGGGTCCATTTCCTAGAAGCTCCAATCAGAATGTGTACATGCTTGTTTTTGTTGATTATTATTCAAAGTGGGTGGAACTCTTTTCCCTGCGTCAGGCCACAGCAAGGACCGTCTCTAACATCCTTACGAAAGAGATCCTGACTCGCTGGGAGTGCCTGATTACATCCTGTCTGATCGAGGTTCCCAATTTGTCTCTGATCTCTTTGAGGAGACCTGCCAAAGATGGAACCTGAGACAGAAGTTGACCACGGCCTATCACCCACAGACCAATCTCACTGAGAGAGTAAATCGAACCTTGAAGACAATGATTGCTTCCTATGTAGGACGCAGCACAAACACTGGGACAAGCACCTTCACAAGTTTCGATTTGCCCTGAATTCTGCTGTGCAAGAGTCCACTGGAGTCACACCTGCAGAGCTGAACCTAAGTCGTCCTCTCAGAGGACCCTTGGATATGGTGCTACAGCCCCAGCAGCTTACTCCAGATGCTGCTTGCTATGACCAGGTAGGCAATCTCCATGACTTGAGAGCTCTTGTCTCAAAGAACATGATCCAGGCTCGACTCAAGCAGAAGAGAAATTATGATAAGAACAGACGAGACATGCAGTTCCAGCTTCGTGATCGGGTGTGGTCAGCTCTCATCCTTACTCGAAAGCTGAACAATTCTTCTCGGCCAAGCTCGCTCCTAAATGGCAAGGACCATATAGGATTGTGGAGCAGATGGGCCCTTTGAACTACCGAGTGGTGAAAGAGGACACAGGTGAAGATATGCGCGTTGTTCATGTCTCACGCCTTAAGGCCTGTTACCCTCGGCTGAGGAAATGGAGGCGATTGAGCGCCGCAAGGTCCTGGATATCTTTGAAGAGGGAAAGTGAGGAGACTTTTCTCGGATTCCCAGACCCAGAAGTCTCGCACCTTAAGGCCTGTGACCCTCAGCTGAGGAGCGTGAGCTCCAAAAAGTAATGAATATTTTTGTAGAGGAAAGCGATGAGGAGACCTTTCGGTTTCCCCGACCAAGATGTGCCTTCCAGGCAATGGTCGGCTTTTTCCAGGGAGGGGTGTGTGACGGCCCTGAATTTTTCTGAACCGTCTCAGTGCAGCTCCTTCCAATAGGGCACTTTCCCTTTAATTCCCAATTAAATAGCCAGTATCAGCTGCGCAAAAGTGGGGTTTTGTGATGGAGACGTGACTGAGGATGTGTTCAACCCTCAGTTCCCGAAGCTTCTCTATTCCGTTGTTTTGTTGCCGTTAAACGTGTGTTTTGTTGCCTAATAGAGTTTACCCAGGATCGGATCCACTCTTTGCGTCCCTGGACTACACCTCTCCGTTCTTCGTGGCCTTTCTCCCGGGAGATCTATTGAGCGGATTGGATTGTCTGACTGACCGACTGACTACCACCTTTTTGTATACGGTATTTCATTTGTTTTGATGTATACTGTGATTTATGTAGTTAGTTGTAGTTGAGGACTTATTAAGAGTGATACGCTTTAAAGTTCTGTGGTAAACTTATTGTTCTATTGATGGTATGATTAATACTGGGTTTATGCTACACGGAATGAACGGACAAACATTGCGTGACAGAAGTCACTTGAGTTCCCTGAACTCTACCGGGCAGGACTCTTTTTAGGCCCGAGGTACAGGACATTTCTGGAGGAACCAGAACTCATTGTGTTATATTATTATATGTGTGTGTAATCATTGATGTTGTTAATACAACCCACGCAAAAGAGTATAGTTGTTTTTGAAGTTCTTTCCAATGTTTTAAGGGTTTATGAAAAGTTTATTTCCATCCTGACTTTTACATAAGTCCTTTGTATTGGTGTAGACTTGACGGACCAGATGGGACTCATTCCCACCCAAACTAAAAGGAGAAACCAATGTTTTCTCTGGTAGGCACAACCTACCTGGCACCCCTATAAATAATAACCTCAAGTCAAAACCGTTACAATATACACAGGGTACCAGTACTGAGTCTGTGTAGGGGTACGAGGTAATAACAGCTATATACACAGGTTACCAGTACTGAGTCTAGGGGTACGAGGTAATAACAAGCTATATACACAGGGTACCAGTACTGAGTCGATGTGTAGGGGTATGAGGTAATAACAAGCTATATACACAGGTTACCAGTACTGAGTCTGTAACAAGCTATATACACAGGTTACCAGTACTGAGTCTGTGAGGTAATAACAAGCTATATACACAGGTTACCAGTACTGAGTTGACCAGTAATAACAAGCTATATACACAGAGTACCAGTACTGAGTCGATGTGTAGGGGTATGAGGTAATAACAAGCTATATACACAGGTTACCAGTACTGAGTTGATGTGTAGGGGTATGAGGTAATAACAAGCTATATACACAGGTTACCAGTACTGAGTCTGTGTAGGGGTGAGGTAATAACAAGCTATATACACAGGGTACCAGTACTGAGTCGATGTGTAGGGGTATGAGGTAATAACAAGCTATATACACAGGTTACAGTACTGAGTCTGTGTACTGAGTAATAACAAGATGTACCAGTACTGAGTCGGTGTAGGGGGTATGAGGTAATAACAAGCTATATACACAGGTTACCAGTACTGAGTCGATGTGTAGGGGTATGAGGTAATAACAAGCTATATACACAGGTTACCAGTACTGAGTTGATGTGTAGGGGGGTAATAGCAAGGTAATAACAAGCTATATACACAGGTTACCAGTACTGAGTCGATGTGTAGGGGGGTAATAACAAGCTATATACACAGGTTACCAGTACTGAGTCTGTGTAGGGTATGAGGTAATAACAAGCTATATACACAGGTTACCAGTACTGAGTTGATGTGTAGGGGTATGAGGTAATAACAAGCTATATACACAGGTTACCAGTACTGAGTTGATGTGTAGGGGTATATGAGGTAATAACAAGCTATATACACAGGTTACCAGTACTGAGTTGATGTGTACACAGGTATGAGGTAATAACAAGCTATATACACAGGGTTACCAGTACTGAGTGATGTGTAGGGGTATGAGGTAATAACAAGCTATATACACAGGTTACCAGTACTGAGTTGATGTGTAGGGGTATGAGGTAATAACAAGCTATATACACAGGTTACCAGTACTGAGTTGTGTAGGGGTATGAGGTAATAACAAGCTATATACACAGGTTACCAGTACTGAGGGGTTGATGTGTACCAGGGGTGTGAGGGGTATGAGGTAATAACAAGCTATATACACAGGTTACCAGTACTGAGTTGATGTGTAGGGGTATGAGGTAATAACAAGCTATATACACAGGTTACCAGTACTGAGTTGATGTGTTACGAGGTAATAACAAGCTATAGGTTACCAGTACTGAGTCTGTTACCAGTACTGAGTTGATACACAGTGTAGGGTAACAAGCTATACGAGGTTACCAGTACTGAGTTGATGTGTAGGGGTACGAGGTAATAACAAGCTATATACACAGGTTACCAGTACTGAGTTGATGTGTAGGGGTACGAGGTAATAACAAGCTATATACACAGGTTACCAGTACTGAGTTGATGTGTAGGGGGGGTAATACAAGCTATATACACAGGTTACCAGTAATAACAAGCTATATACACAGGTTACCAGTACTGAGTTGAGTTACGAGGTAATGCTATATACACAGGTTACCAGTACTGAGTTGATGTGTACGAGGTAATAACAAGCTATATACACAGGTTACCAGTACTGAGTTGATGTGTAGGGGTACGAGGTAATAACAAGCTATATACACAGGTTACCAGTACTGAGTTGATGTGTAGGGGTAACGAGGTAATAACAAGCTATATACACAGGTTACCAGTACTGAGTCGATGTGTAGGGTACGAGGTAATAACAGGTTAAGCTAGTCGATATACACAGGTTACCAGTACTGAGTTGATGTGTAGGGGTACGAGGTAATAACAAGCTATATACACAGGTTACCAGTACTGAGTCGATGTGTACGAGGTAATAACAAGCTATACACAGGTTACCAGTACTGAGTTGATGTGTAGGGGTACGAGGTAATAACAAGCTATATACACAGGTTACCAGTACTGAGTCGATGTGTAGGGGTAACGAGGTAATAACAAGCTATATACACAGGTTACCAGTACTGAGTCGATGTGTAGGGGTACGAGGTAATAACAAGCTATATACACAGGTTACCAGTACTGAGTCGATGTTACGAGGTAATAACAAGCTATATACAGGTTACCAGTACTGAGTTGATGTGTAGGGGTACGAGGTAATAACAAGCTATATACACAGGTTACCAGTACTGAGTCGATGTGTAGGGGTACGAGGTAATAACAAGCTATATACACAGGTTACCAGTACTGAGTCTATGTGTAGGGGTATGAGGTAATAACAAGCTATATACACAGGTTACCAGTACTGAGTCTGTGTAGGGGTATGAGGTAATAAGAGGTTACCAGTACTGAGTCTATGTGTAGGGGTACGAGGTAATAACAAGCTATATACACAGGGTACCAGTACTGAGTCTGTGTAGGGGCCATTAGACCCTCTGTGGCCATTAGACCCTCTGTGGCCATTAGACCCTCTCATTAGACCCTCTGGCCATTAGACCCTCTGTGGCCATTAGACCCTCTGGGGCCATTAGACCCTCTGTGGCCAGGGCCATTAGACTCTCCGGCTGTACACGTTTACACGCTGTACACGTTTGTGTATTCTTGTTACACAAGTACGCAGAACAGCAATGTGTTACTAATTGCATTAGGTGTACATTTAACTTCCCCCCATAAGCACTTTGATTTAATAGCATCTGTCTCTCCTCTATCCTGTCTGTTTTGTGTCAGTGTCTTCAGACAGTAGTTTCCTGGCAGACCCCTTCTCCTTCTCTGCTGGCCTGACCACTCAGTTCTCTGGGGAGTTTGGAACCATCCTCTTCAACAAGGTGCTGGTCAACGATGGAGGACATTACAACTCTCACACAGGTAACACACACACACACAGAGAGAGAGACATCCACACACAGTCTTGTACAGCTAACCTTGTGGGTACACACAATTAAGTCCCATTCAAAATCCTATTTTCCCTAAACCTAACTCCTAACCCTAGCTCCTAGCCTTAACCCTAAAACTAACCCTAACTCCAACCCTAGTTCCTAATTTTAACCCTGACACTAATTCTTACCTTAACTCTAAACTCCCTAGAAATAGTATTTGGAATTTCGGGACTAACAGTTGGTCAAATTTTTGTTTGTTTACTATTCTTGTGGGATGGCTAAACACGTCGACAAACAGACAGACAGAGATACAGACAGACAGACAGACAGACAGACAGAGATACAGACAGACAGACAGACAGACAGACAGAGATACAGACAGACAGAGATACAAACAGACAGACAGACAGACAGAGATACAGACAGACAGAGATACAAACAGACAGACAGACAGAGATACAGACAGACAGACAGAGAGACAGACAGACAGACAGACAGACAGACAGACAGACAGACAGACAGACAGACAGACAGACAGACAGACAGACAGACAGACAGACAGACAGACAGACAGACAGACAGACAGACAGACAGCCAGACAGACAGACAGACAGACAGACAGACAGACAGCCATACACATACAGCCAGACAGACAGAGATACAGACAGACATACACATACAGCCAGACAGACAGAGACACAGACAGACATACACATACAGCCAGACAGGCAGAGATACAGACAGACATACACATACAGCCAGACAGACAGAGACACAGACAGACATACACATACAGCCAGACAGGCAGAGATACAGACAGACATACACATACAGCCAGACAGGCAGAGATACAGACAGACAGACAGACAGGCAGATATACAGACACAGACAGACAGACAGACAGACAGACAGGCAGATATACAGACACAGACAGACAGACAGGCTGAGATACAGACAGACCGACAGAGATAGACAGGCAGAGATACAGACAGGCAGAGATACAGACAGACAGACCGGCAGAGATACAGACAGACAGAGATACAGACAGACAGAGATACAGACAGACAGAGATACAGACAGGCAGAGATACAGACAGACAGACAGGCAGAGATACAGACAGACAGACCGGCAGACAGACAGACAGGCAGAGATACAGACAGACAGACAGGCAGAGATACAGACAGACAGACCGGCAGAGATACAGACAGACAGACAGGCAGAGATACAGACAGACAGGCAGAGATACATACATACAGACAGACAGGCAGAGATACATACATACAGACAGACAGGCAGAGATACAGACATACAGACAGACAGGCAGAGATACAGACACAGACAGACAGACAGACAGAGATACAGACAGGCAGAGATGCAGACAGACAGACAGGCAGAGCAGACAGACAGACAGACAGACAGGCAGAGATGCAGACAGACAGGCAGGCAGAGATGCAGACAGACAGGCAGAGATGCAGACAGACAGACAGACAGACAGACAGACAGAGATGCAGACAGACAGGCAGAGATGCAGACAGACAGACAGAGATGCAGACAGACAGACAGGCAGAGAGACAGAGATGCAGACAGACAGACAGACAGACACAGATGCAGACAGATACAGACAGGAGATACAGACAGACATAGACAGACAGACACAGACAGACAGCAGACAGAGATACAGACAGACACAGACAGACAGACAGACAGACAGGCAGAGATACAGACAGACAGACAGACAGGCATACAGACAGACAGGATACAGACAGACAGAGATACAGCAGACACAGACAGACAGGCAGAGATACAGACAGACAGACAGGCAGAGATACAGACAGACAGGCAGAGACAGACAGAGGCAGAGATACAGACAGACAGACAGACAGAGATACAGACAGACAGGCAGAGATGCAGACAGACAGACAGAGATACAGACAGACAGGCAGACAGACAGAGGCAGAGATACAGACAGACAGACAGACAGAGATACAGACAGACAGACAGAGGCAGAGATACAGACAGACACAGACAGACAGAGATACAGACAGACAGGCAGAGATGCAGACAGACAGGCAGAGATACAGACAGACAGGCAGAGATGCAGACAGACATACAGACACAGCCAGACAGGCAGAGATACAGACACAGGCATACAGACAGGCAGGCAGAGACAGACAGGCAGGCAGAGATACAGACAGACAGGCAGAGATACAGACAGACAGGCAGAGATACAGACAGACAGGCAGAGATACAGACAGAGGCAGAGATACAGACAGACAGGCAGAGATACAGACAGACAGGCAGAGATACAGACAGACAGGCAGAGATACAGACAGACACAGACAGACAGACAGGCAGAGATACAGACAGACAGGCAGAGATACAGACAGACAGGCAGACAGACAGACAGGCAGAGATACAGACAGACAGGCAGATACAGACAGACAGGCAGAGATACAGACAGACAGGCAGAGATACAGACAGACAGACAGGCAGAGATACAGACAGACAGACAGCAGAGATACAGACAGACAGACAGGCAGAGATACAGACAGACAGACAGGCAGAGATACAGACAGACAGACAGGCAGAGATACAGACAGACAGACAGGCAGAGATACAGACAGACAGACAGGCAGAGAGACAGACAGACAGGCAGAGATACAGACAGATACAGGCAGACAGACAGGCAGAGATACAGACAGACAGACAGGCAGAGATACAGACAGACAGACAGGCAGAGATACAGACAGACAGACAGGCAGAGATACAGACAGACAGACAGGCAGAGATACAGACAGACAGACAGGCAGAGATACAGACAGACAGACAGGCAGAGATACAGACAGACAGACAGGCAGAGATACAGACAGACAGACAGGCAGAGATACAGACAGACAGACAGGCAGAGATACAGACAGACAGGCAGAGATACAGACAGACAGGCAGAGATACAGACAGACAGGCAGAGATACAGACAGACAGGCAGAGATACAGACAGACAGGCAGAGATACAGACAGACAGGCAGAGATACAGACAGACAGGCAGAGATACAGACAGACAGGCAGAGATTCAGACAGCCAGAGATTCAGACAGCCAGACAGACAGACAGACAGGTATTTGTCAGTGTGTGTGTTGGGTGTGGTTGTAATTATGTCAATCCGGCCATTCATGTGTAGACTTTTTAGTTGACACAGTCAGGTCCCAGGAGTGGTATACAGTCGTGGCCAAAAGTTTTGAGAATGACACAAATATTAATTTTCACAAAGTCTGCTGCCTCAGTGTCTTTAGGTATTTTTGTCAGATGTTACTGTGGGAAATGTAAGTATAATTACCAGCATTTCATAAGTGTCAAAGGCTTTTATTAACAATTACATGAAGATGATGCAAAGAGTCAATATCTGCAGTGTTGACCCTTCTTTTTCAAGTCCTCTGCAATCCGCTCTGGCATGCTGTCAATTACCTTCTGGGCCACATCTTGTTTGTCAGAATTTGTGGGTTTTTGTTTGTCCACCCTCCTCTTTAGGAATGACCACAAGTTCTCAATGGGATTAAGGTCTGGGGAGTTTCCTGGCCATGGACCCAAAATATATATCGTCACCAAACTGTTCCTGGATGGTTGGGAGAAGTTGCTCTCGGAGGATGTGTTGGTACCATTCTTTATTCATGGCTGTGTTCATAGGCAAAATTGTGAGTGAGCCCACTCCCTTGGCTGACGAGCAACCCCACACATGAATGGTCTCAGGATACTTTACTGATGGTAGCGCTCACCTTGTCTTCTCAGGACAAGCTTTTTTCCGGATGCCCCAAACAATCGGAAAGGGGATTCATCAGAGAAAATGACTTTACCCCAGTCCTCAGCAGTCCAATCCCTGTACCTTTTGCAGAATATCAGTCTGTCCCTGATGTTTTTCCTGGAGAGAAGTGACTTCTTTGCTGCCCTTCTTGACACCAGGCCATCCTCCAAAAGTATTTGCCTCACTGTGAGTGCAGATGCACTCACACCTGCCTGCTGCCATTCCTGCGCAAGCTCTGTACTGGTGGTGCCCTGATCCCACAGCTGAATCAACTTTAGGAGACGGTCCTGGCGTTTGCTGGACTTTCTTGGGCGCCCTGAAGCTGCCTTCACAACAATTGAACCGCTCTCCTTGAAGTTCTTGATGGCCCGATAAATGGTTGATTTAGGTACAATCCTTGCCTGTGAAGCCCTTTTTGTGCAAAGCAATGATGTCGGCATGTGTTTCCTTGCAGGTAACCATGTGTTTCCTTGCAGGTAACAGGGCTCTGTTCTAGGCCCTCTCCTATTCTCGCTATACACCAAGTCACTTGGCTCTGTCATAACCTCACATGGTCTCTCCTATCATTGCTATGCAGACGACACACAATTAATCTTCTCCTTTCCCCCTTCTGATGACCAGGTGGCGAATCGCATCACTGCATGTCTGGCAGACATATCAGTGTGGATGACGGATCACCACCTCAAGCTGAACCTCGGCAAGACGGAGCTGCTCTTCCTCCCGGGGAAGGACTGCCCGTTCCATGATCTCGCCATCACGGTTGACAACTCCATTGTGTCCTCCTCCCAGAGCGCTAAGAACCTTGGCATGATCCTGGACAACACCCTGTCGTTCTCAACCAACATCAAGGCGGTGGCCCGTTCCTGTAGGTTCATGCTCTACAACATCCGCAGAGTACGACCCTGCCTCACACAGGAAGCGGCGCAGGTCCTAATCCAGGCACTTGTCATCTCCCGTCTGGATTGCTGCAACTCGCTGTTGGCTGGGCTCCCTACCTGTGCCATTAAACCCCTTCAACTCATCCAGAACGCCGCAGCCCGTCTGGTGTTCAACCTTCCCAAGTTCTCTCACGTCACCCCGCTCCTCCGTTCTCTCCACTGGCTTCCAGTTGAAGCTCGCATCCGCTACAAGACCATGGTGCTTGCCTACGGAGCTGTGAGGGGAACGGCACCTCAGTACCTCCAGGCTCTGATCAGGCCCTACACCCAAACAAGGGCACTGCGTTCATCCACCTCTGGCCTGCTCGCCTCCCTACCACTGAGGAAGTACAGCTCCCGCTCAGCCCAGTCAAAACTGTTCGCTGCTCTGGCCCCCCAATGGTGGAACAAACTCCCTCACGACGCCAGGACAGCGGAGTCAATCACCACCTTCCGGAGACACCTAAAACCCCACCTCTTTAAGGAATACCTAGGATAGGATAAGTAATCCCTCTCACCCCCCTTTAAGATTTAGATGCACTATTGTAAAGTGACTGTTCCACTCGATGTCATAAGGTGAATGCACCAATTTGTAAGTCGCTCTGGATAAGAGCGTCTGCTAAATAAATGACTTAAATGTAAAATGTAATGTAAAATGTTGACAGAGGAAGAACAATGATTCCAAGCACCACCCTCCTTTTGAAGCTTCCAGTGTCTTATTCAAACTCAATCAGCATGACAGAGTGATCTCCAGCCTTGTCCTCGTCAACACTCACACCTGTGTTAACGAGAGAATCACTGACATGATGTCAGCTGGTCCTTTTGTGGCAGGCCTGAAATGCAGTGGAAATGTTTTTTGGGATTCAGTTCATTTTCATTGCAAAGAGGGACTTTGCAATTTATCTGATCACTCTTCATAACATTCTGGAGTATATGCAAATTGCCATCATGCAGTCTGAGGCAGCAGACTTTGTTAAAATTAATATTTGTGTCATTCTCAAAACTTTTGGCCACGACTAAGTCAGGCAGTGTTCACTGTTGACCTGGGTTTGGGTTATGTTACTAGGGTTACCTAGGGATGGTTTTCAAAACACAGACACAGACTAATATAATATTTTCCCTCCCTCTCTCCAGGTATCTTCACGATACCGATGGAAGGGCGTTACCTGATCTCAGGAGTTCTGATGGCTCGGCAGGGGAAGGGACTGGAGGCTGTTTTGTCTGTCTCCAACCGTAGTGTCCATAGGCTGATGAGCTCCGCATCTGGAGCAGGGACAGTGGCCCAGGACAGTTGTCCCTGTGGAGGCTCTGTCTCATTCAGCCTGATCCTGTCTCTGAGGCAAGGGGACCACGTAGCTCTGGTCCGGACCGCAGGGCAGCTGGCCACCACAGAGTCCAGAGACATCCTATCAACATTCAGCGCCATCTTCCTCTATGCCAAGCAGCCAATCACCAGATAGTTACCACTGGGCCAACCAATCACACAGCAAGGACTTGTCATGTACATTCCACAACCAATCAGAAATCAGGAATACATTTAAACAGACACCAGAAATCCAATCACCTGCAACCCTGCAGTTGTTCAGAATAATGATTTGTATCATAGATATTCACCATGTAAAAAGTAATTCTGCAACCCTGCAGTTGTTCAGAATAATTATTTTTATCATAGATATAGATATTCACCATGTAAAAAGTAATTCTATGCTTGCCTTTTTACTAAACAATTATGCCAAAGATATAAAAAAAATATTAAGTGTTAATTCATGTATTTGAGAATATAGATATGTTTTTTTTCTACCTTTTTGTTTTAGAACATTTTCCTAAATTAACATTTATACAATTATATATGTACTTTTCTTTCTTTAAAAAAATGTCAGAGGGAAGAGACCACCATATAGGTTATTCAGTATTCATACCACATCCTGTTTAGATTAATCTGTTTTACAGGTTATTCAGTATTCCATACCACATCCTGTTTAGATTAATCTGTTTTACAGGTTATTCAGTATTCCATACCAAAACACTGTTACCATTAGTAAAACAGTAGGGTTGATTCCTTCCTTCACGTATGTTGTCAATAAACCCATTTGAAGATTTGTCTGATGGATGGATGGATGGTGTTAACATGGATTCGGATAGCATGTGTCTCAGGGTTGGGTTAGATGTTGGTTTAACATGGATTCAGATAGCATGTGTCTCAGGGTTGGGTTAGACGGTTTAACATGGATCCAGATAGCATGTGTCTCAGGGTTGGGATAGACGTTGGTTTAACATGGATCCAGATAGCATGTGACTCGGGGTTGGGTTAGAAGGTTTAACATGGATCCAGATAGCATGTGACTCGGGGTTGGGTTAGAAGGTTTAACATGGATCCAGATAGCATGTGTCTCAGGGTTGGGTTAGAAGGTTTAACATGGATCCAGATAGCATGTGTCTCAGGGTTGGGTTAGACGTTGGTTTAACATGGATTCAGATAGCATGTGTCTCAGATGTGTCTCAGGGTTGGGTTAGACTTTGGTTTAACATGGATCCAGATAGCATGTGTCTCAGGGTTGGGTTAGATGTTTGTTTAACATGGATTCAGATAGCATGTGTCTCAGGGTTGGGTTAGACGTTGGTTTAACATGGATTCAGATAGCTTGTTTCTCAGGGTTGGGTTAGACGTTGGTTTAACATGGATCCAGATAGCATGTGTCTCAGGGTTGGGTTAGCGGTTGGTTTAACATGGATTCAGATAACATGTGTCTCAGGGTTGGGTTAGAAGGTTTAACATGGATCCAGATAGCATGTGTCTCAGGGTTGGGTTAGACGTTGGTTTAACATGGATCCAGATAGTATGTGTCTCAGGGTTGGGATAGACGTTGGTTTAACATGGATCCAGATAGCATGTGTCTCAGTGTTGGGTTAGATGTTTTAACATGGGTTAGACGTTTTAACATGGATTCAGATAGCATGTTTCTCAGGGTTGGGTTAGACGTTGGTTTAACATGGATTCAGATAGCTTGTTTCTCAGGGTTGGGTTAGACGTTGGTTTAACATGGATCCAGATAGCATGTGTCTCAGTGTTGGGTTAGACGTTTTAACATGGATTCAGATAGCATGTGTCTCAGGGTTGGGTTAGACGTTGGTTTAACATGGATTCAGATAGCATGTGTCTCAGGGTTGGGTTAGAAGGTTTAACATGATCCAGATAGCATGTGTCTCAGGGTTGGGTTAGACGTTGGTTTAACATTGATCCAGATAGTATGTGTCTCAGGGTTGGGATAGACGTTGGTTTAACATGGATCCAGATAGCATGTGTCTCAGGGTTGGGTTAGACGGTTTAACATGGATTCAGATAACATGTGTCTCAGGGTTGGGTTAGACGGTTTAACATGGATCCAGATAGCATGTGTCTCAGGGTTGGGTTAGACGTTGGTTTAACATGGATTCAGATAGCATGTGTCTCAGATGTGTCTCAGGGTTGGGTTAGACTTTGGTTTAACATGGATCCAGATAGTATGTGTCTCAGGGTTGGGTTAGACGTTGGTTTAACATGGATTCAGATAACATGTGTCTCAGGGTTGGGTTAGACGTTGGTTTAACATGGATTCAAATAGCATGTGTCTCAGGGTTGGGTTAGACGGTTTAACATGGATTCAGATAGCATGTGTCTCAGGGTTGGGTTAGACGGTTTAACATGGATTCAGATAGCATGTGTCTCAGGGTTGGGTTAGACGGTTTAACATGGATCCAGATAGCATGTGTCTCAGGGTTGGGTTAGACTGTTTAACATGGATTCAGATAGCATGTGTCTCAGGGTTGGGTTAGACGTTGGTTTAACATGGATCCAGATAGCATGTGACTCGGGGTTGGGTTAGAAGGTTTAACATGGATCCAGATAGCATGTGTCTCAGGGTTGGGGTAGACGTTGGTTTAACATGGATTCAGATTACATGTTTCTCAGGGTTGGGTTAGACGTTGGTTTAACATGGATTCAGATAGCTTGTTTCTCAGGGTTGGGTTAGACGTTGGTTTAACATGGATTCAGATAACATGTGTCTCAGGGTTGGGTTAGATGTTTGTTTAACATGGATTCAGATAGCATGTGTCTCAGGGTTGGGTTAGACGTTGGTTTAACATGGATTCAGATAGCTTGTTTCTCAGGGTTGGGTTAGACGTTGGTTTAACATGGATCCAGATAGCATGTGTCTCAGGGTTGGGTTAGCGGTTGGTTTAACATGGATTCAGATAACATGTGTCTCAGGGTTGGGTTAGAAGGTTTAACATGGATCCAGATAGCATGTGTCTCAGGGTTGGGATAGACGTTGGTTTAACATGGATCCAGATAGTATGTGTCTCAGGGTTGGGATAGACGTTGGTTTAACATGGATCCAGATAGCATGTGTCTCAGGGTTGGGTTAGACGGTTTAACATGGATTCAGATAACATGTGTCTCAGGGTTGGGTTAGACGGTTTAACATGGATTCAGATAGCATGTGTCTCAGGGTTGGGTTAGACGTTGGTTTAACATGGATTCAGATAGCTTGTTTCTCAGGGTTGGGTTAGACGTTGGTTTAACATGGATCCAGATAGCATGTGTCTCAGTGTTGGGTTAGACGTTTTAACATGGGTTAGACGTTTTAACATGGATTCAGATAGCATGTGTCTCAGGGTTGGGTTAGCGGTTGGTTTAACATGGAATCAGATAGCATGTGTCTCAGGGTTGGGTTAGACGGTTTAACATGGATTCAGATAGCATGTGTCTCAGGGTTGGGTTAGACGTTGGTTTAACATGGATTCAGATAGCTTGTTTCTCAGGGTTGGGTTTACGTTGGTTTAACATGGATCCAGATAGCATGTGTCTCAGTGTTGGGTTAGACGTTTTAACATGGGTTAGACGTTTTAACATGGATTCAGATAGCATGTGTCTCAGGGTTGGGTTAGCGGTTGGTTTAACATGGAATCAGATAGCATGTGTCTCAGGGTTGGGTTAGACGGTTTAACATGGATTCAGATAACATGTGTCTCAGGGTTGGGTTAGACGGTTTAACATGGATCCAGATAGCATGTGTCTCAGGGTTGGGTTAGACGTTGGTTTAACATGGATTCAGATAGCATGTGTCTCAGATGTGTCTCAGGGTTGGGTTAGACTTTGGTTTAACATGGATCCAGATAGTATGTGTCTCAGGGTTGGGATAGACGTTGGTTTAACATGGATTCAGATAGCATGTGTCTCAGATGTGTCTCAGGGTTGGGTTAGACTTTGGTTTAACATGGATCCAGATAGTATGTGTCTCAGGGTTGGGATAGACGTTGGTTTAACATGGATTCAGATAGCATGTGTCTCAGGGTTGGGTTAGAAGGTTTAACATGGATTCAGATAGCATGTGTCTCAGGGTTGGGTTAGACGTTGGTTTAACATGGATTCAAATAGCATGTGTCTCAGGGTTGGGTTAGACGGTTTAACATGGATTCAGATAGCATGTGTCTCAGGGTTGGGTTAGACGGTTTAACATGGATTCAGATAGCATGTGTCTCAGGGTTGGGTTAGACGGTTTAACATGGATCCAGATAGCATGTGTCTCAGGGTTGGGTTAGACTGTTTAACATGGATTCAGATAGCATGTGTCTCAGGGTTGGGTTAGACGTTGGTTTAACATGGATCCAGATAGCATGTGACTCGGGGTTGGGTTAGAAGGTTTAACATGGATCCAGATAGCATGTGACTCGGGATTGGGTTAGAAGGTTTAACATGGATCCAGATAGCATGTGTCTCAGGGTTGGGGTAGACGTTGGTTTAACATGGATTCAGATTACATGTTTCTCAGGGTTGGGTTAGATGTTGGTTTAACATGGATTCAGATAGCATGTGTCTCAGGGTTGGGTTAGATGTTTGTTTAACATGGATCCAGATAGCATGTGTCTCAGGGTTGGGTTAGCGGTTGGTTTAACATGGATTCAGATAACATGTGTCTCAGGGTTGGGTTAGAAGGTTTAACATGGATCCAGATAGCATGTGTCTCAGGGTTGGGTTAGACGTTGGTTTAACATGGATCCAGATAGTATGTGTCTCAGGGTTGGGATAGACGTTGGTTTAACATGGATCCAGATAGCATGTGTCTCAGGGTTGGGTTAGACGGTTTAACATGGATTCAGATAACATGTGTCTCAGGGTTGGGTTAGACGGTTTAACATGGATTCAGATAGCATGTGTCTCAGGGTTGGGTTAGACGTTGGTTTAACATGGATTCAGATAGCTTGTTTCTCAGGGTTGGGTTAGACGTTGGTTTAACATGGATCCAGATAGCATGTGTCTCAGTGTTGGGTTAGACGTTTTAACATGGGTTAGACGTTTTAACATGGATTCAGATAGCATGTGTCTCAGGGTTGGGTTAGCGGTTGGTTTAACATGGAATCAGATAGCATGTGTCTCAGGGTTGGGTTAGACGGTTTAACATGGATTCAGATAGCATGTGTCTCAGGGTTGGGTTAGACGTTGGTTTAACATGGATTCAGATAGCATGTGTCTCAGGGTTGGGTTAGCGGTTGGTTTAACATGAATCCAGATAGCTTGTGTCTCAGGGTTGGGTTAGACGTTGGTTTAACATGGATTCAGATAGCATGTGTCTCAGGGTTGGGTTAGACGTTGGTTTAACATGGATTCAGATAGCTTGTTTCTCAGGGTTGGGTTAGACGTTGGTTTAACATGGATCCAGATAGCATGTGTCTCAGTGTTGGGTTAGACGTTTTAACATGGGTTAGACGTTTTAACATGGATTCAGATAGCATGTGTCTCAGGGTTGGGTTAGATGTTTGTTTAACATGGATTCAGATAGCATGTGTCTCAGGGTTGGGTTAGACGTTGGTTTAACATGGATTCAGATAGCTTGTTTCTCAGGGTTGGGTTAGACGTTGGTTTAACATGGATCCAGATAGCATGTGTCTCAGGGTTGGGTTAGCGGTTGGTTTAACATGGATTCAGATAACATGTGTCTCAGGGTTGGGTTAGAAGGTTTAACATGGATCCAGATAGCATGTGTCTCAGGGTTGGGATAGACGTTGGTTTAACATGGATCCAGATAGTATGTGTCTCAGGGTTGGGATAGACGTTGGTTTAACATGGATCCAGATAGCATGTGTCTCAGGGTTGGGTTAGACGGTTTAACATGGATTCAGATAACATGTGTCTCAGGGTTGGGTTAGACGTTGGTTTAACATGGATCCAGATAGTATGTGTCTCAGGGTTGGGATAGACGTTGGTTTAACATGGATCCAGATAGCATGTGTCTCAGGGTTGGGTTAGACGGTTTAACATGGATTCAGATAGCATGTGTCTCAGGGTTGGGTTAGACGTTGGTTTAACATGGATTCAGATAGCTTGTTTCTCAGGGTTGGGTTAGACGTTGGTTTAACATGGATCCAGATAGCATGTGTCTCAGTGTTGGGTTAGACGTTTTAACATGGGTTAGACGTTTTAACATGGATTCAGATAGCATGTGTCTCAGGGTTGGGTTAGCGGTTGGTTTAACATGGAATCAGATAGCATGTGTCTCAGGGTTGGGTTAGACGGTTTAACATGGATTCAGATAGCATGTGTCTCAGGGTTGGGTTAGACGTTGGTTTAACATGGATTCAGATAGCTTGTTTCTCAGGGTTGGGTTAGACGTTGGTTTAACATGGATCCAGATAGCATGTGTCTCAGTGTTGGGTTAGACGTTTTAACATGGGTTGACGTTTTAACATGGATTCAGATAGCATGTGTCTCAGGGTTGGGTTAGCGGTTGGTTTAACATGGAATCAGATAGCATGTGTCTCAGGGTTGGGTTAGACGGTTTAACATGGATTCAGATAACATGTGTCTCAGGGTTGGGTTAGACGGTTTAACATGGATCCAGATAGCATGTGTCTCAGGGTTGGGTTAGACGTTGGTTTAACATGGATTCAGATAGCATGTGTCTCAGATGTGTCTCAGGGTTGGGTTAGACTTTGGTTTAACATGGATCCAGATAGTATGTGTCTCAGGGTTGGGATAGACGTTGGTTTAACATGGATTCAGATAGCATGTGTCTCAGATGTGTCTCAGGGTTGGGTTAGACTTTGGTTTAACATGGATCCAGATAGTATGTGTCTCAGGGTTGGGTTAGACGTTGGTTTAACATGGATTCAGATAGCATGTGTCTCAGGGTTGGGTTAGAAGGTTTAACATGGATTCAGATAGCATGTGTCTCAGGGTTGGGTTAGACGTTGGTTTAACATGGATTCAAATAGCATGTGTCTCAGGGTTGGGTTAGACGGTTTAACATGGATTCAGATAGCATGTGTCTCAGGGTTGGGTTAGACGGTTTAACATGGATTCAGATAGCATGTGTCTCAGGGTTGGGTTAGACGGTTTAACATGGATCCAGATAGCATGTGTCTCAGGGTTGGGTTAGACTGTTTAACATGGATTCAGATAGCATGTGTCTCAGGGTTGGGTTAGACGTTGGTTTAACATGGATCCAGATAGCATGTGACTCAGGGTTGGGTTAGAAGGTTTAACATGGATCCAGATAGCATGTGACTCGGGATTGGGTTAGAAGGTTTAACATGGATCCAGATAGCATGTGTCTCAGGGTTGGGTTAGACGTTGGTTTAACATGGATTCAGATACATGTTTCTCAGGGTTGGGTTAGATGTTGGTTTAACATGGATTCAGATAGCATGTGTCTCAGGGTTGGGTTAGATGTTTGTTTAACATGGATCCAGATAGCATGTGTCTCAGGGTTGGGTTAGCGGTTGGTTTAACATGGATTCAGATAACATGTGTCTCAGGGTTGGGTTAGAAGGTTTAACATGGATCCAGATAGCATGTGTCTCAGGGTTGGGATAGACGTTGGTTTAACATGGATCCAGATAGTATGTGTCTCAGGGTTGGGATAGACGTTGGTTTAACATGGATCCAGATAGCATGTGTCTCAGGGTTGGGTTAGACGGTTTAACATGGATTCAGATAACATGTGTCTCAGGGTTGGGTTAGACGGTTTAACATGGATTCAGATAGCATGTGTCTCAGGGTTGGGTTAGACGTTGGTTTAACATGGATTCAGATAGCTTGTTTCTCAGGGTTGGGTTAGACGTTGGTTTAACATGGATCCAGATAGCATGTGTCTCAGTGTTGGGTTAGACGTTTTAACATGGGTTAGACGTTTTAACATGGATTCAGATAGCATGTGTCTCAGGGTTGGGTTAGCGGTTGGTTTAACATGGAATCAGATAGCATGTGTCTCAGGGTTGGGTTAGACGGTTTAACATGGATTCAGATAGCATGTGTCTCAGGGTTGGGTTAGACGTTGGTTTAACATGGATTCAGATAGCATGTGTCTCAGGGTTGGGTTAGCGGTTGGTTTAACATGAATCCAGATAGCTTGTGTCTCAGGGTTGGGTTAGACGTTGGTTTAACATGGATTCAGATAGCATGTGTCTCAGGGTTGGGTTAGACGTTGGTTTAACATGGATTCAGATAGCTTGTTTCTCAGGGTTGGGTTAGACGTTGGTTTAACATGGATCCAGATAGCATGTGTCTCAGGGTTGGGTTAGCGGTTGGTTTAACATGGATTCAGATAACATGTGTCTCAGGGTTGGGTTAGAAGGTTTAACATGGATCCAGATAGCATGTGTCTCAGGGTTGGGTTAGACGTTGGTTTAACATGGATCCAGATAGTATGTGTCTCAGGGTTGGGATAGACGTTGGTTTAACATGGATCCAGATAGCATGTGTCTCAGGGTTGGGTTAGACGGTTTAACATGGATTCAGATAACATGTGTCTCAGGGTTGTTAGACGGTTTAACATGGATTCAGATAGCATGTGTCTCAGGGTTGGGTTAGACGTTGGTTTAACATGGATTCAGATAGCTTGTTTCTCAGGGTTGGGTTAGACGTTGGTTTAACATGGATCCAGATAGCATGTGTCTCAGTGTTGGGTTAGACGTTTTAACATGGGTTAGACGTTTTAACATGGATTCAGATAGCATGTGTCTCAGGGTTGGGTTAGCGGTTGGTTTAACATGGAATCAGATAGCATGTGTCTCAGGGTTGGGTTAGACGGTTTAACATGGATTCAGATAGCTTGTTTCTCAGGGTTGGGTTAGACGTTGGTTTAACATGGATCCAGATAGCATGTGTCTCAGGGTTGGGTTAGCGGTTGGTTTAACATGAATCCAGATAGCTTGTGTCTCAGGGTTGGGTTAGACGTTGGTTTAACATGGATTCAGATAGCATGTGTCTCAGGGTTGGGTTAGACGTTGGTTTAACATGGATTCAGATAGCTTGTTTCTCAGGGTTGGCTTAGACGGTTTAACATGGATTCAGATAGCATGTGTCTCAGGGTTGGGTTAGACGTTGGTTTAACATGGATTCAGATAGCATGTGTCTCAGGGTTGGCTTAGACGGTTTAACATGGATCCAGATAGCATGTGTCTCAGGGTTGGGTTAGACGTTGGTTTAACATGGATTCAGATAGCATGTGTCTCAGGGTTGGGTTAGACGTTGGTTTAACATGGAATCAGATAGCATGTGTCTCAGGGTTGGGTTAGACGGTTTAACATGGATTCAGATAGCATGTGTCTCAGGGTTGGGTTAGATGTTTGTTTAACATGGATTCAGATAGCATGTGTCTCAGGGTTGGGTTAGACGTTGGTTTAACATGGATTCAGATAGCTTGTTTCTCAGGGTTGGGTTAGACGTTGGTTTAACATGGATCCAGATAGCATGTGTCTCAGGGTTGGGTTAGCGGTTGGTTTAACATGAATCCAGATAGCTTGTGTCTCAGGGTTGGGTTAGACGTTGGTTTAACATGGATTCAGATAGCATGTGTCTCAGGGTTGGGTTAGACGTTGGTTTAACATGGATTCAGATAGCTTGTTTCTCAGGGTTGGCTTAGACGGTTTAACATGGATTCAGATAGCATGTGTCTCAGGGTTGGGTTAGACGTTGGTTTAACATGGATTCAGATAGCATGTGTCTCAGGGTTGGCTTAGACGGTTTAACATGGATCCAGATAGCATGTGTCTCAGGGTTGGGTTAGACGTTGGTTTAACATGGATTCAGATAGCATGTGTCTCAGGGTTGGGTTAGAAGGTTTAACATGGATCCAGATAGCATGTGTCTCAGGGTTGGGTTAGACGTTGGTTTAACATGGATCCAGATAGTATGTGTCTCAGGGTTGGGATAGACGTTGGTTTAACATGGATCCAGATAGCATGTGTCTCAGGGTTGGGTTAGACGGTTTAACATGGATTCAGATAACATGTGTCTCAGGGTTGGGTTAGAAGGTTTAACATGGATCCAGATAGCATGTGTCTCAGGGTTGGGTTAGACGTTGGTTTAACATGGATTCAGATTACATGTTTCTCAGGGTTGGGTTAGACGTTGGTTTAACATGGATTCAGATTACATGTTTCTCAGGGTTGGGTTAGACGTTGGTTTAACATGGATTCAGATAGCATGTGTCTCAGATGTGTCTCAGGGTTGGGTTAGACTTTGGTTTAACATGGATCCAGATAGTATGTGTCTCAGGGTTGGGATAGACGTTGGTTTAACATGGATTCAGATAACATGTGTCTCAGGGTTGGGTTAGAAGGTTTAACATGGATCCAGATAGCATGTGTCTCAGGGTTGGGTTAGAAGGTTTAACATGGATCCAGATAGCATGTGACTCGGGGTTGGGTTAGAAGGTTTAACATGGATCCAGATATTTAACATGGATCCAGATAGCATGTGACTCGGGGTTGGGTTAGAAGGTTTAACATGGATCCAGATAGCATGTGTCTCAGGGTTGGGTTAGACGTTGGTTTAACATGGATTCAGATTACATGTTTCTCAGGGTTGGGATAGACGTTGGTTTAACATGGATTCAGATAGCATGTGTCTCAGATGTGTCTCAGGGTTGGGTTAGACTTTGGTTTAACATGGATCCAGATAGCATGTGTCTCAGATGTGTCTCAGGGTTGGGTTAGACGTTGGTTTAACATGGATTCAGATAGTATGTGTCTCAGGGTTGGGATAGACGTTGGTTTAACATGGATCCAGATAGCATGTGTCTCAGGGTTGGGTTAGACGTTGGTTTAACATGGATTCAGATAGCATGTGTCTCAGGGTTGGGATAGACGTTGGTTTAACATGGATTCAGATAACATGTGTCTCAGGGTTGGGTTAGAAGGTTTAACATGGATCCAGATAGCATGTGTCTCAGGGTTGGGTTAGACGTTGGTTTAACATGGATCCAGATAGTATGTGTCTCAGGGTTGGGTTAGACGGTTTAACATGGATTCAGATAACATGTGTCTCAGGGTTGGGTTAGACGGTTTAACATGGATCCAGATAGCATGTGTCTCAGGGTTGGGATAGACGTTGGTTTAACATGGATCCAGATAACATTTGACTCGGGGTTGGGTTAGAAGGTTTAACATGGATCCAGATAGCATGTGACTCGGGGTTGGGTTAGAAGGTTTAACATGGATCCAGATAGCATGTGTCTCAGGGTTGGGTTAGACGTTGGTTTAACATGGATTCAGATAGCATGTGTCTCAGATGTGTCTCAGGGTTGGGTTAGACTTTGGTTTAACATGGATCCAGATAGTATGTGTCTCAGGGTTGGGATAGACGTTGGTTTAACATGGATTCAGATAACATGTGTCTCAGGGTTGGGTTAGAAGGTTTAACATGGATCCAGATAGCATGTGTCTCAGGGTTGGGTTAGAAGTTGGTTTAACATGGATCCAGATAGCATGTGTCTCAGGGTTGGGTTAGAAGGTTTAACATGGATTCAGATAGCATGTGTCTCAGGGTTGGGTTAGACGTTGGTTTAACATGGATTCAGATAGCATGTGTCTCAGGGTTGGGTTAGACGGTTTAACATGGATTCAGATAGCATGTGTCTCAGGGTTGGGTTAGACGGTTTAACATGGATTCAGATAGCATGTGTCTCAGGGTTGGGTTAGACGGTTTAACATGGATCCAGATAGCATGTGTCTCAGGGTTGGGTTAGACTGTTTAACATGGATTCAGATAGCATGTGTCTCAGGGTTGGGTTAGACGTTGGTTTAACATGGATCCAGATAGCATGTGACTCAGGGTTGGGTTAGAAGGTTTAACATGGATCCAGATAGCATGTGACTCGGGATTGGGTTAGAAGGTTTAACATGGATCCAGATAGTATGTGTCTCAGGGTTGGGTTAGACGTTGGTTTAACATGGATTCAGATAGCATGTTTCTCAGGGTTGGGTTAGATGTTGGTTTAACATGGATTCAGATAGCATGTGTCTCAGGGTTGGGTTAGATGTTTGTTTAACATGGATTCAGATAGCATGTGTCTCAGGGTTGGGTTAGACGTTGGTTTAACATGGATTCAGATAGCTTGTTTCTCAGGGTTGGGTTAGACGTTGGTTTAACATGGATCCAGATAGCATGTGTCTCAGGGTTGGGTTAGCGGTTGGTTTAACATGGATTCAGATAACATGTGTCTCAGGGTTGGGTTAGAAGGTTTAACATGGATCCAGATAGCATGTGTCTCAGGGTTGGGTTAGACGTTGGTTTAACATGGATCCAGATAGTATGTGTCTCAGGGTTGGGATAGACGTTGGTTTAACATGGATCCAGATAGCATGTGTCTCAGGGTTGGGTTAGACGGTTTAACATGGATTCAGATAACATGTGTCTCAGGGTTGGGTTAGACGGTTTAACATGGATTCAGATAGCATGTGTCTCAGGGTTGGGTTAGACGTTGGTTTAACATGGATTCAGATAGCTTGTTTCTCAGGGTTGGGTTAGACGTTGGTTTAACATGGATCCAGATAGCATGTGTCTCAGTGTTGGGTTAGACGTTTTAACATGGGTTAGACGTTTTAACATGGATTCAGATAGCATGTGTCTCAGGGTTGGGTTAGCGGTTGGTTTAACATGGAATCAGATAGCATGTGTCTCAGGGTTGGGTTAGACGGTTTAACATGGATTCAGATAGCATGTGTCTCAGGGTTGGGTTAGACGTTGGTTTAACATGGATTCAGATAGCATGTGTCTCAGGGTTGGGTTAGCGGTTGGTTTAACATGAATCCAGATAGCTTGTGTCTCAGGGTTGGGTTAGACGTTGGTTTAACATGGATTCAGATAGCATGTGTCTCAGGGTTGGGTTAGACGTTGGTTTAACATGGATTCAGATAGCTTGTTTCTCAGGGTTGGGTTAGACGTTGGTTTAACATGGATCCAGATAGCATGTGTCTCAGGGTTGGGTTAGCGGTTGGTTTAACATGGATTCAGATAACATGTGTCTCAGGGTTGGGTTAGACGGTTTAACATGGATTCAGATAGCATGTGTCTCAGGGTTGGGTTAGACGTTGGTTTAACATGGATTCAGATAGCTTGTTTCTCAGGGTTGGGTTAGACGTTGGTTTAACATGGATCCAGATAGCATGTGTCTCAGTGTTGGGTTAGACGTTTTAACATGGGTTAGACGTTGGTTTAACATGGATTCAGATAGCATGTGTCTCAGGGTTGGGTTAGACGTTGGTTTAACATGGATTCAGATAGCTTGTTTCTCAGGGTTGGTTGGTTTAACATGGTTAGCATGTGTCTCAGGGTTGGGTTAGACGTTGGTTTAACATGGAATCAGATAGCATGTGTCTCAGGGTTGGGTTAGACGGTTTAACATGGATTCAGATAGCATGTGTCTCAGGGTTGGGTTAGATGTTTGTTTAACATGGATTCAGATAGCATGTGTCTCAGGGTTGGGTTAGACGTTGGTTTAACATGGATTCAGATAGCTTGTTTCTCAGGGTTGGGTTAGACGTTGGTTTAACATGAATCCAGATAGCTTGTGTCTCAGGGTTGGGTTAGACGTTGGTTTAACATGGATTCAGATAGCATGTGTCTCAGGGTTGGGTTAGACGTTGGTTTAACATGGATTCAGATAGTATGTGTCTCAGGGTTGGGTTAGACGGTTTAACATGGATTCAGATAACATGTGTCTCAGGGTTGGGTTAGACGTTGGTTTAACATGGATTCAGATAGCATGTGTCTCAGGGTTGGGTTAGACGGTTTAACATGGATTCAGATAACATGTGTCTCAGGGTTGGGATAGACGTTGGTTTAACATGGATCCAGATAACATTTGACTCGGGGTTGGGTTAGAAGGTTTAACATGGATCCAGATAGCATGTGACTCGGGGTTGGGTTAGAAGGTTTAACATGGATCCAGATAGCATGTGTCTCAGGGTTGGGTTAGACGTTGGTTTAACATGGATTCAGATAGCATGTGTCTCAGATGTGTCTCAGGGTTGGGTTAGACTTTGGTTTAACATGGATCCAGATAGTATGTGTCTCAGGGTTGGGATAGACGTTGGTTTAACATGGATTCAGATAACATGTGTCTCAGGGTTGGGTTAGAAGGTTTAACATGGATCCAGATAGCATGTGTCTCAGGGTTGGGTTAGAAGTTGGTTTAACATGGATCCAGATAGCATGTGTCTCAGGGTTGGGTTAGAAGGTTTAACATGGATTCAGATAGCATGTGTCTCAGGGTTGGGTTAGACGTTGGTTTAACATGGATTCAAATAGCATGTGTCTCAGGGTTGGGTTAGACGGTTTAACATGGATTCAGATAGCATGTGTCTCAGGGTTGGGTTAGACGGTTTAACATGGATTCAGATAGCATGTGTCTCAGGGTTGGGTTAGACGGTTTAACATGGATCCAGATAGCATGTGTCTCAGGGTTGGGTTAGACTGTTTAACATGGATTCAGATAGCATGTGTCTCAGGGTTGGGTTAGACGTTGGTTTAACATGGATCCAGATAGCATGTGACTCGGGGTTGGGTTAGAAGGTTTAACATGGATCCAGATAGCATGTGACTCGGGATTGGGTTAGAAGGTTTAACATGGATCCAGATAGTATGTGTCTCAGGGTTGGGGTAGACGTTGGTTTAACATGGATTCAGATTACATGTTTCTCAGGGTTGGGTTAGATGTTGGTTTAACATGGATTCAGATAGCATGTGTCTCAGGGTTGGGTTAGATGTTTGTTTAACATGGATTCAGATAGCATGTGTCTCAGGGTTGGGTTAGACGTTGGTTTAACATGGATTCAGATAGCTTGTTTCTCAGGGTTGGGTTAGACGTTGGTTTAACATGGATCCAGATAGCATGTGTCTCAGGGTTGGGTTAGCGGTTGGTTTAACATGGATTCAGATAACATGTGTCTCAGGGTTGGGTTAGAAGGTTTAACATGGATCCAGATAGCATGTGTCTCAGGGTTGGGTTAGACGTTGGTTTAACATGGATCCAGATAGTATGTGTCTCAGGGTTGGGATAGACGTTGGTTTAACATGGATCCAGATAGCATGTGTCTCAGGGTTGGGTTAGACGGTTTAACATGGATTCAGATAACATGTGTCTCAGGGTTGGGTTAGACGGTTTAACATGGATTCAGATAGCATGTGTCTCAGGGTTGGGTTAGACGTTGGTTTAACATGGATTCAGATAGCTTGTTTCTCAGGGTTGGGTTAGACGTTGGTTTAACATGGATCCAGATAGCATGTGTCTCAGTGTTGGGTTAGACGTTTTAACATGGGTTAGACGTTTTAACATGGATTCAGATAGCATGTGTCTCAGGGTTGGGTTAGCGGTTGGTTTAACATGGAATCAGATAGCATGTGTCTCAGGGTTGGGTTAGACGGTTTAACATGGATTCAGATAGCATGTGTCTCAGGGTTGGGTTAGACGTTGGTTTAACATGGATTCAGATAGCATGTGTCTCAGGGTTGGGTTAGCGGTTGGTTTAACATGAATCCAGATAGCTTGTGTCTCAGGGTTGGGTTAGACGTTGGTTTAACATGGATTCAGATAGCATGTGTCTCAGGGTTGGGTTAGACGTTGGTTTAACATGGATTCAGATAGCTTGTTTCTCAGGGTTGGGTTAGACGTTGGTTTAACATGGATCCAGATAGCATGTGTCTCAGGGTTGGGTTAGCGGTTGGTTTAACATGGATTCAGATAACATGTGTCTCAGGGTTGGGTTAGACGGTTTAACATGGATTCAGATAGCATGTGTCTCAGGGTTGGGTTAGACGTTGGTTTAACATGGATTCAGATAGCTTGTTTCTCAGGGTTGGGTTAGACGTTGGTTTAACATGGATCCAGATAGCATGTGTCTCAGTGTTGGGTTAGACGTTTTAACATGGGTTAGACGTTTTAACATGGATTCAGATAGCATGTGTCTCAGGGTTGGGTTAGACGTTGGTTTAACATGGAATCAGATAGCATGTGTCTCAGGGTTGGGTTAGACGGTTTAACATGGATTCAGATAGCTTGTTTCTCAGGGTTGGGTTAGACGTTGGTTTAACATGGATCCAGATAGCATGTGTCTCAGGGTTGGGTTTAACATGGATCCAGATAGCATGTGTCTCAGGGTTGGGTTAGCGGTTGGTTTAACATGGATTCAGATAGCATGTGTCTCAGGGTTGGGGACGTTGGTTTAACATGGATTCAGATAGCTTGTTTCTCAGGGTTGGCTTAGACGGTTTAACATGGATTCAGATAGCATGTGTCTCAGGGTTGGGTTAGACGTTGGTTTAACATGGAATCAGATAGCATGTGTCTCAGGGTTGGGTTAGACGGTTTAACATGGATTCAGATAGCATGTGTCTCAGGGTTGGGTTAGATGTTTGTTTAACATGGATTCAGATAGCATGTGTCTCAGGGTTGGGTTAGACGTTGGTTTAACATGGATTCAGATAGCTTGTTTCTCAGGGTTGGGTTAGACGTTGGTTTAACATGAATCCAGATAGCTTGTGTCTCAGGGTTGGGTTAGACGTTGGTTTAACATGGATTCAGATAGCATGTGTCTCAGGGTTGGGTTAGACGTTGGTTTAACATGGATTCAGATAGCTTGTTTCTCAGGGTTGGCTTAGACGGTTTAACATGGATTCAGATAGCATGTGTCTCAGGGTTGGGTTAGACGTTGGTTTAACATGGATTCAGATAGCATGTGTCTCAGGGTTGGCTTAGACGGTTTAACATGGATCCAGATAGCATGTGTCTCAGGGTTGGGTTAGACGTTGGTTTAACATGGATTCAGATAGCATGTGTCTCAGGGTTGGGTTAGAAGGTTTAACATGGATCCAGATAGCATGTGTCTCAGGGTTGGGTTAGACGTTGGTTTAACATGGATCCAGATAGTATGTGTCTCAGGGTTGGGATAGACGTTGGTTTAACATGGATCCAGATAGCATGTGTCTCAGGGTTGGGTTAGACGGTTTAACATGGATTCAGATAACATGTGTCTCAGGGTTGGGTTAGACGGTTTAACATGGATTCAGATAGCATGTGTCTCAGGGTTGGGTTAGACGTTGGTTTAACATGGATTCAGATAGCTTGTTTCTCAGGGTTGGGTTAGACGTTGGTTTAACATGGATCCAGATAGCATGTGTCTCAGTGTTGGGTTAGACGTTTTAACATGGGTTAGACGTTTTAACATGGATTCAGATAGCATGTGTCTCAGGGTTGGGTTAGCGGTTGGTTTAACATGGAATCAGATAGCATGTGTCTCAGGGTTGGGTTAGACGGTTTAACATGGATTCAGATAGCATGTGTCTCAGGGTTGGGTTAGACGTTGGTTTAACATGGATTCAGATAGCATGTGTCTCAGGGTTGGGTTAGCGGTTGGTTTAACATGAATCCAGATAGCTTGTGTCTCAGGGTTGGGTTAGACGTTGGTTTAACATGGATTCAGATAGCTTGCAGACGTTGTTTAACATGGATCCAGATAGCACGTGTTTCTCAGATAGGGTTCAGGGTTGGGTTAGCGGTTGGTTTAACATGGATTCAGATAACATGTGTCTCAGGGTTGGGTTAGAAGGTTTAACATGGATCCAGATAGCATGTGTCTCAGGGTTGGGTTAGACGTTGGTTTAACATGGATCCAGATAGTATGTGTCTCAGGGTTGGGTTAGACGTTGGTTTAACATGGATCCAGATAGCATGTGTCTCAGGGTTGGGTTAGACGGTTTAACATGGATTCAGATAACATGTGTCTCAGGGTTGGGTTAGACGGTTTAACATGGATTCAGATAGCATGTGTCTCAGGGTTGGGTTACGTTTTTAACATGGGTTAGACGTTTAACATGGATTCAGATAGCATGTGTCTCAGGGTTGGGTTAGACGTTGGTTTAACATGGATCCAGATAATGTGTCTCAGGGTTGGGTTGGTTTAACATGGATTCAGATAACATGTGTCTCAGGGTTGGGTTAGAAGGTTTAACATGGATCCAGATAGCATGTGTCTCAGGGTTGGGTTAGACGTTGGTTTAACATGGATCCAGATAGTATGTGTCTCAGGGTTGGGATACGTTGGTTTAACATGGATCCAGATAGCATGTGTCTCAGGGTTGGGTTAGACGGTTTAACATGGATTCAGATAACATGTGTCTCAGGGTTGGGTTAGACGGTTTAACATGGATTCAGATAGCATGTGTCTCAGGGTTGGGTTAGACGTTGGTTTAACATGGATTCAGATAGCTTGTTTCTCAGGGTTGGGTTAGACGTTGGTTTAACATGGATCCAGATAGCATGTGTCTCAGTGTTGGGTTAGACGTTTTAACATGGGTTAGACGTTTTAACATGGATTCAGATAGCATGTGTCTCAGGGTTGGGTTAGCGGTTGGTTTAACATGGAATCAGATAGCATGTGTCTCAGGGTTGGGTTAGACGGTTTAACATGGATTCAGATAGCTTGTTTCTCAGGGTTGGGTTAGACGTTGGTTTAACATGGATCCAGATAGCATGTGTCTCAGGGTTGGGTTAGCGGTTGGTTTAACATGAATCCAGATAGCTTGTGTCTCAGGGTTGGGTTAGACGTTGGTTTAACATGGATTCAGATAGCATGTGTCTCAGGGTTGGGTTAGACGTTGGTTTAACATGGATTCAGATAGCTTGTTTCTCAGGGTTGGCTTAGACGGTTTAACATGGATTCAGATAGCATGTGTCTCAGGGTTGGGTTAGACGTTGGTTTAACATGGATTCAGATAGCATGTGTCTCAGGGTTGGCAGACGGTTTAACATGGATCCAGATAGCATGTGTCTCAGGGTTGGGTTAGACGTTGGTTTAACATGGATTCAGATAGCATGTGTCTCACGTTGGTTTAACATGGATCCAGATGGGTCTCAGGGTTGGGTTAGCGTTGGTTTAACATGGATTCAGATAACATGTGTCTCAGGGTTGGGTTAGAAGGTTTAACATGGATCCAGATAGCATGTGTCTCAGGGTTGGGTTAGACGTTGGTTTAACATGGATCCAGATAGTATGTGTCTCAGGGTTGGGATAGACGTTGGTTTAACATGGATCCAGATAGCATGTGTCTCAGGGTTGGGTTAGACGGTTTAACATGGATTCAGATAACATGTGTCTCAGGGTTGGGTTAGACGGTTTAACATGGATTCAGATAGCATGTGTCTCAGGGTTGGGTTAGACGTTGGTTTAACATGGATTCAGATAGCTTGTTTCTCAGGGTTGGGTTAGACGTTGGTTTAACATGGATCCAGATAGCATGTGTCTCAGTGTTGGGTTAGACGTTTTAACATGGGTTAGACGTTTTAACATGGATTCAGATAGCATGTGTCTCAGGGTTGGGTTAGCGGTTGGTTTAACATGGAATCAGATAGCATGTGTCTCAGGGTTGGGTTAGACGGTTTAACATGGATTCAGATAGCTTGTTTCTCAGGGTTGGGTTAGACGTTGGTTTAACATGGATCCAGATAGCATGTGTCTCAGGGTTGGGTTAGCGGTTGGTTTAACATGAATCCAGATAGCTTGTGTCTCAGGGTTGGGTTAGACGTTGGTTTAACATGGATTCAGATAGCATGTGTCTCAGGGTTGGGTTAGACGTTGGTTTAACATGGATTCAGATAGCTTGTTTCTCAGGGTTGGCTTAGACGGTTTAACATGGATTCAGATAGCATGTGTCTCAGGGTTGGGTTAGACGTTGGTTTAACATGGATTCAGATAGCATGTGTCTCAGGGTTGGCTTAGACGGTTTAACATGGATCCAGATAGCATGTGTCTCAGGGTTGGGTTAGACGTTGGTTTAACATGGATTCAGATAGCATGTGTCTCAGGGTTGGGTTAGACGTTGGTTTAACATGGAATCAGATAGCATGTGTCTCAGGGTTGGGTTAGATGTTTGTTTAACATGGATTCAGATAGCATGTGTCTCAGGGTTGGGTTAGACGTTGGTTTAACATGGATTCAGATAGCTTGTTTCTCAGGGTTGGGTTAGACGTTGGTTTAACATGGATCCAGATAGCATGTGTCTCAGGGTTGGGTTAGCGGTTGGTTTAACATGAATCCAGATAGCTTGTGTCTCAGGGTTGGGTTAGACGTTGGTTTAACATGGATTCAGATAGCATGTGTCTCAGGGTTGGGTTAGACGTTGGTTTAACATGGATTCAGATAGCTTGTTTCTCAGGGTTGGCTTAGACGGTTTAACATGGATTCAGATAGCATGTGTCTCAGGGTTGGGTTAGACGTTGGTTTAACATGGATTCAGATAGCATGTGTCTCAGGGTTGGGTTAGACGTTGGTTTAACATGGATTCAGATAGCTTGTTTCTCAGGGTTGGGTTAGACGTTGGTTTAACATGGATCCAGATAGCATGTGTCTCAGGGTTGGGTTAGCGGTTGGTTTAACATGAATCCAGATAGCTTGTGTCTCAGGGTTGGGTTAGACGTTGGTTTAACATGGATTCAGATAGCATGTGTCTCAGGGTTGGGTTAGACGTTGGTTTAACATGGATTCAGATAGCTTGTTTCTCAGGGTTGGCTTAGACGTTTAACATGGATTCAGATAGCATGTGTCTCAGGGTTGGGTTAGACGTTGGTTTAACATGGATTCAGATAGCATGTGTCTCAGGGTTGGCTTAGACGGTTTAACATGGATCCAGATAGCATGTGTCTCAGGGTTGGGTTAGACGTTGGTTTAACATGGATTCAGATAGCATGTGTCTCAGGGTTGGGTTAGAAGGTTTAACATGGATCCAGATAGCATGTGTCTCAGGGTTGGGTTAGACGTTGGTTTAACATGGATCCAGATAGTATGTGTCTCAGGGTTGGGATAGACGTTGGTTTAACATGGATCCAGATAGCATGTGTCTCAGGGTTGGGTTAGACGGTTTAACATGGATTCAGATAACATGTGTCTCAGGGTTGGGTTAGACGGTTTAACATGGATTCAGATAGCATGTGTCTCAGGGTTGGGTTAGACGTTGGTTTAACATGGATTCAGATAGCTTGTTTCTCAGGGTTGGGTTAGACGTTGGTTTAACATGGATCCAGATAGCAGCATGTGTCTCAGTGTTGGGTTAGACGTTTTAACATGGGTTAGACGTTTTAACATGGATTCAGATAGCATGTGTCTCAGGGTTGGGTTAGCGGTTGGTTTAACATGGAATCAGATAGCATGTGTCTCAGGGTTGGGTTAGACGGTTTAACATGGATTCAGATAGCATGTGTCTCAGGGTTGGGTTAGACGTTGGTTTAACATGGATTCAGATAGCATGTGTCTCAGGGTTGGGTTAGCGGTTGGTTTAACATGAATCCAGATAGCATGTGTCTCAGGGTTGGGTTAGACGTTGGTTTAACATGGATCCAGATAGCATGTGTCTCAGGGTTGGGTTAGACGTTGGTTTAACATGGATTCAGATAGCTTGTTTCTCAGGGTTGGGTTAGACGTTGGTTTAACATGGATCCAGATAGCATGTGTCTCAGGGTTGGGTTAGCGGTTGGTTTAACATGGATTCAGATAACATGTGTCTCAGGGTTGGGTTAGAAGGTTTAACATGGATCCAGATAGCATGTGTCTCAGGGTTGGGTTAGACGTTGGTTTAACATGGATCCAGATAGTATGTGTCTCAGGGTTGGGATAGACGTTGGTTTCTCAGGGTTGGGTTAGACGTTGGTTTAACATGGATCCAGATAGCATGTGTCTCAGGGTTGGGTTAGACGGTTTAACATGGATTCAGATAACATGTGTCTCAGGGTTGGGTTAGACGGTTTAACATGGATTCAGATAGCATGTGTCTCAGGGTTGGGTTAGACGTTGGTTTAACATGGATTCAGATAGCTTGTTTCTCAGGGTTGGGTTAGACGTTGGTTTAACATGGATCCAGATAGCATGTGTCTCAGTGTTGGGTTAGACGTTTTAACATGGGTTAGACGTTTTAACATGGATTCAGATAGCATGTGTCTCAGGGTTGGGTTAGCGGTTGGTTTAACATGGAATCAGATAGCATGTGTCTCAGGGTTGGGTTAGACGGTTTAACATGGATTCAGATAGCTTGTTTCTCAGGGTTGGGTTAGACGTTGGTTTAACATGGATCCAGATAGCATGTGTCTCAGGGTTGGGTTAGCGGTTGGTTTAACATGAATCCAGATAGCTTGTGTCTCAGGGTTGGGTTAGACGTTGGTTTAACATGGATTCAGATAGCATGTGTCTCAGGGTTGGGTTAGACGTTGGTTTAACATGGATTCAGATAGCTTGTTTCTCAGGGTTGGCTTAGACGGTTTAACATGGATTCAGATAGCATGTGTCTCAGGGTTGGGTTAGACGTTGGTTTAACATGGATCCAGATAGCATGTGTCTCAGGGTTGGGTTAGACGTTGGTTTAACATGGATTCAGATAGCATGTGTCTCAGGGTTGGGTTAGACGTTGGTTTAACATGGAATCAGATAACATGTGTCTCAGGGTTGGGTTAGAAGGTTTAACATGGATCCAGATAGCATGTGTCTCAGGGTTGGGTTAGACGTTGGTTTAACATGGATCCAGATAGTATGTGTCTCAGGGTTGGGATAGACGTTGGTTTAACATGGATCCAGATAGCATGTGTCTCAGGGTTGGGTTAGACGGTTTAACATGGATTCAGATAACATGTGTCTCAGGGTTGGGTTAGACGGTTTAACATGGATTCAGATAGCATGTGTCTCAGGGTTGGGTTAGACGTTGGTTTAACATGGATTCAGATAGCTTGTTTCTCAGGGTTGGGTTAGACGTTGGTTTAACATGGATCCAGATAGCATGTGTCTCAGTGTTGGGTTAGACGTTTTAACATGGGTTAGACGTTTTAACATGGATTCAGATAGCATGTGTCTCAGGGTTGGGTTAGCGGTTGGTTTAACATGGAATCAGATAGCATGTGTCTCAGGGTTGGGTTAGACGGTTTAACATGGATTCAGATAGCTTGTTTCTCAGGGTTGGGTTAGACGTTGGTTTAACATGGATCCAGATAGCATGTGTCTCAGGGTTGGGTTAGCGGTTGGTTTAACATGAATCCAGATAGCTTGTGTCTCAGGGTTGGGTTAGACGTTGGTTTAACATGGATTCAGATAGCATGTGTCTCAGGGTTGGGTTAGACGTTGGTTTAACATGGATTCAGATAGCTTGTTTCTCAGAGTTGGCTTAGACGGTTTAACATGGATTCAGATAGCATGTGTCTCAGGGTTGGCTTAGACGGTTTAACATGGATCCAGATAGCATGTGTCTCAGGGTTGGGTTAGACGTTGGTTTAACATGGATTCAGATAGCATGTGTCTCAGGGTTGGGTTAGACGTTGGTTTAACATGGAATCAGATAGCATGTGTCTCAGGGTTGGGTTAGACGGTTTAACATGGATTCAGATAGCATGTGTCTCAGGGTTGGGTTAGATGTTTGTTTAACATGGATTCAGATAGCATGTGTCTCAGGGTTGGGTTAGACGTTGGTTTAACATGGATTCAGATAGCTTGTTTCTCAGGGTTGGGTTAGACGTTGGTTTAACATGGATCCAGATAGCATGTGTCTCAGGGTTGGGTTAGCGGTTGGTTTAACATGAATCCAGATAGCTTGTGTCTCAGGGTTGGGTTAGACGTTGGTTTAACATGGATTCAGATAGCATGTGTCTCAGGGTTGGGTTAGACGTTGGTTTAACATGGATTCAGATAGCATGTGTCTCAGGGTTGGCTTAGACGGTTTAACATGGATCCAGATAGCATGTGTCTCAGGGTTGGGTTAGACGTTGGTTTAACATGGAATCAAATAGCATGTGTCTCAGGGTTGGGTTAGACGGTTTAACATGGATTCAGATAGCATGTGTCTCAGGGTTGGGTTAGATGTTTGTTTAACATGGATTCAGATAGCATGTGTCTCAGGGTTGGGTTAGACGTTGGTTTAACATGGATTCAGATAGCTTGTTTCTCAGGGTTGGCTTAGACGGTTTAACATGGATTCAGATAGCATGTGTCTCAGGGTTGGGTTAGACGTTGGTTTAACATGGATTCAGATAGCATGTGTCTCAGGGTTGGCTTAGACGGTTTAACATGGATCCAGATAGCATGTGTCTCAGGGTTGGGTTAGACGTTGGTTTAACATGGAATCAGATAGCATGTGTCTCAGGGTTGGGTTAGACGGTTTAACATGGATTCAGATAGCATGTGTCTCAGGGTTGGGTTAGATGTTGGTTTAACATGGATTCAGATAGCATGTGTCTCAGGGTTGGGTTAGACGTTGGTTTAACATGGATTCAGATAGCTTGTTTCTCAGGGTTGGCTTAGACGGTTTAACATGGATTCAGATAGCATGTGTCTCAGGGTTGGGTTAGACGTTGGTTTAACATGGATTCAGATAGCATGTGTCTCAGGGTTGGGTTAGACGTTGGTTTAACATGGATTCAGATAGCATGTGTCTCAGGGTTGGGTTAGACGTTGGTTTAACATGGAATCAGATAGCATGTGTCTCAGGGTTGGGTTAGACGGTTTAACATGGATTCAGATAGCATGTGTCTCAGGGTTGGGTTAGATGTTTGTTTAACATGGATTCAGATAGCATGTGTCTCAGGGTTGGGTTAGACGTTGGTTTAACATGGATTCAGATAGCTTGTTTCTCAGGGTTGGGTTAGACGTTGGTTTAACATGGATCCAGATAGCATGTGTCTCAGGGTTGGGTTAGCGGTTGGTTTAACATGAATCCAGATAGCTTGTGTCTCAGGGTTGGGTTAGACGTTGGTTTAACATGGATTCAGATAGCATGTGTCTCAGGGTTGGGTTAGACGTTGGTTTAACATGGATTCAGATAGCTTGTTTCTCAGGGTTGGCTTAGACGGTTTAACATGGATTCAGATAGCATGTGTCTCAGGGTTGGGTTAGACGTTGGTTTAACATGGATTCAGATAGCATGTGTCTCAGGGTTGGGTTAGATGTTTGTTTAACATGGATTCAGATAGCATGTGTCTCAGGGTTGGGTTAGACGTTGGTTTAACATGGATTCAGATAGCTTGTGTCTCAGGGTTGGGTTAGACGTTGGTTTAACATGAATCCAGATAGCTTGTGTCTCAGGGTTGGGTTAGACGTTGGTTTAACATGGATTCAGATAGCTTGTTTCTCAGGGTTGGGTTAGACGTTGGTTTAACATGGATCCAGATAGCATGTGTCTCAGGGTTGGGTTAGCGGTTGGTTTAACATGGATTCAGATAACATGTGTCTCAGGGTTGGGTTAGAAGGTTTAACATGGATCCAGATAGCATGTGTCTCAGGGTTGGGTTAGACGTTGGTTTAACATGGATCCAGATAGTATGTGTCTCAGGGTTGGGATAGACGTTGGTTTAACATGGATCCAGATAGCATGTGTCTCAGGGTTGGGTTAGACGTTGGTTTAACATGGATTCAGATAACATGTGTCTCAGGGTTGGGTTAGACGGTTTAACATGGATTCAGATAGCATGTGTCTCAGGGTTGGGTTAGACGTTGGTTTAACATGGATTCAGATAGCTTGTTTCTCAGGGTTGGGTTAGACGTTGGTTTAACATGGATCCAGATAGCATGTGTCTCAGTGTTGGGTTAGACGTTTTAACATGGGTTAGACGTTTTAACATGGATTCAGATAGCATGTGTCTCAGGGTTGGGTTAGCGGTTGGTTTAACATGGAATCAGATAGCATGTGTCTCAGGGTTGGGTTAGACGGTTTAACATGGATTCAGATAGCTTGTTTCTCAGGGTTGGGTTAGACGTTGGTTTAACATGGATCCAGATAGCATGTGTCTCAGGGTTGGGTTAGCGGTTGGTTTAACATGAATCCAGATAGCTTGTGTCTCAGGGTTGGGTTAGACGTTGGTTTAACATGGATTCAGATAGCATGTGTCTCAGGGTTGGGTTAGACGTTGGTTTAACATGGATTCAGATAGCATGTGTCTCAGGGTTGGTTTAACATGGATTCAGATAGCATGTGTCTCAGGGTTGGGTTAGACGTTGGTTTAACATGGATTCAGATAGCATGTGTCTCAGGGTTTGGTAGACGTTGGTTTAACATGGATCCAGATAGCATGTGTCTCAGGGTTGGGTTAGCGGTTGGTTTAACATGGATTCAGATAACATGTGTCTCAGGGTTGGGTTAGAAGGTTTAACATGGATCCAGATAGCATGTGTCTCAGGGTTGGGTTAGACGTTGGTTTAACATGGATCCAGATAGTATGTGTCTCAGGGTTGGGATAGACGTTGGTTTAACATGGATCCAGATAGCATGTGTCTCAGGGTTGGGTTAGACGGTTTAACATGGATTCAGATAACATGTGTCTCAGGGTTGGGTTAGACGGTTTAACATGGATCCAGATAGCATGTGTCTCAGGGTTGGGTTAGATGTTTGTTTAACATGGATTCAGATAGCATGTGTCTCAGGGTTGGGTTAGACGTTGGTTTAACATGGATTCAGATAGCTTGTTTCTCAGGGTTGGGTTAGACGTTGGTTTAACATGGATCCAGATAGCATGTGTCTCAGTGTTGGGTTAGACGTTTTAACATGGGTTAGACGTTTTAACATGGATTCAGATAGCATGTGTCTCAGGGTTGGGTTAGCGGTTGGTTTAACATGGAATCAGATAGCATGTGTCTCAGGGTTGGGTTAGACGGTTTAACATGGATTCAGATAGCTTGTTTCTCAGGGTTGGGTTAGACGTTGGTTTAACATGGATCCAGATAGCATGTGTCTCAGGGTTGGGTTAGCGGTTGGTTTAACATGAATCCAGATAGCTTGTGTCTCAGGGTTGGGTTAGACGTTGGTTTAACATGGATTCAGATAGCATGTGTCTCAGGGTTGGGTTAGACGTTGGTTTAACATGGATTCAGATAGCTTGTTTCTCAGGGTTGGCTTAGACGGTTTAACATGGATTCAGATAGCATGTGTCTCAGGGTTGGGTTAGACGTTGGTTTAACATGGATTCAGATAGCATGTGTCTCAGGGTTGGCTTAGACGGTTTAACATGGATCCAGATAGCATGTGTCTCAGGGTTGGGTTAGACGTTGGTTTAACATGGATTCAGATAGCATGTGTCTCAGGGTTGGGTTAGACGTTGGTTTAACATGGAATCAGATAGCATGTGTCTCAGGGTTGGGTTAGACGGTTTAACATGGATTCAGATAGCATGTGTCTCAGGGTTGGGTTAGATGTTTGTTTAACATGGATTCAGATAGCATGTGTCTCAGGGTTGGGTTAGATGTTTGTTTAACATGGATTCAGATAGCATGTGTCTCAGGGTTGGGTTAGATGTTTGTTTAACATGGATTCAGATAGCATGTGTCTCAGGGTTGGGTTAGACGTTGGTTTAACATGGATCCAGATAGCTTGTTTCTCAGGGTTGGGTTAGACGTTGGTTTAACATGGATCCAGATAGCATGTGTCTCAGGGTTGGGTTAGCGGTTGGTTTAACATGAATCCAGATAGCTTGTGTCTCAGGGTTGGGTTAGACGTTGGTTTAACATGGATTCAGATAGCATGTGTCTCAGGGTTGGGTTAGACGTTGGTTTAACATGGATTCAGATAGCTTGTTTCTCAGGGTTGGCTTAGACGGTTTAACATGGATTCAGATAGCATGTGTCTCAGGGTTGGGTTAGACGTTGGTTTAACATGGATTCAGATAGCATGTGTCTCAGGGTTGGCTTAGACGGTTTAACATGGATCCAGATAGCATGTGTCTCAGGGTTGGGTTAGACGTTGGTTTAACATGGATTCAGATAGCATGTGTCTCAGGGTTGGGTTAGAAGGTTTAACATGGATCCAGATAGCATGTGTCTCAGGGTTGGGTTAGACGTTGGTTTAACATGGATCCAGATAGTATGTGTCTCAGGGTTGGGATAGACGTTGGTTTAACATGGATCCAGATAGCATGTGTCTCAGGGTTGGGTTAGACGGTTTAACATGGATTCAGATAACATGTGTCTCAGGGTTGGGTTAGACGGTTTAACATGGATTCAGATAGCATGTGTCTCAGGGTTGGGTTAGACGTTGGTTTAACATGGATTCAGATAGCTTGTTTCTCAGGGTTGGGTTAGACGTTGGTTTAACATGGATCCAGATAGCATGTGTCTCAGTGTTGGGTTAGACGTTTTAACATGGGTTAGACGTTTTAACATGGATTCAGATAGCATGTGTCTCAGGGTTGGGTTAGCGGTTGGTTTAACATGGAATCAGATAGCATGTGTCTCAGGGTTGGGTTAGACGGTTTAACATGGATTCAGATAGCATGTGTCTCAGGGTTGGGTTAGACGTTGGTTTAACATGGATTCAGATAGCATGTGTCTCAGGGTTGGGTTAGCGGTTGGTTTAACATGAATCCAGATAGCTTGTGTCTCAGGGTTGGGTTAGACGTTGGTTTAACATGGATTCAGATAGCATGTGTCTCAGGGTTGGGTTAGACGTTGGTTTAACATGGATTCAGATAGCTTGTTTCTCAGGGTTGGGTTAGACGTTGGTTTAACATGGATCCAGATAGCATGTGTCTCAGGGTTGGGTTAGCGGTTGGTTTAACATGGATTCAGATAACATGTGTCTCAGGGTTGGGTTAGAAGGTTTAACATGGATCCAGATAGCATGTGTCTCAGGGTTGGGTTAGACGTTGGTTTAACATGGATCCAGATAGTATGTGTCTCAGGGTTGGGATAGACGTTGGTTTAACATGGATCCAGATAGCATGTGTCTCAGGGTTGGGTTAGACGGTTTAACATGGATTCAGATAACATGTGTCTCAGGGTTGGGTTAGACGGTTTAACATGGATTCAGATAGCATGTGTCTCAGGGTTGGGTTAGACGTTGGTTTAACATGGATTCAGATAGCTTGTTTCTCAGGGTTGGGTTAGACGTTGGTTTAACATGGATCCAGATAGCATGTGTCTCAGTGTTGGGTTAGACGTTTTAACATGGGTTAGACGTTTTAACATGGATTCAGATAGCATGTGTCTCAGGGTTGGGTTAGCGGTTGGTTTAACATGGAATCAAATAGCATGTGTCTCAGGGTTGGGTTAGACGGTTTAACATGGATCCAGATAGCATGTGTCTCAGGGTTGGGTTAGACGGTTTAACATGGATTCAGATAACATGTGTCTCAGGGTTGGGTTAGACGGTTTAACATGGATTCAGATAGCATGTGTCTCAGGGTTGGGTTAGACGTTGGTTTAACATGGATTCAGATAGCTTGTTTCTCAGGGTTGGGTTAGACGTTGGTTTAACATGGATCCAGATAGCATGTGTCTCAGGGTTGGGTTAGCGGTTGGTTTAACATGAATCCAGATAGCTTGTGTCTCAGGGTTGGGTTAGACGTTGGTTTAACATGGATTCAGATAGCATGTGTCTCAGGGTTGGGTTAGACGTTGGTTTAACATGGATTCAGATAGCTTGTTTCTCAGGGTTGGCTTAGACGGTTTAACATGGATTCAGATAGCATGTGTCTCAGGGTTGGGTTAGACGTTGGTTTAACATGGATTCAGATAGCATGTGTCTCAGGGTTGGCTTAGACGGTTTAACATGGATCCAGATAGCATGTGTCTCAGGGTTGGGTTAGACGTTGGTTTAACATGGATTCAGATAGCATGTGTCTCAGGGTTGGGTTAGACGTTGGTTTAACATGGAATCAGATAGCATGTGTCTCAGGGTTGGGTTATACGGTTTAACATGGTTTCAGATAGCATGTGTCTCAGGGTTGGGTTAGATGTTTGTTTAACATGGATTCAGATAGCATGTGTCTCAGGGTTGGGTTAGACGTTGGTTTAACATGGATTCAGATAGCTTGTTTCTCAGGGTTGGGTTAGACGTTGGTTTAACATGGATCCAGATAGCATGTGTCTCAGGGTTGGGTTAGCGGTTGGTTTAACATGAATCCAGATAGCTTGTGTCTCAGGGTTGGGTTAGACGTTGGTTTAACATGGATTCAGATAGCATGTGTCTCAGGGTTGGGTTAGACGTTGGTTTAACATGGATTCAGATAGCTTGTTTCTCAGGGTTGGCTTAGACGGTTTAACATGGATTCAGATAGCATGTGTCTCAGGGTTGGGTTAGACGTTGGTTTAACATGGATTCAGATAGCATGTGTCTCAGGGTTGGCTTAGACGGTTTAACATGGATCCAGATAGCATGTGTCTCAGGGTTGGGTTAGACGTTGGTTTAACATGGATTCAGATAGCATGTGTCTCAGGGTTGGGTCGTACATCAGCTGATATCTCAAAGTGCTTTAAAACCCCAAACAGCAAACAACATGTTAGATGTTGGTTTAACATGGAATCAGATAGCATGTGTCTCAGGGTTGGGTTAGACGGTTTAACATGGATTCAGATAGCATGTGTCTCAGGGTTGGGTTAGACGTTGGTTTAACATGGATTCAGATAGCTTGTTTCTCAGGGTTGGGTTAGACGTTGGTTTAACATGGATCCAGATAGCATGTGTCTCAGGGTTGGGTTAGCGGTTGGTTTAACATGAATCCAGATAGCTTGTGTCTCAGGGTTGGGTTAGACGTTGGTTTAACATGGATTCAGATAGCATGTGTCTCAGGGTTGGGTTAGACGTTGGTTTAACATGGATTCAGATAGCTTGTTTCTCAGGGTTGGGTTAGACGGTTTAACATGGATTCAGATAGCATGTGTCTCAGGGTTGGGTTAGACGTTGGTTTAACATGGATTCAGATAGCATGTGTCTCAGGGTTGGGTTAGACGTTGGTTTAACATGGATTCAGATAGCATGTGTCTCAGGGTTGGCTTAGACGGTTTAACATGGATCCAGATAGCATGTGTCTCAGGGTTGGGTTAGACGTTGGTTTAACATGGATTCAGATAGCATGTGTCTCAGGGTTGGGTTAGATGTTGGTTTAACATGGATCCAGATAGCATGTGTCTCAGGGTTGGGTTAGACGTTGGTTTAACATGGATTCAGATAGCATGTGTCTCAGGGTTGGGTTAGACGTTGGTTTAACATGGATCCAGATAGCATGTGTCTCAGGGTTGGGTTAGACGTTGGTTTAACATGGATTCAGATAGCATGTGTCTCAGGGTTGGGTTAGACGTTGGTTTAACATGGATTCAGATAGCATGTGTCTCAGGGTTGGCTTAGACGGTTTAACATGGATCCAGATAGCATGTGTCTCAGGGTTGGGTTAGACGTTGGTTTAACATGGATCCAGATAGCATGTGTCTCAGTGTTGGGTTAGACGTTTTAACATGGATTCAGATAGCATGTATCTCAGGGTTGGGTTTAACATGGATGCAGATAGCATGTGTCTCTGGTTTGGGTTAGACGTTGTTTTAACATGGATTCAGATAGCATGTGTCTCAGTGTTGGGTTAGACGTTTTAACATGGGTTAGACGTTTTAACATGGATTCAGATAGCATGTGTCTCAGGATTGGGTTAGACGTTGGTTTAACATGGATTCAGATAGCATGTGTCTCAGGGTTGGGTTAGACGTTGGTTTAACATGGATTCAGATAGCATGTGTCTCAGGGTTGGCTTAGACGGTTTAACATGGATCCAGATAGCATGTGTCTCAGTGTTGGGTTAGACGTTGGTTTAACATGGATTCAGATAGCATGTGTCTCAGGGTTGGGTTAGACGTTGGTTTAACATGGATTCAGATAGCATGTGTCTCAGGGTTGGCTTAGACGGTTTAACATGGATTCAGATAGCATGTGTCTCAGGGTTGGCTTAGACGGTTTAACATGGATCCAGATAGCATGTGTCTCAGGGTTGGGTTAGACGTTGGTTTAACATGGATTCAGATAGCATGTGTCTCAGGGTTGGGTTAGACGTTGGTTTAACATGGATCCAGATAGCATGTGTCTCAGGGTTGGGTTAGACGTTGGTTTAACATGGATCCAGATAGCATGTGTCTCAGTGTTGGGTTAGACGTTTTAACATGGATTCAGATAGCATGTATCTCAGGGTTGGGTTTAACATGGATGCAGATAGCATGTGTCTCTGGTTTGGGTTAGACGTTGTTTTAACATGGATTCAGATAGCATGTGTCTCAGTGTTGGGTTAGACGTTTTAACATGGGTTAGACGTTTTAACATGGATTCAGATAGCATGTGTCTCAGGATTGGGTTAGTCGTTGGTTTAACATGGATTCAGATAGCATGTGTCTCAGGGTTGGGTTAGACGTTGGTTTAACATGGATTCAGATAGCATGTGTCTCAGGGTTGGCTTAGACGGTTTAACATGGATCCAGATAGCATGTGTCTCAGTGTTGGGTTAGACGTTGGTTTAACATGGATTCAGATAGCATGTGTCTCAGGGTTGGGTTAGACGTTGGTTTAACATGGATTCAGATAGCATGTGTCTCAGGGTTGGGTTAGACGGTTTAACATGGATTCAGATAGCATGTGTCTCAGGGTTGGCTTAGACGGTTTAACATGGATCCAGATAGCATGTGTCTCAGGGTTGGGTTAGACGTTTTAACATGGATTCAGATAGCATGTATCTCAGGGTTGGGTTTAACATGGATTCAGATAACATGTGTCTCTGGTTTGGGTTAGACGTTGGTTTAACATGGATTCAGATAGCATGTGTCTCAGGGTTGGGTTAGACGTTGGTTTAACATGGATTCAGATAGCTTGTTTCTCAGGGTTGGGTTTAGACGTTGGTTTAACATGGATCCAGATAGCATGTGTCTCAGTGTTGGGTTAGACGTTTTAACATGGGTTAGGTTTTAACATGGATTCAGATAGCATGTGTCTCAGGATTGGGTTAGACGTTGGTTTAACATGGATTCAGATAGCATGTGTCTCAGGGTTGGGTTAGACGTTGGTTTAACATGGAATCAGATAGCTTGTTTCTCAGGGTTGGGTTAGACGTTGGTTTAACATGGATCCAGATAGCATGTGTCTCAGTGTTGGGTTAGACGTTTTAACATGGGTTAGACGTTTTAACATGGATTCAGATAGCATGTGTCTCAGGGTTGGGTTAGCGGTTGGTTTAACATGGAATCAGATAGCATGTGTCTCAGGGTTGGGTTAGACGGTTTAACATGGATTCAGATAGCATGTGTCTCAGGATTGGGTTAGACGTTGGTTTAACATGGATTCAGATAGCATGTGTCTCAGTGTTGGGTTAGATGTTTTAACATGGATTCAGATAGCATGTGTCTCAGGGTTGGGTTAGCGGTTGGTTTAACATGAATCCAGATAGCTTGTGTCTCGGGGTTGGGTTAGACGTTGGTTTAACATGAATTCAGATAGCATGTGTCTCAGGGTTGGGGTAGACGTTGGTTTAACATGGATTCAGATAGCATGTGTCTCAGGGTTGGGTTAGACGTTGGTTTAACATGGATTCAGATAGCATGTGTCTCAGGGTTGGCTTAGACGGTTTAACATGGATCCAGATAGCATGTGTCTCAGGGTTGGGTTAGACGTTGGTTTAACATGGATTCAGATAGCATGTGTCTCAGGGTTGGGTTAGATGTTTGTTTAACATGGATTCAGATAGCATGTGTCTCAGGGTTGGGTTAGACGTTGGTTTAACATGGATTCAGATAGCTTGTTTCTCAGGGTTGGGTTAGACGTTGGTTTAACATGGATCCAGATAGCATGTGTCTCAGGGTTGGGTTAGCGGTTGGTTTAACATGAATCCAGATAGCTTGTGTCTCAGGGTTGGGTTAGACGTTGGTTTAACATGGATTCAGATAGCATGTGTCTCAGGGTTGGGTTAGACGTTGGTTTAACATGGATTCAGATAGCTTGTTTCTCAGGGTTGGCTTAGACGGTTTAACATGGATTCAGATAGCATGTGTCTCAGGGTTGGGTTAGACGTTGGTTTAACATGGATTCAGATAGCATGTGTCTCAGGGTTGGGTTAGACGTTGGTTTAACATGGATTCAGATAGCATGTGTCTCAGGGTTGGCTTAGACGGTTTAACATGGATCCAGATAGCATGTGTCTCAGGGTTGGGTTAGACGTTGGTTTAACATGGATTCAGATAGCATGTGTCTCAGGGTTGGGTTAGATGTTGGTTTAACATGGATCCAGATAGCATGTGTCTCAGGGTTGGGTTAGACGTTGGTTTAACATGGATTCAGATAGCATGTGTCTCAGGGTTGGGTTAGACGTTGGTTTAACATGGATCCAGATAGCATGTGTCTCAGGGTTGGGTTAGACGTTGGTTTAACATGGATTCAGATAGCATGTGTCTCAGGGTTGGGTTAGACGTTGGTTTAACATGGATTCAGATAGCATGTGTCTCAGGGTTGGCTTAGACGGTTTAACATGGATCCAGATAGCATGTGTCTCAGGGTTGGGTTAGACGTTGGTTTAACATGGATCCAGATAGCATGTGTCTCAGTGTTGGGTTAGACGTTTTAACATGGATTCAGATAGCATGTATCTCAGGGTTGGGTTTAACATGGATGCAGATAGCATGTGTCTCTGGTTTGGGTTAGACGTTGTTTTAACATGGATTCAGATAGCATGTGTCTCAGTGTTGGGTTAGACGTTTTAACATGGGTTAGACGTTTTAACATGGATTCAGATAGCATGTGTCTCAGGATTGGGTTAGACGTTGGTTTAACATGGATTCAGATAGCATGTGTCTCAGGGTTGGGTTAGACGTTGGTTTAACATGGATTCAGATAGCATGTGTCTCAGGGTTGGCTTAGACGGTTTAACATGGATCCAGATAGCATGTGTCTCAGTGTTGGGTTAGACGTTGGTTTAACATGGATTCAGATAGCATGTGTCTCAGGGTTGGGTTAGACGTTGGTTTAACATGGATTCAGATAGCATGTGTCTCAGGGTTGGCTTAGACGGTTTAACATGGATTCAGATAGCATGTGTCTCAGGGTTGGCTTAGACGGTTTAACATGGATCCAGATAGCATGTGTCTCAGGGTTGGGTTAGACGTTGGTTTAACATGGATTCAGATAGCATGTGTCTCAGGGTTGGCTTAGACGGTTTAACATGGATCCAGATAGCATGTGTCTCAGGGTTGGGTTAGACGTTGGTTTAACATGGATCCAGATAGCATGTGTCTCAGTGTTGGGTTAGACGTTTTAACATGGATTCAGATAGCATGTATCTCAGGGTTGGGTTTAACATGGATGCAGATAGCATGTGTCTCTGGTTTGGGTTAGACGTTGTTTTAACATGGATTCAGATAGCATGTGTCTCAGTGTTGGGTTAGACGTTTTAACATGGGTTAGACGTTTTAACATGGATTCAGATAGCATGTGTCTCAGGATTGGGTTAGACGTTGGTTTAACATGGATTCAGATAGCATGTGTCTCAGGGTTGGGTTAGACGTTGGTTTAACATGGATTCAGATAGCATGTGTCTCAGGGTTGGGTTAGACGGTTTAACATGGATCCAGATAGCATGTGTCTCAGTGTTGGGTTAGACGTTGGTTTAACATGGATTCAGATAGCATGTGTCTCAGGGTTGGGTTAGACGTTGGTTTAACATGGATTCAGATAGCATGTGTCTCAGGGTTGGCTTAGACGGTTTAACATGGATTCAGATAGCATGTGTCTCAGGGTTGGCTTAGACGGTTTAACATGGATCCAGATAGCATGTGTCTCAGGGTTGGGTTAGACGTTTTAACATGGATTCAGATAGCATGTATCTCAGGGTTGGGTTTAACATGGATTCAGATAGCATGTGTCTCTGGTTTGGGTTAGACGTTGGTTTAACATGGATTCAGATAGCATGTGTCTCAGGGTTGGGTTAGACGTTGGTTTAACATGGATTCAGATAGCTTGTTTCTCAGGGTTGGGTTTAGACGTTGGTTTAACATGGATCCAGATAGCATGTGTCTCAGTGTTGGGTTAGACGTTTTAACATGGGTTAGACGTTTTAACATGGATTCAGATAGCATGTGTCTCAGGATTGGGTTAGACGTTGGTTTAACATGGATTCAGATAGCATGTGTCTCAGGGTTGGGTTAGACGTTGGTTTAACATGGAATCAGATAGCTTGTTTCTCAGGGTTGGGTTAGACGTTGGTTTAACATGGATCCAGATAGCATGTGTCTCAGTGTTGGGTTAGACGTTTTAACATGGGTTAGACGTTTTAACATGGATTCAGATAGCATGTGTCTCAGGGTTGGGTTAGCGGTTGGTTTAACATGGAATCAGATAGCATGTGTCTCAGGGTTGGGTTAGACGGTTTAACATGGATTCAGATAGCATGTGTCTCAGGATTGGGTTAGACGTTGGTTTAACATGGATTCAGATAGCATGTGTCTCAGTGTTGGGTTAGATGTTTTAACATGGATTCAGATAGCATGTGTCTCAGGGTTGGGTTAGCGGTTGGTTTAACATGAATCCAGATAGCTTGTGTCTCGGGGTTGGGTTAGACGTTGGTTTAACATGAATTCAGATAGCATGTGTCTCAGGGTTGGGGTAGACGTTGGTTTAACATGGATTCAGATAGCATGTGTCTCAGGGTTGGGTTAGACGTTGGTTTAACATGGATTCAGATAGCATGTGTCTCAGGGTTGGCTTAGACGGTTTAACATGGATCCAGATAGCATGTGTCTCAGGGTTGGGTTAGACGTTGGTTTAACATGGATTCAGATAGCATGTGTCTCAGAGTTGGCTTAGACGGTTAAAATGGATCCAGATAGCATGTGTCTCAGGGTTGGGTTAGACGTTGGTTTAACATGGATTCAGATAGCATGTGTCTCAGGGTTGGGTTAGACGTTGGTTTAACATGGATTCAGATAGCATGTGTCTCAGGGTTGGGTTAGATGTTGGTTTAACATGGATCCAGATAGCATGTGTCTCAGGGTTGGGTTAGACGTTGGTTTAACATGGATTCAGATAGCATGTGTCTCAGGGTTGGGATAGACGTTGGTTTAACATGGATTCAGATAGCATGTGTCTCAGGGTTGGGTTAGATGTTGGTTTAACATGGATTCAGATAGCATGTGTCTCAGGGTTGGGTTAGACGTTGGTTTAACATGGATTCAGATAGCATGTGTCTCAGGGTTGCGTTAGAAGAAGTACCCTATGAATCCAAGATAAATCAAATAAAGAATAATAGTAAAAAGCTTTGGAGCACATTAAATTAAATTCTGGGAAAAAAGCAAACCATCATTCATTGAAACCGATAGCTCACTCATCACAAAACACACTGATATTGTTAACTACTTTAATGATTTTTTCATTGGCAAGATTAGCAAATTTAGGCATAACATGACAGGAACAAATGCTGACACTACACATCCAAGTACATCTGACCACATTCTGAAAGACAAGCATTGTAATTTTAAATTCCGTAAAAGTATTGTTGGGTATTGTTGGGTATCAACAATGACAAGCCACTGGGGTCTGGCAACATTGCCACTCCTATTTGCAACATCTTCAATTTAAGCCTACTAGAAAGTGTGTGCCCTCAGGCCTGGAGGGAAGCTAAAGTCATTCCGCTACCTAAGAATAGTAAAGACTTTATTGACTCAAATCAAATCTAATTTTATTAGTCACAAGCGCCGAAGACAACCTTACAACCTTCACCTTACAGTGAAATCCTGAAATCAACAGGTATTACAGTGAAATGCTGACTTACTAGCCAATAACCGACAGTGCAGTTTAAAAAAATACTGATAATAATTTAAGTAATAAGTCATTAAAGAGGAACAATAAAATGTAACAATATATACAGGGGGGTGTGGAGGCTATATACAGGGTATTACGGTACAGAGTCAATGTGGAGGCTATATACAGGGTATTACGGTACAGAGTCAATGTGGAGGCTATATACAGGGTGTTACGGTACAGAGTCAATGTGGAGGCTATATACAGGGTATTACGGTACAGAGTCAATGTGGAGGCAAAATACAGGGGGGTGTGGAGGCTATATACAGGGTGTTACGGTACAGAGTCAATGTGGAGACTATATACAGGGGGTACTGGTACAGAGTCAATGTGGAGGCTATATACAGGGGGTACCGGTACAGAGTCAATGTGTGGGGGCACAGGTTAGTCGAGGTAGTATGTACATTGCCTTCCGAAAGTATTCGGCCCCCTTGAACTTTGCAACCTTTTGCCACATTTCAGGCTTCAAACATAAAGATAAAAAACTGTATTTTTTGTGAAGAATCAACAAGTGAGACACAATCATGAAGTGGAACGACATTTATTGGATATTTCAAACTTTTTTAACAAATCAAAAACTGAAAAAATTGGGCGTGCAAAATTATTCAGCCCCCTTAAGTTAATACTCTCTGCAGTTCATCCAGTTCATTTGCCGAGATGAGACCATACGAGATTAGTTGTTTTTGGGGGTTGGTTAATCCGTTTAGGGACTCAGATACTCCCAGGATTATCAGAAGCGCGTCTGGATCTATTGAAGTCTCCAAAACTTCAGAGAGGATCCTAAAAATTCCACATCAATAACCATGCAAGCTAGAGCATAGGGCAAAGCAGTGGAGTAGTGTACCCTGCATAGCCTGACATTTATCACATGTAGGGGATGTGTCAGGAAATATCCTATGCAGTTTAGTTTTGGAATAGTGTAATCTGTGTAATACCTTGATTTGTATGAGACAATGTCTGGAATTAATGGAGCATGTGTGGATATACTCCAAGCTCTCTTCCCAGTCTGCCACTGAGATGTCAGTCCCTAGTTCTTCCTCCCATTTTGCCTTGATGGCATCAGTAGAAGGTGTGCTAACAGATTGAAAAGCATCATATAGACGCAATATCAGTTTATCTGAGGTGGGGCATATTTTTATGCATCCGTCAAAAATGGAAGGTTTAGCATTCCCAAATGTTGGGAGGTGTTTTCTAACGTAGTCTCTAATTTGTAGGTATCTGAAAAAATTACTTCTGGGAAGATTATAAGTTTCCCTCAGCAGCTCAAAGGAAGCAATGGTCCCTTCTATGTATAAATCCCCTATGGTGCTTATCCCCAACTCTCCCCATCGCTCAAAGGTGTTATCAAGGTTAGAAGGGGCAAAGGAGGGATTCCTGGCAACAGGGAGCATGAATGACATTGGCCTGAGCTCAAAGTGGACTTTAATTTGCTTCCAGATTCGGACTGTGCTATGTATTATAGGATTGTTACAATAAAGTGACATCTCCAGATTGACAGGCGACAAAATCACAGCGCCAATAGAGAAGGGGTGACACTCCTCCCGCTCCATACTAAGCCAGCTGGGTGCCGGGAGTACGTCATCCAACAGAAACGTAACAATGCGGAGGTTAGCGGCCCAGGAATAAAATATAAAATTTGGGAGAGACAATCCTCCTTCCATCTTGGATTTACAGAGGTGTTTTTTACCTATCCTGTGTGTTTTATAATCCCAGATGAAAGGATTGATAATTGAGTCCAGTTGTTTATGAAAGGATTTAGGTATGAATACTGGGATGTTCTGATATATGAACAGTTGTGGGAGGAAGACCATTTTAATGGTATTAATTCTTCCGAGCAGAGAAATTGGGAGAGTTCTCCAAAATAGTATGTTTGCTTTGAGTTTTTGTATCAGAGAGGGGAAATTCTCTTTCAATAGTAAGGAGTATTGTTTGGTAACTACAATTCCTAGGTAGGTACATTTTTCTGAAGATAACTTAAATGGGAGATGTTCTAGCCAGGAGGTATTTTGCGACCGTATGGGCATTAATTCACTCTTGATCCAATTTATTCTGTATCCCGAGATGGTACCAAACAAATTGATCACATCAATATTTATTTTTTATTAAACATGTTTTTTTTTATGGGGGGAACGTTTAATTTAACAAATCCTTGTTCCAATCTCCTGACCCACAGTATGTAAAGGTACGGCTGACTAGGTCGGTTGCGGATGGTTTATGTTTTGACCGGCAGTGCTTAGCAATATTATCTTGAGGCTATATCTTGCTTATCTCTGGGATTGACCCAGGATGACGCTTAAATGCGCAATATGTTTAAGTTGCAACTTATTCGGTTTAGGTTTATTAGATGCTAACTGAACACTTAACTCACGGGAGCCTCCTCAGTTCATATGTTAGTAGAAGTTCTAGGATAGTGAGAGGTGAACGTATAGTTGGGATTTTATTTTTGTTTTACCTCTTGTTCGAGGTCACGCCGTCCTTTTTTGGCATCGGCCAGACAATGTGTTTATTATTTTTATTTTTCCTTTTTTTTCTCTCCTGTTTGTACATGCCTGTTAAATGTGGGTTGATGGGGGGGATGGTAAGTGTTGTGGAAATTAGGGGAACAGGGTGGGAAGTAAAGGTGCTTGCAGAGGGGGAGGGGTGGGTTGGATACTGCTCGGGTGTAGGTGCTACATATGCTGATCGTGATGGTTTGGTGCGCTTTCCTACCTTTTTATCAAGTTACATGGTATGCAGGCCACCATAGGAACTACAAACGAGAGGAGGGCAGGGCTTACATTCACTTCCTGGAATGTCAAGGGTTTAAACGAACCAATTAAGAGGGGCAAGGTCCTAGCCCACTTGAAACCCATCTGAAGATTAACTCTCATAGCAGACTTAAGTGTAGGTGGGTGGGGCAAGTGTATCACTCTAAATTCTTTGCCAAAACGAGAGGCACAGCGATTCTGGTACGGAAAGGAATTCCCTTTCTACATAAAACCACTATTGTGGATAAAAAGGGTCGGTATGTGATCGCAATAGGAGAAATCCACTCTACCTCAGTAACTCTACTAAATATCTATGGGCCAAACATTGACAACCCCTCTTTTTTCAAAAGAGTCCTTGCCCTGATTACAGATATCTCCCATACTAACCTGGTCATTGGAGGGGACCTTAACTGTGAGCTAGACCAATATTTGGATAGATCCTCTACCCGGCGAACCCCTACCTCCTATTCAAGCGAATTCTTGAATACCTACATAAAAAATTCAAACTTATTTGATATATGGAGGATCGCTAACCCTACGCGTAGGGAATACTCCTTTTACTCTCATGTTCACAAGGTTTACACTCGAATTGACTACTTTTTGTTGGATGCTAGACTACTCCCCTATACCTGTAATGTGAGGTATCATGATATTATAATCTCGGACCACAGTCCACTCACCTTCTCCCTGAGATTGGGTGACATTGTACCAAACGAGAGGGTCTGGAGGTTGAATCCTCAGCTCCTCACAGAACCAACATTCTGTGAATATCTTAAAGACCAAATTAAATTTTTCTTTGATACCAACGACAACACAGAGACCTCCCCAGCATTATTGTGGGAAACACTGAAGGCTTATCTGAGAGGCTGTATCATCTCCTTTCAGGCTGCCAGGAGTAGGCAAAACAGAGGAAAACTGGAAGTACTAGAGGGACAAATTCACTTACTGGATAGGGAGAATGCTAGCCACTCATCTATGGAGAAACATTTAAAAAATACCTCTTTAAAATTTGAATATAATCAGATTATCTCAGCTAAAATTGCTAAATATTGTCTCTATGCCAAGCAAAAATATTTTGAGTTTAGTGACAAACCACACAAATTACTCGCCAGACAACTTTGAAAAAATGTGAGTGACCGAATGATTCACAGGGTTAAATCTGCATCTGGGAAATTACTCTCTTCCCCCAAAGACGTCAATGACAGATTCCGGCAGCAGAGAATATATATACATCTAAAGCGGATCCTAACCCCTTAATTATGCAAATATTTTTGGAGGACTGTAATCTTCCTGCTCTGAACCAGGAAGATTCTAACTTCCTGAATAAGGAAATATCTCTTGATGAAATTCGAGAAACAATTAAATCTCTAAAGAGTGGCAAGACCCCGGGCCCAGATGGATACCCTAGTGAATTCTATAAAACATTCAGCAACATGCTCTCCCCCTATCTGCACAAAATGTTGATTCAGGCCAATGAGGATGGAGGTCTCCCTTCTACTTTGGACGAAGCGTTCATTACAGTTATACATAAGAAGGGTAAAGATCCAGAAGAGGTAGGGTCATACAGACCAATATCTCTCCTTAATACAGACCAAAAGATTTTAGCAAAAACTCTGGCTAACAGGCTTAGCACTTTAATTGGCAAATTGGTCCATTCGGATCAGACCGGCTTTATCCCTAACAGAAACTCATTCTTCAATCTCAGGCGCCTCTTCAATATTATGTATTCTCAGAGGTTACCCAACGTGGACCTTGAGTGGCCCTATCTATTCAAGGTCCTACAGAAATTTAATATTGGAGATAGGTTCATAAATTGGATCCAGCTTTTATATAGGAACCCCTGTGCCAGAATACTCACTAACCAATCATTGTCGCCCCGATTTAACCTCAACAGGGGGACAAGGCAGGGTTGTGCGCTGTCGCCTATGCTCTTCGCCCTAATTATCGAACCGCTCGCTCAGACGATTAGATCTCATGCAGCAATACACGGCTATAATACTAAAGATACTCTAAATAAGATCTCCCTATACGCAGATGACATCCTCCTCTATGTAACAGAACCCAAGGCTAGTATCCCAGCTATTCTTTCCAAAGCTATCGATTCCATGCATAGTCGAGCATCTTTTTGTGACAAAATATTGCGCTTAAAACGGGCACGTCTTTTTATCCAAAAATGAAATAGCGCCCTCCTAGCTTCAACTGGTTAAATAGGCTTTCGAAGACCTTAGAAAGGCAGGGTAAGATAGATATAGGTCTGTAACAGTTTGGGTTGATTTGTAGGGGTCCAGATTTGTAGGGGTCCAGATTTTGCAACTCTTTCAGAACATCAGCTATCTGTATATGGATGAAGGAGAAATGGGGGAGGTTTGGGCAAGTTGTTGTGGGGGTGCAGGGCTGTTGACCGGGGTAGGGACAGCCAGGTGGAAAGTATGGCCAGCCGTAGAAAAATGCTTTTTGAAATTCTCAATTATCGTGGATTTATCGGTGGTGACAGTGTTTCCTAGCCTCAGTGCAGTTGGCAACTGCTCTTATTCTCCATGGACTTTACAGTGTCCCAGAACGTTTTGGAGTTTGTGCTACAGGATACAAAATTCTGTTTGAAAAAGCTTTTCTGTCTGCCTGTGTATATTGGTTCCTAACTTCTCTGCAAAGTTGCACATGGTGGGTTTTTTTCGATGCTAATGTGGTACGCCATATGATGTTTTTGTGCTGGTCAAGGGCAGTCAGGTCTGGAGTGAAGCAAGGGCGATTTTTGTTCCTGGTCCAACATTTTTTGAATGGGGCATGCTTATTTAAGATGGTGATGAAAGCACTTTTAAAAATAACCAGGCATCCTCTACTGACGGAATGAGGTCAATATCACTCCAGGATACCCGGGCCAGGTCTATTAGAAAGGCCTGCTCGCTGAAGTGTTGTATGGAGCGTTTGACAGTAAGGAGGGGTGGTCGTTAGACCCCAGACCCATTACTGATGCAGGCAATGAGGCAGTGATCATTGAGATCCTGGTTGAAGACAGCAGAGGTGCATTTAGAGGGCAGGTTGGTCAGGATAATATCTGTGAGGGTGCCCGTGTATACAGATTTAGGGTTGTACCTGATAGGTTCATTGGTTCATTAGTGTGAGATTGAGGGCATCTAGCTTAGATTGTATGACGGCCGGGGTGTTAAGCATGTCCCAGTTTAGGTCACCTAACATTACGACCTCTGAAGTGTCCAGGGCACAGCTGGGGGCAGAAGGTGGTCTATAACAAGCGGCAACGGTGAGAGACTTGTTTCTGGAAAGGTGTATTTTTAGAAGTAGAAGCTCCATTTTTTTGTGCACAGACCTGGATAGTATGACAGATCTCTGCAGTAGATTGCAACTCCACCCCCTTTGGCAGTTCTATCTTGTCAGAAAATTTTATAGTTATGGATGGAAATTTCAGGATTTTTGGTGGACTTCCTAATCCAGGATTCAGAAAAGGCTAGGATTGGCAGAGTGTGCTAAAAACAGTGCATAAAACAAACTTAGGGAGGAGGCTTCTAATGTTAACATGCATGAAACAAGGCTTTTACGGTTACAGAAATCACAAATGAGAGCGCCTGGGGAATGGGAATGGAGCTAGGCACTGCAGGGCCTGGATTAACCTCTACATCACCAGAGGAACATAGGAGGAGTAGGATAAGGGTATGGCTAATTGCTATAAGAACTGGTTGTCTAGTGCATTAGGAACAGAGAGTAAAAGGAGCAAGTTTCTGGGCGCGGACGAATAGGTTCAAGGCATAGGATGTGAATACAGTGGAGATAAACCTAGGCATTGAGTGGCGATGAGTGTTTTTTTCTCTAGAGACATAATTTAGACCAGGTGAGGTCACTGCATGTGTGGGAGGTGAAACATAAGGGTTAGCTAAGGTATATTGAGCAGGGACGGAGGCTCTATAGTGAAATAAGACAATCACTAACCAAAATAGCAATGTACAAGGTATATTGACATTAGGGAGAGGCATGCGTAGCCGAGTGATCATAGGGTCCAGTGGGTAGCTAGGCGAGCTGGAGACACGGCGATTCAGACAGCTAGCAGAAGGGCCTTAGGGGGACGTTGCGACGGAAGAGTCTGTTGTAGCCCCCTCAGACAGTTACGTCGGCAGACCAGTCATGTTGGATCGGCAGGGCTATATAGGCAGTAAAAGGGTCCAGGCCAATTGGAAAAATAGGTATTGTAGCCCAAGAAATTGGCTGATGGTCCTCTTCAGCTAACAGTCCCATATGGCTCTATGTCGGATTACCCTCTGTAGTGTCTTACGGTCGGAGGCCGAGCAGTTGCCATACCAGGAGGTGATGCAACCAGTCAGAATGCTCTTGATGGTGCAGCTGTAGAACCTTTTCAGAATCTGAGGGCCCATGCCAAATCTTTTCAGTCTCCTGAGGGGGAATAGGTTTTGTCGAGCCCGCCTCACGACTGTCTTGGTGTGCTTGGACCATGTTAGTTTGTTGGTGATGTGGACACCAAGGAACTTGAAGCTCTCAACCTGCTCCACTGCAGCAGCCCTGCTGATGAGAATGGGGGCATTCTCTGTCCTATTTTTCCTTTTTTTCCTGTAGTCCACAATCATCTCCTTTGTCTTGATCACTTTGTGGGAGAGGTTGTTGTCCTGGCACCACACGGCCTGGTCTCTGACCTCCTTCCTATAGGATGTCTCGTTGTTGTCGGTGATCAGGCCTACCACTGTTGTGTCATTGGAAAATGTAATGATGGTGCTGGAGTCGTGCCTGGCCATGCAGTCATGAGTGAACAGGAAGTAAAGGAGGGGACTGAGCACCACCCCTGAGGGGCCCCTGTGTTGAGGATCAGTGTGGCGGATGTGTTGTTACCTACCCTCACCACCTGGGGGCGGCCCGTCAAGAAGTCCAGGATCCAGTTGCAGAGGGAGGTGTTTAGTCCCAGGGTCCTTAGCTTAGTGATAAGCTTTGAGGGCACTATGGTGTTGAATGCTGAGCTGTAGTCTATGAATATCATTCTCACATAGGTGTTCCTTTTGTCCAGCTGTGAAAGGGCAGTGTGGAGTGCAATAGAGACTGCATCATCTGTGGATCTGTTTGTTCGTTATGCAAATTGGAGTGGGTCTAGGGTATCTGGGATGATCGTGTTGATGTGAGCAATGACCAGCCAGAGATCATGTGACACTTAGATTGCACACAGGTGGACTTTATTTAACTAATTATGTGACTTCTGAAGGTAATTGGTTGCACCAGATCTTATTTAGGCACTTCATAGCAAAGGGGGTGAATACATATGCACGCACCACTTTTCCATTTGTATATTTTTTTTAAACAAGTTATTTTTTTTCATTTCACTTCACCAATTTGGACTATTTTGTGTATGTCTGTTACAGGAAATCCAAATAAAAATCCATTTCAATTACAGGTCGGAAAAAGACCAAGGGAGATTAATACTTTTCCAAGGCACTGTATTTGGGCTGAAATTTCTGAGGTGCAGTTAACTCTAATGAATGTATCCCCTTTTTTTCCAACCAACGTTTTATATTTTGAAAAACAGAAGGAAAGGTATAGTAAGGCTTTCACTTAAGTGGAGATATTCTCTCACCTGTTAATGTCCTCATTTGAATTCCATTCCGTCACTGTCACTTCTCCACTCAAGCTTAACATTATTGTCATCGATCGTCCACCAGGTGCCCTTGGAGAGTTTCTCAATGAGCTTGACACCTTGATAAGCTAATTTCCTGATGATGGCTCACCACTGTTTGTACTTAGCTACTTTAACCTCTCAACGTCCACCTTCAATTCACTTCTTTCCAACTCTCTCTTTCCCTTCCTTGCCTCTTTTGACTTCACCCTTTCTCAGTCCCCTCCCACTCACAAAGCAGGCAATATGCTTGACCTCATCTTTACGAGAGGCTGTTCTCCTACTAATATCACTGCAACCCCCCTCTGATCACTAATTTGTTTTCTTTTCTGTCTCCCTCTCCTCCAACCCTGGGCCACTCATCCCCTACCTAGATGGTCATGCGCCGTAGCAATCTACACTCTCTCACTCTCCCACTATTCTCTTATTTTCTATCCTATCTCTTCCATCTACTAAATCCTTCTCCCTTCTGTCTCCTGATTCTGCCTCTTTGACACTACTCTCCTTCCATTCTGAATCCTATGCCTTGCACTGTCCCCTTTCCTCAAGGCCGACTCGGCCCTCCCTCTCCGTAGCTGAGTGACTCATTGTGAGCTTACAGAACGGGGCTGCAGGCAACTGAGAGAAAATGAAGGAAATTGAAACTTCCAGAGGACCTACCATCCTTTCACTCCCTCCTCTCTACCTTATCTTCCTCTGCATCTGCTGCTAAAGCCACTTTCTATCACTCTAAATGTCAAGCTTCTGCCTCTAACCCTAGGAAATTCTATTCCACCTACTCTTCCCTCCTTAATCCTCCACCCCCTCTCCCCTACCTCTCTGTGGACAACTTTGTCAACCACTTTGAAAAGAAGGTTGATGACATCTGCTCCTCATTCTCTCAGCCTGTAGAGTCCACTGGCCCCACTCACACAGAACTACCCTACTCCTCGATCTTTTCTTTCCTGATGGAATCCTGTCCGGCTGCCCAACAACCTGCCCGCTCGACCCAAACCCCTCCTCCCTTCACCATATCATCTCTCACTTTCCTCATCAACTCACCCTGACCACTGGCTGCGTCCCCTCTGACTTCAAAATGGCCTTATTTGCTCCCCTCCTCAAGAAACCAACACTCATCTGACGTCAAACTACAGACCTGTATCCCTTTCTTTTCTTTCCAAATCACTTGAGGATTCTGTCTCTGTCCAACTCTCTCGCTATCGCTCTCAGAATGATCTTCTTGACCCTAACCAGTCAGGCTTCAAGACGGGTCACTCAACCGAGACTTCGTTCTTCTCTGTCACGTAGGCTCTCCTCACTGCCAAAGCTGACTCTCTCTCCTCTGTTCTCATCCTCCTAGATCTGTCCACTGCCTTTGGCACCATGAACCATCAGACCTCCTCCCCACCCATTAATTTCTATGTGAAGTCTCAACAGACGCAGAAATAAAATATAAAACATTCATTACCTTTGACGATCTTCTTTGTTGGCACTCCTAGATGTCCCATAAAGATCACTATTGGGTCTTTTTTTCGATTAAATCGGTCCATATATACCCTAAATATCGATCTATGAAGACTGTGTGATCAAGGAAAAAACACCGTTTTAAAACGCAACGTAATTTTTAAAAATTAAAAAAGTTGACGATAAACTTTCACAAAACACTTCGAAATACTTTTGTAATCCAACTTTAGGTATTAGTTAATAATCTATCAAATTGATCACGGGCGATGTTTATTGAATAGCTCCACGTCTTCAAATCATGTTCAGAAATTTCTACTCCAAAACATCCTGTCGGAGACCGGAAGGAATGGGCTCTCTCTCGCTCGTTTGACCAAGAAACAAAGCGCAGGCAATTGACAAGACTGGCGACATCGTGTGGAAGCTGTAGGACTTGCAATCTCAGCCCCATCTAATTTGCTTTCCAAGCGACAATACATGCAAGTGGCACATTAATATATTTTCCAGTTTTCAGTGATCAGTTTTTCTTGCGCTTTTCGATGAAACGCACGTTCTGTTATAGTCACAGCCGTGATTAAACCAGTTTTAGAAACGTCAGAGTGTTTTCTATCCACACATACTAATCATATGCATTTACTATATTCCTGGCATGAGTAGCAGGACGCTGAAATGTTGCGCGATTTTTAACAGAATGTTCGAAAAAGTAGGGAGTAGGCTTAACAGGTTTTAAAGTGATACTCCAGAACTTTTGTATAATTTCAGCCAGTAGTTTTGAAAGTGGCGCTAACCCTAACCCTAACCCCAACCCTAACCCTAACCCTAACCCTAACCCTAACCCTAACCCTAACCCTAACCCCAACCCTAACCCTAACCCTAACCCTAACCCTAACCCTAACCCTAACCCTAACCCTAACCCCAACCCTAACCCTAACCCTAACCCTAACCCTAACCCCAACCCCAACCCCAACCCTAACCCTAACCCTAACCCTAACCCTAACCCTTACCCTAACCCTAACCCTAACCCTTACCCTTACCCTAACCCTAACCCTAACCCTAACCCTAACCCTTACCAGCCAAAACGAGCCCCTGTTTTGTGTACTACGTCATCCATTTCACATACTGTAGTTTATAAGCATTTCGCTACACTCGCAATAACATCTGCTAACCATGTGTATGTGGCCAATAACATCTGCTAACCATGTGTATGTGACCAATAACATCTGCTAACCATGTGTATGTGGCCAATAACATCTGCTAACCATGTGTATGTGACCAATAACATCTGCTAACCATGTGTATGTGGCCAATAACATCTGCTAACCATGTGGATGTGACCAATAACATCTGCTAACCATGTGTATGTGGCCAATAACATCTGCTAACCATGTGTATGTGGCCAATAACATCTGCTAACCATGTGTATGTGGCCAATAACATCTGCTAACCATGTGTATGTGGCCAATAACATCTGCTAACCATGTGTATGTGACCAACAACATTTGATTTGATGTATTTTGTTGTAGTTGTGCAATTCATATATGTTACGAATCTAATTAGTATCATAGATATGAATTTGCTTAAAAAGCTCTTTGGGTGACCCACCTCGACAACATCTGGTGAAATTGCAGAGCGCAAAATTCAAAATAGAAAATTGGTAATATTAAACATTCATGAAAATACAAGTGTCTTACATTGTTCCAGGTCCCAGCTACATAACAAATGGTCATTTTGTTTGATGTTTATATCCCAAACAAATCCAGTTTAGTTGGCACGCTTGATTCAGTAATCCACCGGTTTCCCTCGTTCAAATGAATCCCAAAAGTTACAAATAAAATTAGTCCAAACAAGTCAAACAATGATTCTTATCAATCCTCAGGTACCCTAATATGTAAATAAACGATAAAATTTAAGACTGAGAATAGTATGTTCATTACCAGAGATAAATAACGAAGTGCGCGCCCTCATCCACGCGCGCCACAGACTACAGTCCAAATGAGAGTCACTAAAAAACTACAAATTATTTTTTCAAAAAACAAGCCTGAAACACTTTCTAAAGACAATTGACATCTAATGGAAGCCCTAGGAACTGCAATCTCGGAGCTATTCCATTGATTTTCCCATAGACAGCCATTTCAATGAGTGGTGAGCTCAAAAAAAAAACATTTTCTGGATGGATTCTCCTCGGGTTTCCGCCTGCCATATCAGTTTTGTTATACTCACAGATATTATTTTAACAGTTTTAGAAACTTTAGAGTGTTTTCTATCCAATACTACCAATCATATGCATATCCTGGCTTCTGGGCCTGAGTAGCAGGCAGTTTACTCTGGGCACCTCAGTCATCCAAATACTGCCCCCTATCCCTAAGAAGTTTTAAGATCCCAGACTCTATCTTTAAGATGGCGTCTCATGGAGACATAGCATGCCCCATTTGAGCTACTCCATGAAGTGATGTTGCAGGCTAGCTCAGTGCTGCCCTCTCTCATTGAGTGTCTCAAGTTGAAGGCCGACCAGGGTACTGCAGGCTGCCATCAGCAACACATTTATACTTACTTCTTCTGTGTGCGATTTTCAAATAATTGGTTCATACAGTACATACAGGGCCTCATTTATAAAACGGACTTATGATTAACTTTGATCTTTTTAACTTACGCAGAAAATTACACAAGTAGGTATTTATAAAACCTTACTTTGACGTGGAAATGATCTTATCTCTATGCAAAGTCTAGACTTGACGTAAGTGATTTTCCTGCTGGTAATGTAGTGGTTTTGCAGTTTGGGACGCATAAGCGTCCAAGCCAGTGGTGAACATTGCATTAGCTTTATGAACAATTTGTTAGAAATGATCAATTAAAGGTGTGAGGAATTAATTGCCAGATGCAAGGTGTTTTGAATTAAAAACAGGATGTGATGTTCTATAAATAGTGTCAAATTAGAAAAAAGTAACCTTGACTGTTCTTGTTTTATTGGAAGACATTGAAAACCTTTTTGAAAATCCCAAGAAATCTTCTGTTAGATTTGTGCTCAGATTTATCCCCTTATCTGGAAAGGAAGACACGCTTGTAATCATGACATACCGGTATCTGTCCAAATACTGTTCACTCTGGGTGTCACGCCCTGACCTAAGAGAGCCTTTTTATTTCTCTATTTGGTTAGGTCAGGGTGTGATCTGGGTGGGCATTCTAGTTTTTCTATTTCTTTGTTGGCCAGGTATGGTTCCCAATCAGAGGCAACTATCTATTGTTGTCTCTGATTGGGATCATACTTAGGCATCCTTATTTCCACCTTTAGTTTGTGGGATCTTGTTTGTGTGTAGTTGCTTTCTGCACTGCATGTAGCTTTAAGTTTGTTTTGTATTTTGTTGTTTTTTCGGTGTCATTTAAATTAAATATACGCCTACCCCGCTGCACCCTGGTCCAATCCATCTCTAAACGATCACTGGGATTCCTCGCTACTCCAGAGGGAAATGAGTGACAGGTCGGGTATATCACAGCCATCATTCAGCCTCATCCTGCCACAAGTGATCGAAGCGATTCTACGTATTGTCCACGAGATACATAAGTTTCCCATTTACAGCCCATGAACAGGCGTGCATCAAAGCCCGAGTTTGTCCGCTCATTTAATTTCCCAGGGGTCATAGGTGCAGTTGACTGCACGCATATTGCCTTACGCGCACCATCTGTAGATGAACATATAAATGTTAACAGGAAGAGTTTCCATTCATTGCCCGTATGCAACTACTCAATGTATGCTGGAAGTGGCCAGGGTCTCGGCACGGCTCATTCATTCTGCGCCACAGCAGAGTAGGCCTGCGTCTAGAAGCTGGGGAGAGTGGAGGCGGTGGCTTTTCTGTGAGTTCTTTAAAAAAAAGGTATATAATAGCCTATTAACCGTGCAAAATAATGTAACACAACAGTTTTACCCTATTAGGTGACTGGGCCTATCCACTGAAAACATGGCTTCTCACTTCCTATGCCGATCCCCGAACAGCAGAGGAAATGCGTTGCAATTTGGCACACAGCAGAACAAGGTCGGTTGTGGAGAGTACCATCAGACAGCAGAACAAGGTCGGTTGTGGAGAGTACCATCAGACAGCAGAACAAGGTCGGTTGTGGAGAGTACCATCAGACAGCAGAACAAGGTCGGTTGTGGAGAGTACCATCAGACAGCAGAACAAGGTCGGTTGTGGAGAGTACCATCAGACAGCAGAACAAGGTCGGTTGTGGAGAGTACCATCAGACAGCAGAACAAGGTCGGTTGTGGAGAGTACCATCAGACAGCAGAACAAGGTCGGTTGTGGAGAGTACCATCAGACAGCAGAACAAGGTCGGTTGTGGAGAGTACCATCAGACAGCAGAACAAGGTCGGTTGTGGAGAGTACCATCAGACAGCAGAACAAGGTCGGTTGTGGAGAGTACCATCAGACAGCAGAACAAGGTCGGTTGTGGAGAGTACCATCAGACAGCAGAACAAGGTCGGTTGTGGAGAGTACCATCAGACAGCAGAACAAGGTCGGTTGTGGAGAGTACCATCAGACAGCAGAACAAGGTCGGTTGTGGAGAGTACCATCAGACAGCAGAACAAGGTCGGTTGTGGAGAGTACCATCAGACTGCAGAACAAGGTCGGTTGTGGAGAGTACCATCAGACAGCAGAACAAGGTCGGTTGTGGAGAGTACCATCAGACAGCAGAACAAGGTCGGTTGTGGAGAGTACCATCAGACAGCAGAACAAGGTCGGTTGTGGAGAGTACCATCAGACAGCAGAACAAGGTCGGTTGTGGAGAGTACCATCAGACTGCTGAAGGGCAGGTGCCATCAATTTTAAGTTCATTTTAGATTTATAGATCACAGGTGCATAAGTTACAAATGGGCTTCGTAGGTTTTTTTCTGCTCAGTATCTTTAATGAATCGAACGGAAGCACAACAGTGGAAATGATCTTATGACTAAAGTTCAAGTATAAATCTAGGAACATTTTCATGAATGAGGCCCCTGGTGTCTTATTGGTACCAAGATTGTCTTCAAGACATTTTATTTTATTTACATGAAGACTGACCATGAAGATCGCCATCTTTCCATTCACTATAATTGGCATCCTATTTCTGTAAACAATGCCAGCAGTGCCGCGGTCGGCCTTGAACTTCGTGGCTTCAATGAGCAGGGTCAGTCGCTCTCCATTGCCTCACATTCATAACATGAAAACATCCTGCTTGGACTTGTGGACTTGGCTACAGTAGTAGATAGAATCAATACTAACATCCATTGACTATTGTATGAAGATGAGGAGAGACAGTGAGTAAGATCCTTTATTAACACAGGGACAAGGGTCATGAGGAGGACAGCAGGTTATTATTTTCAATGAACACAAAACACCTTTTATAAGGTAGCTCTCACAGCGATCTGTGACATCATTCTGTCACCTTCTTTAGCTTCCTACTTTGCCTTCCTTTCTTCAGTGTCATGTCAGAACACAATGTATATTGTATAGTGTCATGTCAGAACACAATGTATATTGTATAGTGTCATGTCAGAACACAATGTATATTGTATAGTGTCATGTCAGAACACAATGCATATTGTATAGTGTCATGTCAGAACACAATGCATATTGTATAGTGTCATGTCAGAACACAATGCATATTGTATAGTGTCATGTCAGAACACAATGTATATTGTATAGTGTCATGTCAGAACACAATGTATATTGTATAGTGTCATGTCAGAACACAATGTATATTGTATAGTGTCATGTCAGAACACAATGTATATTGAATAGTGTCATGTCAGAACACAATGTATATTGTATAGTGTCATGTCAGCCTATACAAATCTGATTCTATGGACAAACTGGGAGTAAATGCCCCCAGAAGTAAGCTTTTTTTGTGTGTGTGTTATGTGTGTGTGTGTGTGTGTGTGTGTGTGTTATGTGTGTTATGTGTGTTGTGTGTGTTGTGTGTGTTGTGTGTGTTGTGTGTGTGTGTGTGTTGTGTGTGTGTGTGTGTGTGTGTGTGTGTGTGTGTGTGTGTGTGTGTGTGTGTGTGTGTGTGTGTGTGTGTGTGTGTGTGTGTGTGTGTGTGTGTGTGTGTGTGTGTGTGTGTGTGTGTGTGTGTGTGTGTGTGTGTGTGTGTTAGTTATGTGTGTGTTATGTGTGTTATGTGTCCAGGCCTGATGCTGTGTGTCAGACAGACAGAACCAGTTTCAGGCTCGGCTCACATAAACACACTAAAGATACAGGGCTATACAGAAACACAATGAGAAGGCGTCCCAATGGCTCCCCATTCCCTATACAGTGCACTACTTGACCAGGGCCCTTGGGGTATAGGGGGCCATTTGGGATGCCTATACATACTGCCTGCTGGGCCTTTACTTCCTCAACCCTCCAGTCTCCTCTGATCTCTGACCTCTGCTGTAATATGTTGTGGTTGTCTAACACTCCAGTCAGAGTTCAAATTTCTAAAGTTTAACCCACAGTAATGTTGTAGCAGGTAAGAGAGTAACAGCTGAAAGCAGCAGACAGAGAAGTCAACCATCTCCTGGTTGGACCAAACATCCTTACATCTACAAACACAGACGACAAACCAAGCAACAACAACTGTAGAGTATGACACTATTATTCTTCTGAAGGGTGAAACTCCCAGCTGTTTATCCCAGTGCGGACAGAGACAGATGGAATCCATGATTCAAACCAGGTTCATCATTTAGATTCAACACATCAGTATAGACATGGTGCACTGGAAGAATACGCACCAAATCTTTATCTCCTGTTCTCTGTTTACCATCATGCACTGGGGTAAAGAGCTTTGGAGATCGCCCTGTCATCCTTCAGCCTATTATAACTATTCCTCCCATTCCAACTCCATCCCTTCAACCCATCTACTCTTTCTTCTCTTCCTCTGGGATGTAGACGGACACAGTGAACTCTCCTGCCTCAGTTCCATACTTGTTCTTCACCAGGAGTGCGTACTTCCCTGAGTCGGTCGTGGTTACCGCCGCGATGGTGATGCTGGCGAACTTGCCGTGTTCAAACTTGAGGGCGTAGCGTTCGTCAGACACCAGCTCTCTGTCGTTCTTCATCCAGGTGACCTCGGGTGCAGGGTCACCCCACACGTTGCCTGTCAGGTTCAGAGACTGGAGAAGTGGGGAGGCATGATGTCAGCACAATATTAAACACTGTTCCCTAAGAAACATATTCACATACAGACACGGAGGGAAGAAGTGGGAAGTGAGAGCAAGCGTGAGAGACAGAGAGAGATGGTGAGTGTGAGAGAGAGATGGTGAGTGTGAGAGAGAGTGAGAGCAAGCGTGAGCGACAGAGAGCGATAGTGAGTGTGAGAGAGAGATGGTGAGTGTGAGAGATATGTGGAAAGTGAGAGCAAGCGTGAGAGAGAGAGCGATAGTGAGTGTGAGAGAAAGAGAGAAGTGGGAAGTGAGAGTGAACGTGAGAGACAGAGAGCGATAGTGAGTGTGAGAGAAAGAGAGAAGTGGGAAGTGAGAGTGAACGTGAGAGACAGAGAGCGATAGTGAGTGTGAGAGATGTGGGAAGTGAGAGCGCTAGAGAGAGACTTGCTTTGGCAATGTAAACACATGGTTCCCATGCCAATAAATCCCTTTGAGAGATCCTTGTTACCTTGCCCTCCTGGATAGTGACCACATCTGGCAGACCTCCCACAACCCGGGCACGGTCTGCAATACAGGATGATCAATGTTAACAGGCAAGGGCACACAGTGTGCCATTCAGAGCCTCCTCCCTCCAGCCCAGAGCAGGAAGAGAGCAGAGAAGATGTTTCATAATATTGGAGAATATAAATAGCCACTCACTTCTCTCTGCAATGGCAGCAGCCCTGAGGAAGACAGACAGCGAGACAGACAGGGTCAGGAATAACAACAACTACATCCACTGTTTCCGTCTGTCTGGCAGAACAAGAGTTCCACAGAGAGCTAAAAAGCTGGTGTAGAGTTATTGAACTTACTTCAGCCTCTGGAACTCTACGAAGGCTTCCTCCCAGGCTGCAATGACAAACAACTCATTAGTTACAAGCTGCTAAACAGCACTTAAACCCACCGTTCAGCCTTCAGATGAAAGAAGCAGCATGCGAATGTGTTAAGGGAATTTTTATCAATGATGACTAATTATGTCTACATGTCAATCAGGACTGACTAGTCCAAATGCCATTATGTTACTGTACATATATGAATTCTCTCTCCTTCCCCAATTGTATATAATATAGTCAGGAGTTCAGAACAATGCCTTGGTACAAATGAATGAACTATCTCCAGATGGCAGACTGTCTAGAAGGCTGATCTACACTGACTGACCTTGGCTTCAGGTGAGGAGGGAAGGCTCGAGAACTATAGGGCCTTTCTACCAGTGTCATGAAGAGACAGAACATTTAGAAAACGCTGACGTCATTTTCAGTTTATAACCTGTGGAAAAATGTGTATGTACCCAGTACTCTCTTGAATTAAACGCTGTTACCTGACTTTTAAGACCGGGGCTCTGTCCATTCTTATAAAAATATAGGGTCTTACAAACCCTTCGAATGCATTGAAAGAGTATTTAATTCTGATTGGGAAATAATACAGAGGAATTTAGAATTCCTTCAACAGAATATCAGCTTGGGAGACAGTTATCATATCCTGGGCTGAAATAATGGCATTCAGAGCAGTCTGTTTACGGGAGTCTGTTGTATTCATTACTCTGGGCTTGATTACAACTTCCGGACTTGTCTCTGTGCTGTTTGTTGCAACTTGGCTACCTGCCAAACGTTTTGGTTTTTACTTTTAATAACCATTTAATCAAAACTCTGCATTTAACATATTTCCCTTTTATTGAACTTCTTCACACTGGACATGGTCCTACAGGACCTCCACCAGCCGAAAAAGCATAGTGTCAATATTATTAATATTAACCCTATGCAGTCGCTGTATCCATAATATACAGGAGAACTATTGGCTTATGATGAGGATAGATGTGTTGCCTGCACAGCTTCAGATGTAATCGAGGGACATTTAAGTGTAGCAAAGGATGAAACAGTATCTGTGCCACCAGTAAGTACAGATAGCAGTATAAATCCCCTCGCACGGTCCCCGCAGCCGGACAATCTTCTCAAGGCTTCTGGAAATAAATTCTGTTGGCATACTTAAGCAGTGTCGCTCATTCAGCCGATAGAAACTTTCAACCGGTTCTCGCCATTAAGCAACGAGTCGGGGTCAGAGAATGAGCCTTCTCAGGTCTCTTTGCCACCCGTTACAGGGTCTGAGCCGCCAAAGCTTCCCACCATTGGCTCTGACTAATTGAAAACCCTAGTCAGTGGTGACTCCATTACCCGCAGTATTAGACTTAAAAAGAATCATCCAGCGATCATACACTGTTTACCAGGGGTCAGGGTTAGCATCGTTAAGGCTAATCTGAAGATGGTGCTGGCTAAAGCTAAAACTGGCGAGTGTAGAGAGTATAGAGATATTGTTATCCACATTGGCACCAACGATGTTAGGATGAAACAGTCAGAGGCCACCAAGCACAACATAGCTTCAGCGTGTAAATCAGCTAGAAAGATGTCGGCATCGAGAAATTGTCTCTGGCCCCCTCCCAGTCAGGGGGAGTGATGAGCTCTACAGCAGAGTCTCACAACTCAATTGCTGGTTGAAAACTGTTTTCTGCCCCTCCCAAAATATAGAATTTGTAGATAATTGTCCCTCCTTCTGCGACTCACCCACAAACAGGACCAAGCCTGGCCTGCTGAGGAGTGACGGACTCCATCCTAGCTGGAGGGGTGTTCTCATCTTATCTATGAACATAGACAGGGCTCTAACTCATTCAACAAGAGAGAATAGGTTTCACTTCAGCAGTGATAAATTAATGAACTTCTTCGATGAAAAAGATGATCATTAGAGAGCAAATGACGGATTCCACTTTGAATATGTAAATTTCTCCAAAGCTCCGTTGTCCTGAGGACCTACGGTCAATAGAGACACTCAAGTTTGTTTTAATCCTTTATCTCTTGACACATTCATAGTCATGGCCTCTAAACCCTCAAGCTTCATACTGGACCCTATTCCAACTATATTATTGAAAGAACTGCTTCCTGTGCTTGGCCCTCCTATGTTGAACATAATAAATGGCTCCTTATCCTCTGGTTGTGTACCAAAATTACTAAAAGTGGCAGTAATAAAGCTTCTCTTGAAAAAGCCAAACCTTGACCCGGAAAATGTAAAACAAACTATTGGCCTTTATCGAATCTCCCATTCCATTAAGAAAAAGCTGTTGCGCAGCAACTCACTGCCTTCCTGAAGACAAATAACGTACACGAAATGCTTCGGTCTGGTTTTAGACCCCATCATAGCACTGAGACTGCACTCGTGAAGGTGGTAAATTACCTTTTAATGGCGTCAGACCAAGGCTCTGCATCTGTCCTGATTCTAGACCTTAGTGCTGCTTTTCACACCGTCGATCGCCACATTCTTTTGGAGAGATAGGAAACCGTAATAGGTCTACACTGACAAGTTCTGGCCTGGTTTAGAGCTTATCTGTCGGAAAGATATCAGTTTGTCTCTGTGGATGGTTTGTCCTCTGACAAATCAATTGTACGTTTCGGCATTCCTCAAGGTTCTGTTTTAGGACCACTATAGTTTTCACTATATATTCTACCTCTTGGTGATGTCATTCGGAAACACAATGTCAACCTTCACTGCTATGCGGACATTGATTAAACATGGTGAAGCCGCAAAAGTACCTGCCCTGGAAGTCTGTGTTTCGGACATAAGAAAGTATATTGGCGGAAAATGTTTTACTTTTAAACTCGGACAAAACAGAGATGCTAGTTCTAGGTCCCAAAAACCTATATTAGACTACTGCAATTCTGTACTCTCCGGCTACCCGGATAAAGTGCTAAATAAACTTCAGTTAGTGCTAAACACGGCTGCTAGAATCTTGACTAGAACCAAAAATATTTGATCATATTACTCCAGTGCTAGCCTCTCTACATTGGCTTCCTGTTAGGGCTAGGGCACTGGAGCGACGAACTGCCCTTGCTGTCTCTGCCTGGCCAGCTCTCCTCTCTCCACTGGGATTCTCTGCCTCTGACCCTAAAACGGGGGCTGAGTCACTGGCTTACTAGTGCTCTTCCATGCCGTCCCTAGGAGGGGTGAGTCACTTGAGTGGGTTGAGTCAGACGTGTTCTTCCTGTCCAGTTTTGCGCCCCCTCTGGCTTGTGCGGTGGAGGAGATCTTCGTGGGCTATACTCAGCCTTGTCCCAGGGTAGTAAGTTGGTGGTCTGTTGATATCCCTCTAGTGGTGAGGGGGCTGTGCTTTGGCAAAGTAGGTGGGGTTATATCCTGAGGGGTTGGCCCTGTCGGGGGTATCGTCGGCCCACCCGTCTCAGCCTCCTGTATCTATGCTGCAATAGTCTATGTGCCGGGTTGCTAGGATCTGTCTGTTATATCTGGCGTAATCCTCTTATCTGGTGTCCTGTGTGAATTTAAGTATGTTCTCTCTAATTCCCGGAGGACCTGGGCCCTAGGATCATGCCTCAGGACTACCTGGCCTGATGACTCCTTGCTGTCCCCAGTCCACCTGGTTGTGCTGCTCCTCCAGTTTCAACTGTTCTGCCAGTGGCTATGGAACCCTGACCTCTTCACCGGACATGCAACCTGTCCCGGACCTGCTGTTTTCGACTCTCTTTCTCTACTGCACCTGCAGTCTCGACCTCTGAATGCTCGGCTCTGAAAAGCCAACAATTTACTGACTTGTTGCACCCTCTACAACCACTGTGATTATTATTTGACCCTGCTGGTCATCTATGAACGTTTGAATATCTTGAGGAACAATCTGGCCTTAAATGGACGTGTACAGTAGAGGACTGGCCATCCCTCATAGCCTGGTTCCTCTCTAGTTTTATTCCTAGGTTCCTGCCTTTCTAGGGAGTTTTTCCTAGCCACCGTGCTTCTACATCTGCATTGCTTGCTGTTTGGGGTTTTCGGCTGGGTTTCTGTACAGGACTTTGTGACATCTGATGTTGTAAAAGGGGCTTTATAAATACATTTGATTTCTACAAAACCAGCGATCCACACCAATAATATGACTCTGCTGACAAGAGAGGGGTCATCTAAACTGTTTTGCTCGCAAAGTGGCGGGGTCGCCCAAATTTTTTTCACTTAGGGCCCCCAAAATGATTCCGCTGGCTCTAACTTCATATGTGGGTATGGATGTGGGTTTAGATGAAGGTATAGGGTTAGGGTTAGGGTTAATAGATGTGGGTACGGATGTGGGTACGGATGTGGGTTTAGATGTGGGTAAGGATGTGGGTTTAGATGTGGGTATAGATGTGGGTACGGATGTGGGTATGGATGTGGGTTTAGATGCGGGTACGGATGTGGGTTTAGATGTGGGTACGGATGTGGGTTTAGATGTGGGTATGGATGTGGGTACGGATGTGGGTTTAGATGTGGGTTTAGATGTGGGTACGGATGTGGGTTTAGATGTGGGTATGGATGTGGGTATGGACGTGGAGATGTGGGTATGGACGTGGGTTTAGATGTGGGTAAAGATGTGGGTTTAGATGTGGGTAAAGATGTGGGTTTAGATGTGGGTATGGATGTGGGTTTAGATGTGGGTATGGATGTGGGTACGGATGTGGGTATGGATGTGGGTTTAGATGTGGGTATGGATGTGGGTTTAGATGTGGGCACGGATGTGGGTATGGATGTGGGTTTAGATGTGGGCATGGATGTGGGTTTAGATGTGGGTATGGATGTGGGTTTAGATGTGGGTATGGATGTGGGTTTAGATGTGGGTATGGATGTGGGTTTAGATGTGGGTACGGATGTGGGTTTAGATGTGGGTATGGATGTGGGTATGGATGTGGGTTTAGATGTGGGTACGGCTGTGGGTTTAGATGTGGGTATGGATGTGGGTTTAGATGTGGGTACAGATGTGGGTTTAGATGTGGGTATGGATGTGAGTTTAGATGTGGGTATGGATGTGGGTATGGATGTGGGTTTAGATGTGGGTATGGCTGTGGGTTTAGATGTGGGTTTGGATGTGGGTATGGATGTGGGTTTAGATGTGGGTACGGATGTGGGTTTAGATGTGGGTATGGATGTGGGTATGGATGTGGGTTTAGATGTGGGTATGGATGTGGGTTTAGATGTGGGTACGGATGTGGGTTTAGATGTGGGTATGGATGTGGGTATGGATGTGGGTTTAGATGTGGGTACGGCTGTGGGTTTAGATGTGGGTATGGATGTGGGTATGGATGTGGGTTTGATGTGGGTACGGATGTGGGTTTAGATGTGGGTACGGATGTGGGTTTAGATGTGGGTATGGATGTGGGTATGGATGTGGGTTTAGATGTGGGTACGGCTGTGGGTTTAGATGTGGGTATGGATGTGGGTACGGATGTGGGTTTAGATGTGGGTACGGATGTGGGTTTAGATGTGGGTATGGATGTGGGTATGGATGTGGGTTTAGATGTGGTACGGCTGTGGGCTGTGGGTTTAGATGTGGGTTTGGATGTGGGTACGGATGTGGGTTTAGATGTGGGTACGGATGTGGGTTTAGATGTGGGTATGGATGTGGGTATGGATGTGGGTTTAGATGTGGGTATGGATGTGGGTTTAGATGTGGGTACGGATGTGGGTTTAGATGTGGGTATGGATGTGGGTATGGATGTGGGTTTAGATGTGGGTACGGCTGTGGGTTTAGATGTGGGTATGGATGTGGGTATGGATGTGGGTTTAGATGTGGGCACGGATGTGAGTTTAGATGTGGGTATGGATGTGGGTATGGATGTGGGTATGGATGTGGGTATGGATGTGGGTTTAGATGTGGGTATGGATGTGGGTTTAGATGTGGGTACGGATGTGGGTTTAGATGTTTATGGATGTGGGTATGGATGTGGGTTTAGATGTGGACGGCTGTGGGTTTAGATGTGGGTATGGATGTGGGTTTAGATGTGGGTACAGATGTGGGTTTAGATGTGGGTACAGATGTGGGTACGGATGTGAGTTTAGATGTGGGTACGGATGTGAGTTTAGATGTGGGCACGGATGTGGGTACGGATGTGGGTATGGATGTGGGTTTAGATGTGGGCACGGATGTGAGTTTAGATGTGGGTATGGATGTGGGTATGGATGTGGGTTTAGATGTGGGTATGGATGTGGGTTTAGATGTGGGTACGGATGTGGGTTTAGATGTGGGTACGGATGTGGGTACGGATGTGGGTTTAGATGTGGGTATGGATGTGGGTTTAGATGTGGGCACGGATGTGGGTACGGATGTGGGTATGGATGTGGGTTTAGATGTGGGTACGGATGTGGGTTTAGATGTGGGTACGGATGTGGGTTTAGATGTGGGTATGGATGTGGGTACGGATGTGGGTTTAGATGTGGGTTTAGATGTGGGTACGGATGTGGGTTTAGATGTGGGTATGGATGTGGGTTTGGATGTGGGTTTGGATGTGGGTATGGATGTGGGTATGGACGTGGAGATGTGGGTATGGACGTGGGTTTAGATGTGGGTACAGATGTGGGTTTAGATGTGGGTATGGATGTGGGTTTAGATGTGGGTATGGATGTGGGTACGGATGTGGGTATGGATGTGGGTTTAGATGTGGGTATGGATGTGGGTTTAGATGTGGGCACGGATGTGGGTATGGATGTGGGTTTAGATGTGGGCACGGATGTGGGTTTAGATGTGGGTATGGATGTGGGTTTAGATGTGGGTATGGATGTGGGTTTAGATGTGGGTACGGATGTGGGTTTAGATGTGGGTATGGATGTGGGTATGGATGTGGGTTTAGATGTGGGTACGGCTGTGGGTTTAGATGTGGGTATGGATGTGGGTACGGATGTGGGTTTAGATGTGGGTACAGATGTGGGTTTAGATGTGGGTACGGATGTGAGTTTAGATGTGGGTATGGATGTGGGTATGGATGTGGGTTTAGATGTGGGTACGGCTGTGGTTTTAGATGTGGGTTTGGATGTGGGTACGGATGTGGGTTTAGATGTGGGTACGGATGTGGGTTTAGATGTGGGTATGGATGTGGGTATGGATGTGGGTTTAGATGTGGGTACGGATGTGGGTTTAGATGTGGGTACGGATGTGGGTTTAGATGTGGGTATGGATGTGGGTATGGATGTGGGTTTAGATGTGGGTACGGCTGTGGGTTTAGATGTGGGTATGGATGTGGGTATGGATGTGGGTTTAGATGTGGGTACGGATGTGGGTTTAGATGTGGGTATGGATGTGGGTATGGATGTGGGTTTGATGTGGGTACGGATGTGGGTTTAGATGTGGGTACGGATGTGGGTTTAGATGTGGGTATGGATGTGGGTATGGATGTGGGTTTAGATGTGGGTACGGCTGTGGGTTTAGATGTGGGTATGGATGTGGGTACGGATGTGGGTTTAGATGTGGGTACGGATGTGGGTTTAGATGTGGGTATGGATGTGGGTATGGATGTGGGTTTAGATGTGGGTACGGCTGTGGGTACGGCTGTGGGTTTAGATGTGGGTTTGGATGTGGGTACGGATGTGGGTTTAGATGTGGGTACGGATGTGGGTTTAGATGTGGGTACGGATGTGGGTTTAGATGTGGGTATGGATGTGGGTATGGATGTGGGTTTAGATGTGGGTACGGATGTGGGTTTAGATGTGGGTACGGATGTGGGTTTAGATGTGGGTATGGATGTGGGTATGGATGTGGGTTTAGATGTGGGTATGGATGTGGGTTTAGATGTGGGTACGGATGTGGGTTTAGATGTGGGTATGGATGTGGGTATGGATGTGGGTTTAGATGTGGGTACGGCTGTGGGTTTAGATGTGGGTATGGATGTGGGTATGGATGTGGGTTTAGATGTGGGCACGGATGTGAGTTTAGATGTGGGTATGGATGTGGGTATGGATGTGGGTATGGATGTGGGTATGGATGTGGGTTTAGATGTGGGTATGGATGTGGGTTTAGATGTGGGTACGGATGTGGGTTTAGATGTGGGTATGGATGTGGGTTTAGATGTGGGTACGGCTGTGGGTTTAGATGTGGGTATGGATGTGGGTTTAGATGTGGGTACAGATGTGGGTTTAGATGTGGGTACAGATGTGGGTACGGATGTGAGTTTAGATGTGGGTACGGATGTGAGTTTAGATGTGGGCACGGATGTGGGTACGGATGTGGGTATGGATGTGGGTTTAGATGTGGGCACGGATGTGAGTTTAGATGTGGGTATGGATGTGGGTATGGATGTGGGTTTAGATGTGGGTATGGATGTGGGTTTAGATGTGGGTACGGATGTGGGTATGGATGTGGGTTTAGATGTGGGCACGGATGTGGGTACGGATGTGGGTATGGATGTGGGTTTAGATGTGGGCACGGATGTGGGTTTAGATGTGGGCACGGATGTGGGTTTAGATGTGGGTATGGATGTGGGTATGGATGTGGGTTTAGATGTGGGTACGGATGTGGGTTTAGATGTGGGTATGGATGTGGGTATGGATGTGGGTTTAGATGTGGGTACGGCTGTGGGTTTAGATGTGGGTACGGCTGTGGGTTTAGATGTGGGTACGGCTGTGGGTTTAGATGTGGGTATGGATGTGGGTATGGATGTGGGTTTAGATGTGGGTACAGATGTGGGTTTAGATGTGGGTACGGATGTGAGTTTAGATGTGGGTATGGATGTGGGTTTAGATGTGGGTACGGATGTGGGTTTAGATGTGGGTACGCATGTGGGTTTAGATGTGGGTATGGATGTGGGTTTAGATGTGGGCACGGATGTGGGTACGGATGTGGGTACGGATGTGGGTTTAGATGTGGGCACGGATGTGGGTTTAGATGTGGGCACGGATGTGGGTTTAGATGTGGGTATGGATGTGGGTTTAGATGTGGGTATGGATGTGGGTTTAGATGTGGGTATGGATGTGGGTACGGATGTGGGTTTAGATGTGGGTATGGATGTGGGTACGGATGTGGGTTTAGATGTGGGTATGGATGTGGGTTTAGATGTGGGTACGGATGTGGGTTTAGATGTGGGTTTGGATGTGGGTACGGATGTGGGTTTAGATGTGGGTATGGGTGTGGGTTTAGATGTGGGTATGGATGTGGGTTTAGATGTGGGCACGGATGTGGGTTTAGATGTGGGCACGGATGTGGGTTTAGATGTGGGTATGGATGTGGGTATGGATGTGGGTTTAGATGTGGGTACGGATGTGGGTTTAGATGTGGGTATGGATGTGGGTATGGATGTGGGTTTAGATGTGGGTACGGCTGTGGGTTTAGATGTGGGTACGGCTGTGGGTTTAGATGTGGGTACGGCTGTGGGTTTAGATGTGGGTATGGATGTGGGTATGGATGTGGGTTTAGATGTGGGTACAGATGTGGGTTTAGATGTGGGTACGGATGTGAGTTTAGATGTGGGTATGGATGTGGGTTTAGATGTGGGTACGGATGTGGGTTTAGATGTGGGTACGCATGTGGGTTTAGATGTGGGTATGGATGTGGGTTTAGATGTGGGCACGGATGTGGGTACGGATGTGGGTACGGATGTGGGTTTAGATGTGGGCACGGATGTGGGTTTAGATGTGGGCACGGATGTGGGTTTAGATGTGGGTATGGATGTGGGTTTAGATGTGGGTATGGATGTGGGTTTAGATGTGGGTATGGATGTGGGTACGGATGTGGGTTTAGATGTGGGTATGGATGTGGGTACGGATGTGGGTTTAGATGTGGGTATGGATGTGGGTTTAGATGTGGGTACGGATGTGGGTTTAGATGTGGGTATGGATGTGGGTTTAGATGTGGGTACGGATGTGGGTTTAGATGTGGGTTTGGATGTGGGTACGGATGTGGGTTTAGATGTGGGTATGGGTGTGGGTTTAGATGTGGGTATGGATGTGGGTTTAGATGTGGGTACGGATGTGGGTTTAGATGTGGGTACGGATGTGTGTTTAGATGTGGGTACGGATGTGGGTTTAGATGTGGGTTTAGATGTGGGTTTAGATGTTGGTATGGATGTGGGTTTAGATGTGGGTTTAGATGTGGGTACGGATGTGGGTTTAGATGTGGGTTTAGATGTGGGTACGGATGTGGGTTTAGATGTTGGTATGGATGTGGGTTTAGATGTTGGTATGGATGTGGGTTTAGATGTGGGTACGGATGTGGGTTTAGATGTGGGTATGGATGTGGGTTTAGATGTGGGTATGGATGTGGGTTTAGATGTGGGTATGGATGTGGGTACGGTGGTGGGTTTGGATGTGGCTATGATGTGGGTTTAGATGTGGGTATGGATGTGTATATGATGTGGGTTTGGATGTGGGTTTATGTGGGGGGATGAAGGTATGGATGTTGGTGCACAGAATCGTGGGCCACTGCGGCCCCTCATGATGAGTTCCTATGTTTTGTGGCCCCCACCACCATTAAAGTTGCCTGCACTAGACTTGAAAAGGTTGACAGATCAGACACAGCAGACTGGGGATGTGATGATGAAACCTCCTTCCTCAATCAATTTGTTTCTGTACATTTCTGTGTGTGTGTGTGTGTGTGTGTGTGTGTGTGTGTGTGTGTGTGTGTGTGTGTGTGTGTGTGTGTGTGTGTGTGTGTGTGTGTGTGTGTGTGTGTGTGTGTGTGTGTGTGTGTGTGTGTGTGTGTGTGTGTGTGTGTGTGTGTGTGTGTGTGTGTGCGTCTGCGTCTGCGTGTGCCTGTGTCTGTGCGTGTGTCTGTGCGTGTGTCTGTGCGTGTGTCTGTGCGTGTGTCTGTGCGTGTGCGTGTGCGTGTCTGTGTCTGTGTCTGTGTCTGTGCGTGTGTCTGTGTGCGTGTGTGTCGGTTCCTCACCTTGTCCAGACAGGTCACAGAACCTCTTAACCCCGTCCTTGCCGTCACAGATATTTACTGTGTATTTTCCCTTATCTTTCTCTGTGGGCTCATTCACCTTGAGCCACAGCTGCTCCCCGGTCACTCCACACTGGACTCTGTCAGAGTGGGCGATCTTTGCTTCCCTGCAGACAGATACACAGACAGACACACACACTGAGTCAACATGAGCACTCTATACATCCATAGATTTTTATACATGGAAGTATATCACTGGAACAGAGACATGAGGTAAGTAGATGGAGGTATATCACTGGAACAGAGACATGAGGTAGGTAGATGGAGGTATATCACTGAAACAGAGACATGAGGTAGGTAGATGGAGGTATCACTGGAACAGAGACATGAGGTAGGTAGATGGAGGTATCACTAAGACTGTCACCATATAAATGTCACCATATTTCTTCTATAGTGCGCTACCTCTGTTGTGCCTTGGAACAACTAGGTAGTGGAGTAGGGAGCTATGGAGCCACTAGGTAGTGGAGTAGGGAGGGAGCCACTAGGTAGTGGAGTAGGGAGCTATAGAGCCACTAGGTAGTGGAGTAGGGAGCAAAAGAGCCACTATGTAGTGCAGTAGGGAGGGAGCCACTAGGTAGTGGAGTGGGGAGGGAGCCACTAGGTAGTGGAGTAGGGAGCTATAGAGCCACTAGGTAGTGGAGTAGGGAGCTATGGAGCCACTAGGTAGTGGAGTAGGGAGCTATAGAGCCACTAGGTAGTGGAGTAGGGAGCTATAGAGCCACTAGGTAGTGGAGTAGGGAGCTATAGAGCCACTAGGTAGTGGAGTAGGGAGCTATAGAGCCACTAGGTAGTGGAGTAGGGAGCTATGGAGCCACTAGGTAGTAGAGTAGGGAGGGAGCCAGTAGGTAGTGGAGTAGGGAGCTATAGAGCCACTAGGTAGTGGAGTAGGGGGCTATGGAGCCACTAGGTAGTGGAGTAGGGAGCTATGAAGCCACTAGGTAGTGGAGTAGGTAGCTATAGAGCCACTAGGTAGTGGAGTAGGTAGCTATAGAGCCACTAGGTAGTGGAGTAGGTAGCTATAGAGCCACTAGGTAGTGGAGTAGGGAGCTATAGAGCCACTAGGTAGTGGAGTAGGGAGCTATAGAGCCACTAGGTAGTGGAGTAGGGAGCTATAGAGCCACTAGGTAGTGGAGTAGGGAGCTATAGAGCCACTAGGTAGTGGAGTAGGGAGCTATGGAGCCATTAGGTAGTGGAGTAGGCGGCTATGGAGCCACTAGGTAGTGGAGTAGGGAGCTATGGAGCCACTAGGTAGTGCAGTGATAGTCTTTTACAGCCTGCCCACTTCGAGCTCCTCCTTGTGGTAGGGTTAGGGTAGGGAGACTTTGGGTCCAGAGTCTTACTTGTGCAGCCAGCCGACTTGGAGGTCCTCCATGTGATAGGTGATCAAGGAGTAGAGGACGATACCATGTTCTGTACTCTTCACACTGATCTCAGTTGATGAGTTGGCTGGAGGAGACAACGCAGATAGGATAATAAAGGTAATTGTTCATTATTCAATCATATTGTATACTTAAGCAATAAGGAACAAGGGTGTGTGGTATAAACTGGTTACCAATGTAATTACAACAATACAAATATTTTGGGGGTCATACCCATGGTATATGGTCTGATATACCACATCCTTCAGCCAATCAGCATTGAGAGGTCGAACCACCCGCTTTATAGAACACAATGTTCCACATGCAGTGTATCTGTTTAATAACATGTAGATGATGAGACTCACCAATCACCCTGAACAGTTCGTTTAGCACAGTTTGGTAACCTGGAACAGATTACAGGCATTAATAGTCATCAATAATAGTCACAGTAGTGGACAAAGTTTGACCTTTGAGAGATACATAGGTGTTCTAGAACACAGGAGTGCCATGACAGACGTATTCTAGAACACAGTGGTACCTAGCTCTCAAACTCCAGGCAGCATTCTGCCTTCTCTCTATAGTTTCCAGCCATTAGTTTGCCCATGACTACCTCATGTGAACTACAATCCCAACGCTGTGTTTTAATGTTTAGAAACGTCAATAATCATTGCTTGCGATACTGCTTCTGAAACATATGGCCCTCCAGCCACCCTAGTCATAGACTGTTCTCTCTGCTACCACACGCCAAGCAGTACCAGAGCGCCAAGTCTAGGTCCAAGAGGCTTCTACCCCCAAGTCATAAGACTCCTGAACATCTAATCAAATGGCTACCCAGACAATTTGCATTGCCCCCCCCCCTCTGTTACGCTGCTGCTGCTCTCTGTTATTTACTATGCAATTGAATAACTCTACCTACATGTACATATTACCACATTGACTCTGTACCGTAATACCCTGTATATAGCCTCCACATTGACTCTGTACCGGTAGCCCCTGTCTATAGCCTCCCTATTGTTATTTTATTGCTGCTATTTAATTATTTGTTACTTTTATTTATTATTTTTGGGGGGTATTTTTCTTAAAACTGCATTGTTGGTTAAGGGCTTGTAAAGTAAGCATTTCACTGTAAGGTCTACTACACCTGTTGTATCATCAGTGAGAAAGAATCCTTCAAATAAATAAAAAATACACTTACTGTAGCAGTTTTACACAGATCCATACAGCTATGGGTGACTCCATCCTATAAACTATACTTCCACTATACTTCCAGGATTACTCACCCACAGATCCATACAGCTATGAGGGCCTCATCCTAGAAACTACAATTCCACTATACTTCCAGGGATACTCTTACACAGGTGTTGGAGCATGCAGATAGCATTGTCTTCCGTAAACAATCACTCTATAATGGAGATATGGCTGTGTGGGAACACTAACCCTAATCCCAGTGCTTAGTTTGTAAATCGGCAGGTCCTGGAACAAAAAGTGAGCCGAGAGGGGGTTGACCTGGGCGGCTCTGAGGTACCGGAACCCATGAAAAAAAAGCACCTCAATAATATTTATGCTTTATCCAACAATGTGGTCCAGAGGCTCCGTACAGAGGGTGTGATGCAGAAGCCAAATTGAGCTCTGTACTGCATGCCTTGTAACAATGCGGCGTCCTCGGGATATTGCTCTGTATAGGCCCACATTTACATGATTGGTTGACAGTAGGTGGGGGCGGGAGGTCCTGTATAAACACGAACTCACTTCCTTAACAACTTACTTCACAAGCCCTGACCTCTGCAAGAGACCGCATCACAGTCAATTATGTACGGCCACTGTAGACGCCAGATTGACCATGCAGAGCTTTAATAAAGCATTATTTGGGGTTTTGCGTAGTGGAATATAGCAGTAAAGTAGAGGTGCTTTCAGAAGTTGCACACGTGGAAAATGTTTCGTAGCCTAGGGTCCGGGAAAAATGTGGCCTTTTATAAACTCATTTCATACAATTCTACATAATTTTACATGCCTGAATTTTGTTTAATACCTCACAAATGATTGAAATGACAGGCTACTTTGACACTAACAAACTGAGATCAATAAAAACGACCTTGTCTTGAATCCACTGATAGCATAGGCCAAGTGTGTGGAGGAGAGACATATTGCAAAATATGAGGAGGAAATTGTAGTCCTAACAAAGCTTTCCAGTTTCACTGACTCACCCAATGATACACAGCTCACTCACCGGCAATGGCTGATGTGCTTCTGCCAAAAGCCTATATCTCCCTTGTTTTATTTTGTAAAACACTACTGTTTGCTCAATAGGCCTATTTGGATGACATATTTTGGTAGCCTACAGACAGATTAGTCTTCTCTTTCCAGCAGGAGCCATTTGCTTTCCAACCTGTGTTTTCCTGCGATTGTATTTGAAATATTGCAGAAGTCCTGTTTTGGCTGCACGTTGTTCACTGATACATTTGCCACACTTTCCCAACTGTAGTCGTATGCTGTGATTGGACTACACATCATAGCCACAGCTAGGCTATTTAAAAATACATTTAAAAAATAAATAATAAGCTATTGATCCTCTGTGGCTAAATTACAGGCCGACTCCTGGTGTAGTAATCTGAATGATTTCATTTCAGTAACTCTAGTTGTGCTTCTCTCTTTCACCACAGCAATGGCCACACACTGGTCTGTCTCTAGGCTACAGTGTTGCACCACAGCAATGGCCACACACTGGTGTGTCTCTAGGCTACAGTGTTGCACAACAGCAATGGCCACACACTGGTCTGTCTCTAGGCTACAGTGTTGCACCACAGCAATGGCCACACACTGGTCTGTCTCTAGGCTACACTGTTGCACCACAGCAATGGCCACACACTGGTCTGTCTCTAAGCTACAGTGTTGCACCACAGCAATGGCCACACACTGGTCTGTCTCTAGGCTACAGTGTTGCACCACAGCAATGGCCACACACTGGTCTGTCTCTAAGCTACAGTGTTGCACCACAGCAATGGCCACACACTGGTCTGTCTCTAAGCTACAGTGTTGCACCACAGCAATGGCCACACACTGGTGTGTCTCTAGGCTACATTGTTGCACCACAGCAATGGCCACACACTGGTCTGTCTCTAGGCTACAGTGTTGCACCACAGCAATGGCCACACACTGGTCTGTCTCTAGGCTACAGTGTTGCACAACCCATGAACCTGGGCCGGTCCAACACGAATCAATTATTAGAATATCAGGCCAAACCATAAACCTGGGCCGGCCCAACACGAATCAATTATTAGAATATCAGTCCAAGCCATAAACCTGGGCCGGTCCAACACGAATCAATTATTAGAATATCAGGCCAAACCATAAACCTGGGCCGGCCCAACACAAATCAATTATTAGAATATCAGGCCAAACCATAAACCTGGGCCGGCTCAACACGAATCAATTATTAGAATATCAGGCCAAACCATAAACCTGGGCCGGCCCAACACGAATCAATTCTTAGAATATCAGGCCAAACCATAAACCTGGGCCGGCCCAACACAAATCCATTCTTAGAATATCAGGCCAAACCATAAACCTGGGCCGGCCCAACACGAATCAATTCTTAGAATATCAGGCCAAACCATAAACCTGGGCCGGCCCAACACAAATAAATACTTAGAATATCAGGCATGTTTTCACATGACGTTTTTTTAGGGGGCATGAGAATTACAGAAGAGGCAACTCGAATTAACACTGATCGCTTTTATTGGAATATTTACATTGTAAAAAGTGAGAAAGGTACCAGAGAGGTACCAGACCAGGGCAAATGAGTTCCGTACTGAAACAGTCCAAAACAGAGAGGAGACGGATCCTGTTCCGGCAGGATCCATCTCGAATGACGCACTGCCTAACCCTATCAAGGAGTGCATCAGTTTAACCTAGAGTTTATTTATTTGTCTCATATGAAAGATAAGTTCCTTGTGCTTCCAAAACCGTACCGCAAGCGACAAGTGTTAATGTTCAGATTGAGCATCAGGGCTTTTAGCAAAACTGCCCCGTACAGAAGATGATTCAAATCACCAAGTCATCTTCAGAGTTTATTTTAATTAGCTGTGTAGTGCTAGGGCAAAACCAAAACACCCAGGGGGGCCATAGGTCCGAGTTTGGGAAACCCTGTTCTAGAAAACAGTAGAGCCATGACAAAGGTGTTCTAGAACACAGTATATACATGACATAGGTTGTTCTAGAACACAGTAGAGGTGTCGCAGTACCTGCTTCAGTCAGGTTGAACATGCTCTTGTCTTTTCCTCTGGCATCCTTTAGCTTCACCTCGTACACACCCGCATCCTTTTTAGACAACTGGAACAGGGTTAGAGTTAGAGAGTAGGACAGTCAGAGACCTGGAAAGACACTCAACCAGCCCTCATCAATTACAGAGGCAATATGAGGCTCTGCTCCAAATCACACCCTATTCCCTATACAGTCTCATAGTTCTAGCCAAAAGTAATGCCCAAATGTACACTACCATTCAAAAGTTTGGGGTCACTTAGAAATGTCCTTGTTTTTGAAAGAGAAGAAAAAAAAATGTCCATTACAATAACATTAAATTGATCAGAAATACAGTGTAGACATTTGTTAATGTTGTAAATGACTATTGTAGCTGGAAAGGGCTGATGTTTAATGGAATATCTACATTGGCGTACAGAGGCCCATTATCAGCAACCATCACTCCTGTGTTCCAATGGCACGTTGTGTTAGCTAATCCAAGTTTATCATTTTAGAAGGCAAAATTATCATTAGAAAACCATTTTGCAAATATGTTAGCCCAGCTGAAAACTGTTGTGCTGATTTAAATAAGCAATAAAACTAGCCTTCTTTAGACTAGTTGAGTATCTGGAGCATCAGCGTTTGTGGGTTCAATTACAGGATCCAAATGGCCAGAAACAAGTAACTTTCTTCTGAAACTCGTAAGGCTATTCCATGTGAGAAATTGCCAAGAAACTGAAGATATCGTAAATTCCGTGTACTACTCCCTTCACAGAACAGCGTAAACTGGCTCTAACTAGAATAGAAAGAGGAGTAGGAGGCCCCGGTGCACAACTGAGCAAGAGGACAAGTACATTTGTGTGTCTAGTTTGAGAAACAGACGCCTGACAAGTCCTCAACTGGCAGCTTCATTAAATAGTACCCGCAAAACACCAGTCTCAACGTCAACAGTGAAGAGGCGACTCCGGGATGCTGGCCTTCTAGGCAAAAAAAGCCATATCTCAGACTGGCCAATAAAAATAAAAGATTAAGATGGGCAAAAGAACACAGACACTGGACAGAGGAACTCTGCCTAGAAGGCTCTTCACTGTTGACGTTGAGACTGGTGTTTTGTGGGTACTATTTAATGAAGCTGCCAGTTGAGGACTTGTCAGGCGTCTGTTTCTCAAACTAGACACTCTAATGTACTTGTCCTCTTGCTCAGTTGTGCACCGGGGCCTCTTTCTATTCTGGTTACTGCCAGTTTGTGCTGTTCTGTGAAGGGAGTAGTACATGGCATTGCATGAGATCGTTTCTTGGCAATTTCTCACATGGAATAGCCTTCATTTCTCAGAACAAGAATAGACTGACGAGTTTCAGAAGAAAGGTCTTTGTTTCTGGACATTTTAATAGTAGTTTTAATATGTACAACAGTTTTCATCTGCTGTGCTGTAGGTTCTCAGTCCAACTCTGTTCCTGGAGATCTTACTGTCCTGTAGGATCTCAGTCCAGCCCTGTTCCTGGAGATCTACTGTCCTGTGGGTTTTCAGTCCAGCCCTAATTTAGTGTATATGATTCAGCTAGATAAGTTCTTGTTGAGCATCTAATTGGTAGAATCAGGTGTGTTAAATTAGGGTTGAACTGAAAACCCACAGGACAGTAGATCTCCAGGAAGAGGGTTGGGGAGCCCTGCTTTAGACATTAGAAAGTGTCATAATAAAATAGCTATTATTTTGGAAGCATCACCAAACATCGGTCTTTGTTTTGTATTCCCATGCTGTAATTCGTTTCGAGGCCCTGTCCTGTCGTGTTTTTTGCCAGTGATTGTGGAATCACCCTGTCCTGTCGGTGTTTTGTGCCTTCTTCAGCCTCCCCTTGTGAGCAGGTCTCTCACAGCTCACATCTAATCTACTGAGAGTGACAACCATAGACATCAGTCCTATTATTAGAAGCAATGCTCTTCAAAAGTCATCTGAACCCTTCACAACATCAGACCTGGGTTAAAGACATAACCTACTGGATGGCAAATACTTGAGCTGTGATTAATTTTAGTCTGACCAGCATGCAGGGCGGGTGGAGCTTGCGCATTGGTTCCATTATACGGACAAGCTACATCAGAGGCACCTTCCCCGTCTGTGTACCCCCCCCCCCTCCCCCACTGCAACTTCCTGACCTTGAGTAGTTTGGAAGTAGAGGACATTATGTATGTGACCCAGGTCTTCTCCCCATCTGTCTACCCCCCCCCCCCGCAACTTCCCCCTCCCCCACTGCAACTTCCTGACCTTGAGTAGTTTGGAAGTAGAGGACATTATGTATGTGACCCAGGTCTTCTCCCCTGTCTGTCTACCCCCCCTCCCCCACTGCAACTTCCTGACCTTGAGTAGTTTGGAAGTAGAGGACATTATGTATGTGACCCAGGTCTTCTCCCCATCTGTCTACCCCCCTCCCCCACTGCAACTTCCTGACCTTGAGTAGTTTGGAAGTAGAGGACATTATGTATGTGACCCAGGTCTTCTCCCCGTCTGTCTACCCCCTGCGCCCCCCCCCCTCCCCCACTGCAACTTCCTGACCTTTCCGATGTTGAAGATCAACACCTCGTCCTTCATCTCGATCTTCTTGTAATCAGCATCATCCTCTTCAATCTCCAGTCCGTCTTTGTACCATCTGATTTCTGTCTCTGGCCTGATGTTTCCTATCTACAGGGAGAGAGACACAGAGACACCGTCAGCACACGGAGGACTTAATGGACCCCCTTATCTAAATAGCATGATTCCTTCAGTTTAAGATAAAGATGTCTTTTTGCATGGGTTGTGTCTCAATCCACCACATCCTCTGATGTTTGGAGGAAGGTGGCAGAGCTACAGTGGTGTTTGTCAGACTAGGAGACGTCCCGAAAATCGGTCTTCTCATAAAAACGTCTGTATGACCCCACCATCGAAAGCTGAGACTCTCACGAACATATTGGTTGTTTTGTATTTGTATTTATTATGGATCCCCATTAGTTCCTGCCAAGGCAGCAGCTACTCTTCCTGGGGTTTATTAAGGATCCCCATTAGTTCCTGCCAAGGCAGTAGCTACTCTTCCTGGGGTTTATTAAGGATCCCCATTAGTTCCTGCCAAGGCAGTAGCTACTCTTCCTGGGGTTTATTAAGGATCCCCATTCGTTCCTGCCAAGGCAGTAGCTACTCTTCCTGGGGTTTATTAAGGATCCCCATTAGTTCCTGCCAAGGCAGCAGCTTCTCTTCCTGGGGTTTATTATGGATCACCATTAGTTCCTGCCAAGGCAGCAGTTACTCTTTCTGAGATCCAGCAAAAATAATTTATATATATATATATATATAATTTTTTTTAATATACTGTATATATTTTTGGGATATTACCTTACCTTCACAGATAGAACCCTAACCCTAATAGATGGAACCTTACCGTCAAAGATGGAAACCTTCCATCACAGACATAACCAATTTGATCCATAATTGAACCCTACCGTAATTGATAGAATCATACCATCATAGAGTTCCCTACTGTCTTGATCTGTCATAGAACATTACTATCATAGACAGAACACTATCGTCATAGATATAACTCTACCAATAGAGATAAAAGCCTAACATCATAGATACAACCCTACCGTCTTGATCCATCATTGAACCATACCATCATAGATAGAACCCTATCGTCATATATCAAACCTTAACATCATAGATAGAACCCTATCGTCATATATCAAACCTTAACATCATAGATAGAACCCTATCGTCATATATCAAACCTTAACATCATAGATAGAACCCTATCGTCATATATCAAACCTTAACATCATAGATAGAACCCTATCGTCATATATCAAACCTTAACATCATAGATAGAACCCTATCGTCATATATCAAACCATACCATCATAGATAGAACCCTATCGTCATATATCAAACCTTAACATCATAGATAGAACCCTATCGTCATATATCAAACCTTAACTTCATAGATAGAACCCTATCGTCATATATCAAACCATACCATCATAGATAGAACCCTATCGTCATATATCAAACCATACCATCATAGATAGAACCCTATCGTCATATATCAAACCTTAACATCATAGATAGAACCCTATCGTCATATATCAAACCTTAACTTCATAGATAGAACCCTATCGTCATATATCAAACCATACCATCATAGATAGAACCCTATCGTCATATATCAAACCATACCATCATAGATAGAACCCTGTCGTCATATATCAAACCTTAACATCATAGATAGAACCCTATCGTCATATATCAAACCATACCATCATAGATAGAACCCTATCGTCATATATCAAACCTTAACATCATAGATAGAACCCTATCGTCATATATCAAACCATACCATCATAGATAGAACCCTATCGTCATATATCAAACCTTAACTTCATAGATAGAACCCTATCGTCATATATCAAACCTTAACTTCATAGATAGAACCTTGTCTTGATCTTTCATAGGGTTCTATCTATGATGGTATGGTTCTATGAAAGATCAAGACAAGGATCTATCTATGATAAGGTTCGATATACAGTGGGGCAAAAAAGTATTTAGTCAGCCACCAATTGTGCAAGTTCTCCGACTTAAAAATATGAGAGAGGCCTGTAATTTTCATCATAGGTACATTTCAACTATGACAGACAAAATGAGGGAAAAAAATCCAGAAAATCACATTGTAGGATTTTTTATGAATTTATTTGCAAATTATGGTGTAAAATAACCAACGAGAGCGTACAGGTCGCAATGGTGGGTAGTGTATGGGGCTTTGGTGACAAAACGGATGGCACTGTGATAGACTGCATCCAGTTTGTTGAGTAGAGTGTTGGAGGCTATTTTATAGATGACATCACCGAAGTTGAGGATCGGTATGATGGTCAGTTTTACGAGGGTATGTTTGGCAGCATGAGTGAAGGATGCTTTGTTGCGATATAGGAAGCCTATTCTAGATTTAATTTTGGATTGGAGATGCTTAATGTGAGTCTGGAAGGAGAGTTTACAGTCTAACCAGACACCAAGGTATTTGTAGTTGTCCACGTATTCTAAGTCAGGACCGTCCAGAGTAGCGATGCTGGACGGGCGAGCAGGTGCAGGCAGCGATCGGTTGAATAGTATGCATTTAGTTTTACTTGTATTTAAGAGCAGTTAGAGGCCACGGAAGGAGAGTTGTATGGCATTGAAGCTCGTCTGGAGGTTAGTTAACACAGTGTCCAATGAGGGGCCCGAAGAATACAGAATGGTGTCGTCTGCGTAGAGGTGGATCAGAGAATCACCAGCAGCAAGAGCAACATCATTGATGTATACAGAGAAGAGAGTCGGCCCGAGGATCCTGTCGCACCCCCATAGACTGCCACAGGTCCGGACAACAGGCCCTCCGATTTGGGGTTGCAACAATTTCGGCAGATACTTTTAGAAAGAGAGGGCCCAGATTGTCTAGCCCGGCTGATTTGTAGGGGTCCAGATTCTGCAGCTCTTTCAGAACATCAGCTATCTGGATTTGGGTGAAGGAGAAATGGTGGGGGCTTTGGCGGATTGCTGTGGTGCCGGGCAGTTGACTGGGGTAACCAGGTGGAAAGCATGGCCAGCCGTAGAGAAATGCTTATTGAAATTCTCAATTATAGTGGATTTATCAGTGGTGACAGTGTTTCCTAACCTCAATGCAGTGGGCAGCTGGGAGGAGGTGCTCTTATTCTCCATGGACTTTAGTGTCCCAGAACCTTTTTGAGTTAGTACTACAGGATGCACATTTCTGTTTGAAAAAGCTAGCCTTAGCTTTCTTTACTGCCTGTGTATATTTGTTCCTAACTTGCCTGAAAAGTTGCATATCACGGGAGCAATTCAATGATAATGCAGAACGCCACAGGATGTTTTGGTCAAGGGCAGACAGGTCTGGAGTGAACCAAGGACTATATCTATTCCTAGTTGTAACATTTTTGAATGGGGCATGCTTATTTAAGAAGTCACTTTTAATGAATAACCAGGCATCCTCTACTGACGGGATGAGGTCAATATCATTCCAGGATACCCGGGCCAGGTCGAATAGAAAGGCCTGCTCGCAGAAGTGTTTTAGGGAGCGTTTGACAGTGATGAGGGGTGGTCGTTTGACCGCTGACCCATTACGGATGCAGGCAATGAGTCAGTGATCGCTGAGATCTTGGTTGAAGACAGCAGTGGTGTATTTGGAGGGCGAGTTAGTTAGGATGACATCTATGAGGGCGAGTTAGTTAGGATGACATCTATGAGGGCGAGTTAGTTAGGATGACATCTATGAGGGTGAGTTAGTTAGGATGACATCTATGAGGGCGAGTTAGTTAGGATGACATCTATGAGGGCGAGTTAGTTAGGATGACATCTATGAGGGTGAGTTAGTTAGGATGACATCTATGAGGGTGAGTTAGTTAGGATGACATCTATGAGGGTGAGTTAGTTAGGATGACATCTATGAGGGTGAGTTAGTTAGGATGACATCTATGAGGGTGAGTTAGTTAGGATGACATCTATGAGGGTGAGTTAGTTAGGATGACATCTATGAGGGTGAGTTAGTTAGGATGACATCTATGAGGGTGAGTTAGTTAGGATGACATCTATGAGGGTGAGTTAGTTAGGATGACATCTATGAGGGTGAGTTAGTTAGGATGACATCTATGAGGGTGAGTTAGTTAGGATGACATCTATGAGGGCGAGTTAGTTAGGATGACATCTATGAGGGTGAGTTAGTTAGGATGATATCTATGAGGGTGAGTTAGTTAGGATGACATCTATGAGGGTGAGTTAGTTAGGATGACATCTATGAGGGTGAGTTAGTTAGGATGACATCTATGAGGGCGAGTTAGTTAGGATGACATCTATGAGGGCGAGTTAGTTAGGATGACATCTATGAGGGTGAGTTAGTTAGGATAGGATGACATCTATGAGGGTGAGTTAGTTAGGATGACATCTATGAGGGTGAGTTAGTTAGGATGACATCTATGAGGGTGAGTTAGTTAGGATGACATCTATGAGGGTGAGTTAGTTAGGATGACATCTATGAGGGCGAGTTAGTTAGGATGACATCTATGAGGGTGAGTTAGTTAGGATGACATCTATGAGGGTGAGTTAGTTAGGAGTTAGTTAGGATGACATCTATGAGGGTGAGTTAGTTAGGATGACATCTATGAGGGCGAGTTAGTTAGGATGACATCTATGAGGGTGAGTTAGTTAGGATGATATCTATGAGGGTGAGTTAGTTAGGATGACATCTATGAGGGTGAGTTAGTTAGGATGACATCTATGAGGGTGAGTTAGTTAGGATGACATCTATGAGGGCGAGTTAGTTAGGATGACATCTATGAGGGTGAGTTAGTTAGGATGACATCTATGAGGGTGAGTTAGTTAGGATGACATCTATGAGGGTGAGTTAGTTAGGATGACATCTATGAGGGTGAGTTAGTTAGGATGACATCTATGAGGGTGAGTTAGTTAGGATGACATCTATGAGGGTGAGTTAGTTAGGATGACATCTATGAGGGTGAGTTAGTTAGGATGACATCTATGAGGGTGAGTTAGTTAGGATGACATCTATGAGGGTGAGTTAGTTAGGATGACATCTATGAGGGTGAGTTAGTTAGGATGACATCTATGAGGGTGAGTTAGTTAGGATGACATCTATGAGGGTGGCCGTGTTTACGGATTTGGGGTTATATCTGGTCTGTTCATTGTGAGATGGAGGGCATCAAGCTTGGATTGTAGGATGGCCGGGGTGTTAAGCATGTCCCAGTTTAGGTCACCTAGTAGCACGAGCTCAGAAGATAGATGGGGGGAAATCAATTCACATATGGTATCGAGGGCACAGCTGGGGACAGAGGGAGGGCTATAGCAAGTGGCAACAGTGAGAGACTTGTTTCTGTAAAGGGTATGACGACACAGCCTGTGTTTTGGGGAGTTTCTCCCATTATTCTCTGCAGATCCTCTCAAGCTCTGTCAGGTTGGATGGTGAGCATCACTGCACAGATATTTTCAGGTCTCTCCAGAGATGTTCGATCGAGTTCAAGTCCGGGCTCTGGCTGGGCCACTCAAGGACATTCAGAGACTTGTCCCGAAGCCACTCCTGCATTATCTTGGCTGTGTGCTTAGGGTTGTTGTCCTGTTGGAAGGTGAACCTTCACCCTAGTCTGAGGTCCTGAGAGCTCTGGGGCAGGTTTTCATCAAGGATCTCTCTGTGCTTTGCGCCGTTCATCTTTCCCTCGATCCTGACTAGTCTCCCAGTCGCTGATTCTGAAAAACATCCCGACAGCATGATGCTGCCACCACCATGCTTCACCGTAGGGATTGAGCCAGGTTTCCTCCAGATGTGACGCTTGGCATTCAGGCCATTTTGGTTTCATCAGAACAGACGATCTTGTTTATCATGGTCTGAGTGTCAAGACTCGCAGGCTGTCATGTGCCTTTTACTGAGGAGTGACTTCTGTCTGGCCACTCTACCATAAAGGCCTGATTGGTGGAGTTCGGCAGAGTGTGTTGTCCTTCTGAAACCTTCTCCCATATCCACAGAGGAACTCTGGAGCTCTGTCAGTGTGACCATCGCTGGTACGAAGGGCTATATAAATAAATTTGATTTGATTTTGATTTGGTCACCCTCCTGACCAAGGCCCTCCTGACCAAGGCCCTTCTCCCCCGATTGCTCAGTTTGGCCAGGAAGCCAGCTCTAGGAAGAGTCTTGGTGGTTCCAAACTTCTTCCATTTAAGAATGATGGAGGCCCCTGTGTTCTTGGGACCTTCAATGCTGCAGAAATGTTTTGGTACCCTTCCCCAGATCTGTGCCTCGACACAATCCTGTCTCTGAGCTCTACGGACAATTCCTTCAACCTCATGGCTTAGTTTTTGCTCTGACATGCACTGTCAACTATGGGACCTTATATAGACAAGTGTGTGCTTTTCCAAATCATGTCCAATCAATTGAATTTACCACAGCTGGACTCCAATCAAGTTGTAGAAACATCTCAAGGATGATCAATGGAAACAGGATGCACCTGAGCTCAATTTCGAGTTTCATAGCATATGGTCGGAATACTTAAATAAGGTATTTCTGTCTTTTATTTGTAATAAATTTGCAAACATTTCTAAAAACGTGTTTTGATTTGTCATTACGGGTATTGTGTGAAGATTGATGAGGATTTTTTATTTAATCTATTTTAGAATAAGGCTGCAACATAACAAAATGTGGAAAAGTCAAGGGGTCTGAATACTTTTCGTATGCACTGTATAAGCTTAACGTCAAAGATAGAACCTATTGTCATAGAACCCTTTTGTTACAGATAGAACATTTATGTTATAATAGAACCTTACAGTCATTGAACCATTCTGTTATAGATACAACATTCCTTCATCGATAAAACCCTACCATCAAAGATAGATCCTTACCTTCAAAGAACCTTACAGTAATATATAGATCAGTACCGTCATAGATTTAAAAAACCTACTGCCATAGATAGAAACTTACCATTATAGATAGAACCCTACTGTCATAGATAGAACCTAAAAGTCATAGACAGAACCCTTCTGTTAAAGGTAGAACCCTCCCGCCATAGAACCTTTGTCATAGATAGAACACTATCGTAACCCATAATTGAATCCTTCAGTCATAGACAGTTCCGTACCATCTTGATCCGTCATAGAACATTACCATCAAAGATAGAAGCCTAACATCATGGATAAACACTACCATCGTATAACCGTTCTGTTAGATAGAACCCTGCCGTCTTGATCCATCATAGAACCACACTGTCATAAATATAATCCTACCTTCTTGATTCATCATAGAACCTTACCATCATAGATCGAGTCCAACCATTATAGATAGAACTTAACAGAAAGGTTATATCTATGATGGTAGGGTTATATCTATGATGGTAGGCTTATATCTATAATGTTAAGGTTCTATCTATGACTGTAGGGTACTGTCATAGATAGAAACCTACCATCAAAGATATAACCTTAACATTATAGATAGAACACTGCCATCATATATTGAACCTTATTGTCATAGATATAAACATACTGTCAAAGATATAACCCTATCTATGACAATAAGGTTCCATCTATGATGGCAGAGATATCTATGATATTAAAGTTACATCTTTAACAGTATGGTTCTAACATCAGAAAAACGTATCGTCATAACCCTTGATTGAGTAGGTGTGTCCAAAAGTTTGACTGGTACTGTAGATAGAAGCTTACCATCATAGACAGAACCATACAGTCATAGAAACATTCTGTTATATATCCTTACCATCATAGACAGAACCATACAGTCATAGAAACATTCTGTTATAGATCCTTACCATCATAGACAGAACCATACAGTCATAGAAACATTCTGTTATAGATCCTTACCATCATAGGATAGTATCTATAACAGAATGGTCTATCGTCATAGATACAACCCTTCCTTCTTGATCCATCATAGAACACTATCATCATAGATAAAACCTTACTGCTAAAGGTAAAACCTTACCTTCATAGAGGAAACCTAACCATCATAGATATAACCTTACTGCTATAGCTATAACCTACAGTCATAGATGAAACCTAACCATGATGAAACCGCCATAAATAGAGCCCTACCAAATAAATAGAACTGTAGAATCACAGATAGAACCCTACCCTCATGGATATAAGCTTACGTCATAGAACCCTACAGTAATATATAGAACCTTACCGTCGTAGATAGATCCTTATGTCATAGAACCCTACAGTAATATATAGAACCCTACCATCGTAGATAGATCCTTACGTCATAGAACCTTACAGTAATATATAGAACCCTACCATCATATAACCTTTGTTATAGATATAACCCTACGGTCTTGACCTGACATAGGGAAGGGAAAGGGGGATACCTAGTCAGTTGTCCAACTGAAATGTGTCTACCTTCATAGATAAAACCTACCGTCATACATCCTTACCATATATAGAACATTACCATCATAGATAAAACCCTACCATCATAGATATAACCCTACCGTCATAGATATAACCCTACCGTCATAGATAGAACCCTACCGTCATAGATAGAACCCTACCGTCATAGATAGAACCCTACCGTCATAGATAGAACCTTACCGTCATAGATAGAACCTTACCGTCATAGATAGAACCTTACCGTCATAGATAGAACCTTACCGTCATAGATATAACCTACCATCATAGATATAACCCTACCGTCATAGATATAACCTACCGTCATAGATATAACCTTACGGTCATAGATAACACCTTACCGTCATAGATATAGCCCTACCATCATAGATATAACCCTAACATCATAGACATAACCTACCGTCATAGATAAAAATTTACCGTCATAGATAGAACCCTACCGTCATAGATAAAACCTTACTACCGTCATAGATAAAACCTTACCGTCATAGATATAACCTACCGTCATAGATGAAACCTACCGTCATAGATAAAACCCTACCATCATAGATAAAACCTTACCGTCATAGATATAACCCTACCATCATAGATAAAACCTTACCGTCATAGATAAAACCCTACCATCATAGATAGAACCTTGCCGTCATAGATATAACCCTACCATCATAGATAGAACCTTGCCGTCATAGATATAACCCTACCATCATAGATATAACCTACCGTCATAGATAAAACCCTGCCATCATAGATAGAACCTTGCCATCATAGCTATAACCTACCGTCATAGATAAAACCTACCGTCATACATCCTTATCATATATAGAACATTACCATCACAGATCAAAACTTACAGTGAAATATGGAACCCTACCGTCATAGAACCTTAGTGTTATAGAACCTTACCGTGGCCTTCAGCAGAACGTTGCATTCTGGGGTGACCTGGAAACCAAGATAGTCCACGAAGTGAGGACCTGCGAAAGACAACAGATAGAGTTAATTCCCGCAACTGGACAGCACTCTGCAGACAACAGACAGAGTTAATACCGCTACAGGACAGCACTCTGCAGACAACAGACAGAGTTAATACCGCTACAGGACAGCACTCTGCAGACAACAGACAGAGTTAATACCGCTACAGGACAGCAGACAACAGACAGAGTTAATACCGCTACAGGACAACACTCTGCAGACAACAGACAGAGTTAATGCCGCTACAGGACAGCAGACAACAGACAGAGTTAATACCGCTACAGGACAGCAGACAACAGACAGAGTTAATACCGCTACAGGACAACACTCTGCAGACAACAAACAGAGTTAATACCGCTACAGGACAGCAGACAACAGACAGAGATAATACCGCTACAGGACAACACTCTGCAGACAACAAACAGAGTTAATACCGCTACAGGACAGCAGACAACAGACAGAGATAATACCGCTACAGGACAACACTCTGCAGACAACAGACAGAGTTAATACCGCTACAGGACAACACTCTGCAGACAACAGACAGAGTTAATACCGCTACAGGACAACACTCTGCAGACAACAGACAGAGTTAATACCGCTACAGGACAGCAGACAACAGATAGAGTTAATACCGCTACAGGACAACACTCTATAGACAACAGACAGAGTTAATACCGCTACAGGACAGCAGACAACAGACAGAGTTAATACCGCTACAGGACAACACTCTGCAGACAACAGACAGAGTTAATACCGCTACAGGACAACACTCTGCAGACAACAGACAGAGTTAATACCGCTACAGGACAGCACTCTGCAGACAACAGACAGAGTTAATACCGCTACAGGACAACAGACAACAGACAGAGTTAATACCACTACAGGACAACAGACAACAGACAGAGATAACCGCTACAGGACAACACTCTGCAGACAACAGACAGAGTTAATACCGCTACAGGACAACACTCTGCAGACAACAGACAGAGTTAATACCGCTACAGGACAACAGACAACAGACAGAGTTAATACCGCTACAGGACAACAGACAGAGTTAATACCGCTACAGGACAACAGACAACAGACAGAGTTAATATTGCTACAGGACAACAGACAACAGACAGAGTTAATACCTCTACAGGACAGCAGACAACAGGCAGAGTTAATACCGCTACAGGACAACAGACAACAGACAGAGTTAATACCACTACAGGACAACAGACAACAGACAGAGTTAATACCACTACAGGACAACACTCTGCAGACAACAGACAGAGTTAATACCGCTACAGGACAACACTCTGCAGACAACAGACAGAGTTAATACCGCTACAGGACAACAGACAACAGACAGAGTTAATACCGCTACAGGACAACAGACAGAGTTAATACCGCTACAGGACAACAGACAACAGACAGAGTTAATACTGCTACAGGACAACAGACAACAGACAGAGTTAATACCTCTACAGGACAGCAGACAACAGGCAGAGTTAATACCGCTACAGGACAGCAGACAGAGTTAATACCACTACAGGACAGCAGATAGAGTTAATACCGCTACAGGACAACAGACAACAGACAGAGTTAATACCGCTACAGGACAACAGACAACAGACAGAGTTAATACCGCTACAGGACAACAGACAACAGACAGAGTTAATACCGCTACAGGACAACAGACAACAGACAGAGTTAATACCGCTACAGGACAACAGACAACAGACAGAGTTAATACCGCTACAGGACAACAGACAGAGTTAATACCACTACAGGACAGCAGATAGAGTTAATACCGCTACAGGACAACAGACAGAGTTAATACCACTACTGTTCCACTGGATGTCATAAGGTGAATGCACCAATTTGTAAGTCGCTCTGGATAAGAGCGTCTGCTAAATGACTTAAATGTAAATGTACTACAGGACAGCAGACAGAGTTAATACCGCTACAGGACAACACTCTGCAGACAACAGACAGAGTTAATACCGCTACAGGACAGCACTCTGCAGACAACAGACAGAGTTAATACCGCTACAGGACAGCACTCTGCAGACAACAGACAGAGTTAATACCGCTACAGGACAACACTCTGCAGACAACAGACAGAGTTAATACCGCTACAGGACAGCACTCTGCAGACAACAGACAGAGTTAATACCGCTACAGGACAACACTCTGCAGACAACAGACAGAGTTAATACCACTACAGGACAGCAGACAGAGTTAATACCGCTACAGGACAACACTCTGCAGACAACAGACAGAGTTAATACCACTACAGGACAGCAGACAGAGTTAATACCGCTACAGGACAACACTCTGCAGACAACAGACAGAGTTAATACCACTACAGGACAGCAGACAGAGTTAATACCGCTACAGGACAACACTCTGCAGACAACAGACAGAGTTAATACCACTACAGGACAGCAGACAGAGTTAATTCCGCTACAGGACAACACTCTGCAGACAACAGACAGAGTTAATACCGCTACAGGACAACACTCTGCAGACAACAGACAGAGTTAATACCACTACAGGACAGCAGACAGAGTTAATACCGCTACAGGACAACAGACAGCAGACAGAGTTAATACCGCTACAGGACAACACTCTGCAGACAACAGACAGAGTTAATACCGCTACAGGACAACACTCTGCAGACAACAGACAGAGTTAATACCACTACAGGACAGCAGACAGAGTTAATACCGCTACAGGACAACAGACAACAGACAGAGTTAATACCGCTACAGGACAACAGACAGAGTTAATACCGCTACAGGACAACACTCTGCAGACAACAGACATAGTTAATACTGCTACAGGAAAACAGACAGAGTTAATACCGCTACAGGACAACAGACAGAGTTAATACCGCTACAGGACAACAGACAGAGTTAATACCGCTACAGGACAACAGACAGAGTTAATACCGCTACAGAACAACAGACAGAGTTAATACCGCTACAGGACAACAGACAGAGTTAATACCGCTACAGGACAACAGACAGAGTTAATACCGCTACAGGACAACAGACAGAGTTAATACCGCTACAGGACAACAGACAGAGTTAATACCGCTACAGGACAACACTCTATAGACAACAGACAGAGTTAATACCGCTACAGGACAGCAGACAACAGACAGAGTTAATACCGCTACAGGACAACACTCTGCAGACAACAGACAGAGTTAATACCGCTACAGGACAACACTCTGCAGACAACAGACAGAGTTAATACCGCTACAGGACAGCACTCTGCAGACAACAGACAGAGTTAATACCGCTACAGGACAACAGACAACAGACAGAGTTAATACCACTACAGGACAACAGACAACAGACAGAGTTAATACCGCTACAGGACAACACTCTGCAGACAACAGACAGAGTTAATACCGCTACAGGACAACACTCTGCAGACAACAGACAGAGTTAATACCGCTACAGGACAACAGACAACAGACAGAGTTAATACCGCTACAGGACAACAGACAGAGTTAATACCGCTACAGGACAACAGACAACAGACAGAGTTAATACTGCTACAGGACAACAGACAACAGACAGAGTTAATACCTCTACAGGACAGCAGACAACAGGCAGAGTTAATACCGCTACAGGACAGCAGACAGAGTTAATACCACTACAGGACAGCAGATAGAGTTAATACCGCTACAGGACAACAGACAACAGACAGAGTTAATACCGCTACAGGACAACAGACAACAGACAGAGTTAATACCGCTACAGGACAACAGACAACAGACAGAGTTAATACCGCTACAGGACAACAGACAACAGACAGAGTTAATACCGCTACAGGACAACAGACAGAGTTAATACCGCTACAGGACAACAGACAGAGTTAATACCGCTACAGGACAACAGACAGAGTTAATACCACTACAGGACAGCAGATAGAGTTAATACCGCTACAGGACAACAGACAGAGTTAATACCACTACTGTTCCACTGGATGTCATAAGGTGAATGCACCAATTTGTAAGTCGCTCTGGATAAGAGCGTCTGCTAAATGACTTAAATGTAAATGTACTACAGGACAGCAGACAGAGTTAATACCGCTACAGGACAACACTCTGCAGACAACAGACAGAGTTAATACCGCTACAGGACAGCACTCTGCAGACAACAGACAGAGTTAATACCGCTACAGGACAGCACTCTGCAGACAACAGACAGAGTTAATACCGCTACAGGACAACACTCTGCAGACAACAGACAGAGTTAATACCGCTACAGGACAGCACTCTGCAGACAACAGACAGAGTTAATACCACTACAGGACAGCAGACAGAGTTAATACCGCTACAGGACAACACTCTGCAGACAACAGACAGAGTTAATACCACTACAGGACAGCAGACAGAGTTAATACCGCTACAGGACAACACTCTGCAGACAACAGACATAGTTAATACCACTACAGGACAGCAGACAGAGTTAATACCGCTACAGGACAACACTCTGCAGACAACAGACAGAGTTAATACCACTACAGGACAGCAGACAGAGTTAATACCGCTACAGGACAACAGACAGAGTTAATACCGCTACAGGACAACACTCTGCAGACAACAGACAGAGTTAATACCGCTACAGGACAACAGACAGAGTTAATACCGCTACAGGACAGCACTCTGCAGACAACAGACAGAGTTAATACCGCTACAGGACAACACTCTGCAGACAACAGACAGAGTTAATACCGCTACAGGACAACACTCTGCAGACAACAGACAGAGTTAATACCACTACAGGACAGCAGACAGAGTTAATACCGCTACAGGACAACAGACAGCAGACAGAGTTAATACCGCTACAGGACAACAGACAGAGTTAATACCGCTACAGGACAACAGACAACAGACAGAGTTAATACCACTACAGGACAGCAGACAGAGTTAATACCGCTACAGGACAACAGACAGAGTTAATACCGCTACAGGACAACACTCTGCAGACAACAGACAGAGTTAATACCGCTACAGGACAACAGACAGAGTTAATACCGCTACAGGACAACACTCTGCAGACAACAGACAGAGTTAATACCGCTACAGGACAACAGACAGAGTTAATACAGGACAGCACTACAGGACAGCACTCTGCAGACAACAGACAGTTAATACCGCTACAGGACAACACTCTGCAGACAACAGACAGAGTTAATACCGCTACAGGACAACACTCTGCAGACAACAGACAGAGACAACAGACAGAGTTAATACCGCTACAGGACAACAGACAGCAGACAGAGTTAATACCGCTACAGGACAACAGACAGAGTTAATACCGCTACAGACAACAGACAGAGTTAATACCGCTACAGGACAACACAGACAACAGACAGAGTTAATATACAGGACAACAGCTACAGGACAACACTCTGCAGACAACAGACAGAGTTAATACCGCTACAGGACACACTCTGCAGACAACAGACAGAGTTAATACCGCTACAGGACAACAGACAGAGGACAGGACAACACTCTGCAGACAACAGACAGAGTTAATACCGCTACAGGACAACAGACAGAGTTAATACCGCTACAGGACAACACTCTGCAGACAACAGACAGAGTTAATACCGCTACAGGACAACAGACAGAGTTAATACCGCTACAGGACAACACTCTGCAGACAACAGACAGAGTTAATACCGCTACAGGACAACAGACAGAGTTAATACCGCTACAGGACAACAGACAGAGTTAATACCGCTACAGGACAACAGACAGAGTTAATACCGCTACAGGACAACACTCTGCAGACAACAGACAGAGTTAATACCGCTACAGGACAACAGACAGAGTTAATACACAGGACAACAGGACAACAGACAGAGTTAATACCGCTACAGGACAACAGACAGAGTTAATACTACAGGACAACACTCTGCAGACAACAGACAGAGTTAATACCGCTACAGGACAACAGGACAACAGACAACAGACAGAGTTAATACCGCTACAGGACAACACAGACAGAGTTAATACCGCTACAGGACAACAGACAGAGTTAATACCGCTACAGGACAACACTCTGCAGACAACAGACAGAGTTAATACAACAGGACAACAGACAGAGTTAATACCGCTACAGGACAACACTCTGCAGACAACAGACAGAGTTAATACCGCTACAGGACAACAGACAGAGTTAATACCGCTACAGGACAACACTCTGCAGACAACAGACAGAGTTAATACCGCTACAGGACAGCACTCTGCAGACAACAGACAGAGTTAATACCACTACAGGACAGCAGACAGAGTTAATACCGCTACAGGACAACACTCTGCAGACAACAGACAGAGTTAATACCACTACAGGACAGCAGACAGAGTTAATACCGCTACAGGACAACACTCTGCAGACAACAGACAGAGTTAATACCACTACAGGACAGCAGACAGAGTTAATACCGCTACAGGACAACAGACAGAGTTAATACCGCTACAGGACAACACTCTGCAGACAACAGACAGAGTTAATACCGCTACAGGACAACAGACAGAGTTAATACCGCTACAGGACAGCACTCTGCAGACAACAGACAGAGTTAATACCGCTACAGGACAACAGACAGAGTTCATACCGCTACAGGACAACACTCTGCAGACAACAGACAGAGTTAATACCGCTACAGGACAACACTCTGCAGACAACAGACAGAGTTAATACCACTACAGGACAGCAGACAGAGTTAATACCGCTACAGGACAACAGACAGAGTTAATACCGCTACAGGACAGCACTCTGCAGACAACAGACAGAGTTAATACCGCTACAGGACAACAGACAGAGTTAATACCGCTACAGGACAACACTCTGCAGACAACAGACAGAGTTAATACCAGCTACAGGACAACAGACAGAGTTAATACCGCTACAGGACAACACTCTGCAGACAACAGACAGAGTTAATACCGCTACAGGACAACAGACAGAGTTAATACCGCTACAGGACAACACTCTGCAGACAACAGACAGAGTTAATACCGCTACAGGACAACAGACAGAGTTAATACCGCTACAGGACAACACTCTGCAGACAACAGACAGAGTTAATACCGCTACAGGACAACAGACAGAGTTAATACCGCTACAGGACAACACTCTGCAGACAACAGACAGAGTTAATACCGCTACAGGACAACAGACAGAGTTAATACCGCTACAGGACAACAGACAGAGTTAATACCACTACAGGACAACACTCTGCAGACAGAGTTAATACCGCTACAGGACAGCAGACAGAGTTAATACCGCTACAGGACAACACTCTGCAGACAACAGACAGAGTTAATACCACTACAGGACAGCAGACAGAGTTAATACCGCTACAGGACAACACTCTGCAGACAACAGACAGAGTTAATACCACTACAGGACAGCAGACAGAGTTAATACCGCTACAGGACAACAGACAGAGTTAATACCGCTACAGGACAACACTCTGCAGACAACAGACAGAGTTAATACCACTACAGGACAGCAGACAGAGTTAATACCGCTACAGGACAACAGACAGAGTTAATACCGCTCTGCAGACAACAGACAGACAGGACAACACTCTGCAGACAACAGACAGAGTTAATACCGCTACAGGACAACAGACAGAGTTAATACCGCTACAGGACAGCACTCTGCAGACAACAGACAGAGTTAATACCGCTACAGGACAACAGACAGAGTTAATACCTACAGGACAACAGACAGAGCTACAGGACAACACTCTGCAGACAACAGACAGAGTTAATACCGCTACAGGACAACACTCTGCAGACAACAGACAGAGTTAATACCACTACAGGACAGCAGACAGAGTTAATACCGCTACAGGACAACAGACAGCAGACAGAGTTAATACCGCTACAGGACAACAGACAGAGTTAATACCGCTACAGGACAACACTCTGCAGACAACAGACAGAGTTAATACCGCTACAGGACAACAGACAGAGTTAATACCGCTACAGGACAACACTCTGCAGACAACAGACAGAGTTAATACCGCTACAGGACAACAGACAGAGTTAATACCGCTACAGGACAACACTCTGCAGACAACAGACAGAGTTAATACCGCTACAGGACAACAGACAGAGTTAATACCGCTACAGGACAACACTCTGCAGACAACAGACAGAGTTAATACCGCTACAGGACAACAGACAGAGTTAATACCGCTACAGGACAACACTCTGCAGACAACAGACAGAGTTAATACCGCTACAGGACAACAGACAGAGTTAATACCGCTACAGGACAACACTCTGCAGACAACAGACAGAGTTAATACCGCAACAGACAACAGACAGGACAACAGACAGAGTTAATACCGCTACAGGACAACAGACAGAGTTAATACCACTACAGGACAACACTCTGCAGACAGAGTTACAACAGGACAGCAGACAGAGTTAATACCGCTACAGGACAACACTCTGCAGACAACAGACAGAGTTAATACCGCTACAGGACAACAGACAGAGTTAATACCGCTACAGGACAACACTCTGCAGACAACAGACAGAGTTAATACCGCTACAGGACAGCACTCTGCAGACAACAGACAGAGTTAATACCGCTACAGGACAACAGACAGAGTTAATACCGCTACAGGACAGCACTCTGCAGACAACAGACAGAGTTAATACCGCTACAGGACAACAGACAGAGTTAATACCGCTACAGGACAACACTCTGCAGACAACAGACAGAGTTAATACCGCTACAGGACAGCAGACAGAGTTAATACCGCTACAGGACAACACTCTGCAGACAACAGACAGAGTTAATACCGCTGCAGACAACAGACAGGACAATAGACAGAGTTAATACCGCTACAGGACAACACTCTGCAGACAACAGACAGAGTTAATACCGCTACAGGACAACAGACAGAGTTAATACCGCTACAGGACAACACTCTGCAGACAACAGACAGAGTTAATACCGCTACAGGACAACAGACAGAGTTAATACCGCTACAGGACAACACTCTGCAGACAACAGACAGAGTTAATACCGCTACAGGCTACAGGACAACAGACAGAGTTAATACCGCTACAGGACAACACTCTGCAGACAACAGACAGAGTTAATACCGCTACAGGACAACAGACAGAGTTAATACCGCTACAGGACAACACTCTGCAGACAACAGACAGAGTTAATACCGCTACAGGACAACAGACAGAGTTAATACCGCTACAGGACAACACTCTGCAGACAACAGACAGAGTTAATACCGCTACAGGACAACAGACAGAGTTAATACCGCTACAGGACAACACTCTGCAGACAGAGTTAATACCACTACAGGACAACACTCTGCAGACAGAGTTAATACCGCTACAGGACAGCAGACAGAGTTAATACCGCTACAGGACAACACTCTGCAGACAGAGTTAATACCGCTACAGGACAACAGACAGAGTTAATACCGCTACAGGACAACACTCTGCAGACAACAGACAGAGTTAATACCGCTACAGGACAACAGACAGAGTTAATACCGCTACAGGACAACACTCTGCAGACAACAGACAGAGTTAATACCGCTACAGGACAGCACTCTGCAGACAACAGACAGAGTTAATACCGCTACAGGACAACAGACAGAGTTAATACCGCTACAGGACAACACTCTGCAGACAACAGACAGAGTTAATACCGCTACAGGACAACAGACAGAGTTAATACCGCTACAGGACAACACTCTGCAGACAACAGACAGAGTTAATACCGCTAGGACAACACTCTACAGACAGAGTTAATACCGCTACAGGACAACAGACAGAGTTAATACCGCTACAGGACAACACTCTGCAGACAACAGACAGAGACAGGACAACAGACAGAGTTAATACCGCTACAGGACAACACTCTGCAGACAACAGACAGAGTTAATACCGCTACAGGACAACAGACAGAGTTAATACCGCTACAGGACAACACTCTGCAGACAACAGACAGAGTTAATACCGCTACAGGACAACAGACAGAGTTAATACCGCTACAGGACAACACTCTGCAGACAACAGACAGAGTTAATACCGCTACAGGACAACAGACAGAGTTAATACCGCTACAGGACAACACTCTGCAGACAACAGACAGAGTTAATTAATACCACTACAGGACAACAGACAGAGTTAATACCGCTACAGGACAACACTCTGCAGACAACAGACAGAGACACAACAGACAGAGTTAATACCGCTACAGGACAACAGACAGAGTTAATACCAGACAGAGTTAATACAGGACAACAGACAGAGTTAATACCGCTACAGGACAGACACGCTACAGGACAACACTGCAGACAACAGACAGAGTTAATACCGCTACAGGACAACAGACAGAGTTAATACCGCTACAGGACAACACTCTGCAGACAACAGACAGAGTTAATACCGCTACAGGACAGCACTCTGCAGACAACAGACAGAGTTAATACCGCTACAGGACAACAGACAGAGTTAATACCGCTACAGGACAGCACTCTGCAGACAACAGACAGAGTTAATACCGCTACAGGACAACAGACAGAGTTAATACCGCTACAGGACAACACTCTGCAGACAACAGACAGAGTTAATACCGCTACAGGACAGCAGACAGAGTTAATACCGCTACAGGACAACACTCTGCAGACAACAGACAGAGTTAATACCGCTACAGGACAACAGACAGAGTTAATACCGCTACAGGACAACACTCTGCAGACAACAGACAGAGTTAATACCGCTACAGGACAACAGACAGAGTTAATACCGCTACAGGACAACACTCTGCAGACAACAGACAGAGTTAATACCGCTACAGGACAACAGACAGAGTTAATACCGCTACAGGACAACACTCTGCAGACAACAGACAGAGTTAATACCGCTACAGGACAACAGACAGAGTTAATACCGCTACAGGACAACACTCTGCAGACAACAGACAGAGTTAATACCGCTACAGGACAACAGACAGAGTTAATACCGCTACAGGACAACACTCTGCAGACAACAGACAGAGTTAATAGACAGGACAACAGACAGAGTTAATACCGCTACAGGACAACACAGACAACAGACAGAGTTAATACCGCTACAGGACAACAGACAGAGTTAATACCGCTACAGGACAACAGACAGAGTTAATACCACTACAGGACAACACTCTGCAGACAGAGTTAATACCGCTACAGGACAGCAGACAGAGTTAATACCGCTACAGGACAACACTCTGCAGACAACAGACAGAGTTAATACCGCTACAGGACAACACTGCAGACAACAGACAGAGTTAATACAACAGACTACAGGACAACAGGACAACAGACAGAGTTAATACCGCTACAGGACAACACTCTGCAGACAACAGACAGAGTTAATACCGCTACAGGACAACAGACAGAGTTAATACCGCTACAGGACAACACTCTGCAGACAACAGACAGAGTTAATACCGCTACAGGACAGCACTCTGCAGACAACAGACAGAGTTAATACCGCTACAGGACAACAGACAGAGTTAATACCGCTACAGGACAACACTCTGCAGACAACAGACAGAGTTAATACCGCTACAGGACAACAGACAGAGTTAATACCGCTACAGGACAACACTCTGCAGACAACAGACAGAGTTAATACCGCTACAGGACAGCAGACAGAGTTAATACCGCTACAGGACAACACTCTGCAGACAACAGACAGAGTTAATACCGCTACAGGACAACAGACAGAGTTAATACCGCTACAGGATAACACTCTGCAGACAACAGACAGAGTTAATACCGCTACAGGACAACAGACAGAGTTAATACCGCTACAGGACAACACTCTGCAGACAACAGACAGAGTTAATACCGCTACAGGACAACAGACAGAGTTAATACCAGGCTGCAGACAGGACAACACTCTGCAGACAACAGACAGAGTTAATACCGCTACAGGACAACAGACAGAGTTAATACCGCTACAGGACAACAGACAGAGTTAATACCACTACAGGACAACACTCTGCAGACAGAGTTAATACCGCTACAGGATAACACTCTGCAGACAGAGTTAATACCGCTACAGGACAACAGACAGAGTTAATACCGCTACAGGACAACACTCTGCAGCAATATAATATCAATCATCTAACAACATGACAAGTGCAAAACAATATATTCCACACCTTGTCTTCTGATCCATTCAGCATGTTCAAACTCAGACTTTTTCTGGAGCTCTCTGAACTCTGGAGAAGTACAAGAAGTTACACATAATAAATAAATATAATATATAATAATAATATAATAAATACAACGAAATAAATAATAAACAGTAGTCAGAATAGTAACCTATAGGAACACAGCCATATTTCACCACTACCACACTTTCCCCCAGACAGTTGTCAGAATTTGAACCAACACTACACCAAAGCTATTACATGAAAATGCAGTTTGAGTCTAAACACTACTGGTCTTCTCCTACCCCCTAGTGGACACAACATGTCACTGCTATCAGAGCCACACCCACTGGTTGTGGTAGGCATGGTGACTGAACCCCTGTGGTGGCAGTCATGGTAATAGGTGGGGTGTGGCCTTACCTTCTCCAATCAGCACCAGGCTGGTGGACCCCTTGGCCTTCCCGTCCACGAGGTTAAAGGTGAATGTTCCCTCGTCTGTGACCGCGAGAGAGTCCATGAACATCTCAATGATGCCTGAGTTCTTGTCAAAGTTCATTTGGTATTTCTAGAGGAGGGAAATGTGACACAGAAATCTACTGACCGTGATGTTTGTGTGAGTTGATGATTGAGATGTGTGTGTGTGTGTGTGTGTGTGTGTGTGTGTGTGTGTGTGTGTGTGTGTGTGTGTGTGTGTGTGTGTGTGTGTGTGTGTGTGTGTGTGTGTGTGTGTGTGTGTGTGTGTGTGTGTGTGTGTGTGTGTGTGTGTGTGTGTGTGTGTGTGTGTATTCTGACCATAATGTGTGAGTGTGTTTTCTGACCGTGATGTTTGTGTTTCCTCACCTCTCCATTCTCTACGATCGCATCGTTAAAGACATAGTCCACATGGCAGCCAGCGGTGAACTTCTCAACCTGGGTCCAGAACCTCACACGACCCTTCTCCAGGAGCTCCATGGCCATCTGAGTCTTGAAGGGAATGACTGGGGAGGAGGAGAGAGTGAGACAGCATCAGAACAGAGTGAGAGGAGGAGGGGCAGGGTGAGGGGTGGAGAGTCAGGGGCACAGAATGAGAGGAAGAGAGCGGGGGGACAGAGTGAAGGAGGAGGGACAGAGTGAAGGAGGAAGGACAGGGGGACAAAGTGAAGATGGAGCGACAGAGTGAAGGAGGAGAGACATGGTGACAGAGTGAAGGAGGAGAGACAGGGAGACAGAGTGAAGGAGGAGAGACAGGGGGACAGAGTGAAGGAGGAGAGTCAGGAGGACAGAGTGAAGTAGGAGAAACAGGAGGACAGAGTGAAGGGGGACAGAGTGAAGGAGGAGAGTCAGGGGGACAGAGTGAAGGAGGAGAGTCAGGGGGACAGAGTGAAGGAGGAGAAACAGGAGGACAGAGTGAAGGGGGACAGATTGAAGGAGGAGAGTCAGGGGGACAGAGTGAAGGAGGAGAGTCAGGGGGACAGAGTGAAGGAGGAGAAACAGGAGGACAGAGTGAAGGGGGACAGAGTGAAGGAGGAGAGTCAGGGGGACAGAGTGAAGGAGGAGAGTCAGGGGGACAGAGTGAAGGAGGAGAAACAGGAGGACAGAGTGAAGGGGGACAGATTGAAGGAGGAGAAACAGGAGGACAGAGTGAAGGGGGACAGAGTGAAGGGGGAGAGACAGGGGACAAAGTGAAGGAGGAGAGACAGGAGGACAGAGTGAAGGAGGAGAGACATGGGGACAGATTCAGAACAGACTGGGAGGAGAGACTACTGTATAGCTCTGGAGAGGAGACGGTCTAGATCAGAACAGTGTAGCACGGGAATGCTGGGCAATGACGAATACTCACTGGGGAACTTGTGCTCGTGGCTGATGTCCAGGAGACGCTTCAGACCTGTCAATCAACAACATCATCAACAACATTGGTGACGACCATGAAAGTCAGCATCTCTTTCACACCTCCACCCCCTCTCTCTAATTTTAACACCTCCACTCCCTTCCCACTCCTTACCCCCTCCCTCCTAATTTCCCTCCCTCTCCTTACCCCCTCCCTCTAATTTTCCCTCCTCTTCTCCCTACCCCTCCCTCTAATTTTAACACCTCCACTCCCTTCCGCTCCTTACCCCCTCCCTCCATCTCCTTACCCCCTCCCTCCCTCTCCTTGCCCCCTCCCTCTAATTTTCCCTCCCTCTCCTTGCCCCCTCCCTCTAATTTCCCTCCCTCTCCTTGCCCCCTCCCTCTAATTTTCCCTCCCTCTCCTTGCCCCCCTCCCTCTAATTTTCCCTCCCTCTCCTTGCCCCTTCCCTCTAATTTTAACACCTCCACTCCCTCCTCCTCTCCTTACCCCCTCACTCTAATTTTCCCTCCCTCTCCTTGCCCCCTCCCTCTAATTTTCCCTCCCTCTCCTTGCCCCCTCCCTCTAATTTTCCCTCCCTCTCCTTGCCCCCTCCCTCTAATTTTCCCTCCCTCTCCTTGCCCCCTCCCTCTAATTTTCCCTCCCTCTCCTTGCCCCCTCCCTCTAATTTCCCTCCCTCTCCTTGCCCCTTCCCTCTAATTTTAACACCTCCACTCCCTCCTCCTCTCCTTACCCCCTCCCTCTAATTTTAACACCTCCACTCCCTCCTCCTCTCCTTACCCCCTCCCTCTAATTTTCACACCTCCACTCGCCCCTCTTCTCCTTACCCCCTCCCACTAATTTTCACACCATACCAAACACAATCCTTTATTGTCATTTCCCTCCTGTTTCTTCCTCTCTGACACCAACAGACAGTAACGAGGTCATAATCGTGAGACGACGGATTATTGTGTCAAGTCAGGGATGACATCATTGGCTTTCCGTCTGTTTTCTACAGATGTTTATTTCCTTCTCCACAATAAGAACGACTTCAATCTGCATATACTGTAGGTGATGAGGAAATGAAACCTCTATCTGCACGTCACTAAGAGCTCATGTGATGCAGCTGTTAGTAACCGGACCATGAAGAGAATACATCACTCAGAAAGCTAACCTTCCCCTACTCACCCCCCAAACCCTGGCCTCCTCCTTCCAAAGATATGAGGTCACTCAGACCTGATTATATGTTATCTGAGACAGCCAGGAAGGATTGACTCAACCTCCTCAGAATGTTTCTGACACAATCCCAATCATAGCCCCTACTCCTAGAAACGAATGTAGAACAGCGAAATGGGACAGGGACTCACCAGCCTCCGTTAGAGTGTAGCTGGCTGAGATTCCAACAGTGTTGGTAACCTCACAGGAGAAGATACCAAGGTCCTCCAGACTGGGAGCATTAAAGATAGCTCTGGACCTGAGGAGACAGCATGACAATGAACTAACACAGAGAGCAGAAACAGACTGGAGCACCAGGCAACAGACACACAGAACCTACTTGCCCCCTCTGTGACCATGGTATAGGAACAGAACTTACCTATCCCCCTCTGTGACCATGGTATAGAAACAGAACTTACCTATCCCACTGTGACCATGGTATAGAAACAGAACTTACCTATCCCCCTCTGTGACCATGGTATAGAAGTCAGAGGTGTCTGTCACACTGTCTTGAAACAGTTCTCCCCCACTGTGACCATGGTATAGAAACAGAACTACCTGATCCCCCCTGTGACCATCTAGAAACAGAACACTCAAAGATCATGGAGATCACACCATCATCATCCACATCCAGTATTATCTCATGAGTACCATGGGGGTACTTATGCCCCCTCTTACCATGGTATAGAAACAGAAAACGGACAAGAAAGAAGAGATTTGATTTTAAAAATACCTTTATTAACCCCTCTGTGAATAGTTAGGAACATCAATAACTGTGACCATGGTATAGAAACAGAAACCAATCCCCCCTGCCCATTGTTCACTCTGACATAGAAGTCTGGAGAGGAGACAGTTCAGACAGATGAAGACACAGAACACAAAGATCATGGAGATCACACCATCAGACAGACAGTATTATCTCATGAGTACACAGACAGAGAGAGAGAAACGGACAAGAAGAAGAGATTTGATTTTAAAAATACCTTTATTAACCCAATAGTTACATCAATAACGGACCTAGAATATTAGAACCAACATTGACAGAACGAGAGAGAGACAGACAGAGAGACACAGACAGACACAGACAGACAGACAGAGAGACACAGACAGACAGACAGACAGACAGAGAGACACACAGACAGACACAGACAGACACAGAGAGACACAGACAGACAGACAGACAGACAGACAGACAGACAGACAGACAGACAGACAGACAGACAGACAGACAGACAGACAGAGAGACACAGACAGACAGACAGACAGACAGACAGACAGACAGACAGACAGACAGACAGACAGACAGACAGACAGACAGACAGACAGACAGACAGACAGACAGACAGACAGACAGACAGACAGACAGACAGACAGACAGACAGACAGACAGACAGACAGACAGACAGACAGACAGACAGACAGACAGACAGACAGACAGACAGACAGACAGACAGACAGACAGACAGACAGACAGACAGACAGTAAGTACTACTGTACACACCAGGCATGGTTAGAGCCAGAACAGGTCCTAACACAGCAGAAGTCTTTCCCACTCCAGCCAGGTTCTGAGCACGCACCCTGAACACATAGGACCTGCCTGCAATCAGACCATTGACCTGGAGAACACACACAAGGAGGGAGAGGAACAACACACATTGCTGTTAGCTAACACACTACAACTCCACTATCTGACTTTCCAGGAAGCCATCAGGTAGCTTTGTCCTAAACTACTTGGAATCGATGGAACGCTAACCTTGGTGGCCTTCCCAAGGACCACTATAGAATGCTGACAGGTATGGGTATAGACAGGGTCCTCTATGGCAGATATTTGGACACATCCTAACCTTCATGTACTTCAGCTTGGTGGCCTTCTCATGTACTCCCTTCCAGTCCTCCCCTGCCACAGCCTCCTTGATGTCCACATAGAAGCCGTATACAGGAGTACGGCCTTCGAAGGTCGGAGGTTCCCACAGCAACACCAGGGAACTGTCACGCACCTCCAACACATGGAGATCATGAGGAGCACCTGGAGAGACAGACAGGTAGAGAGAGCGACCATGGGGAGCACCGGGAGAGACAGACAGGTAGAGGTTACTGTACTGTACATCCGTTCCTAAGTCTGACCATGTAACTTGACCAGAGGTTTGGGGTCAATTCCAATTAAATTCCAGTAAGAAATTTAACCAAATTTCAGCGTTCCTAATCGAAAGGCATTGAAGATAATTGGAATTTTGGTGTACTTCTTGAATTGTAATTGACCCCAACCCTGCTTGACCAGGAAAACCTTCTAGTTCTGATCCTGTGAGGAATTGTTCCGTGGTAGGGTAGAAGCGTACGTGGCTTAGAGATAGTTGATTTTTACACTCCAGGGATAGGGTATAGGTTAAAGGGTATAGGATATAGGGTAGTGTAAGGTTAGGGTATAGGTTAAGGCTAGGGTATAGGGTATAGGGTAATGTTAGGGTATCGGGTAAGGTTAGGGTATAGGGTAAGGTTAGGGTATAGGGTAAGGTTAGGGTATAGGGTAAGGTTAGGGTATAGGGTAAGGTTAGCATATAGGGTAAGGTTAGGGTATAGGTTAAGGTTAGTTAGGATATAGGGTAGTGTAAGGTTAGGGTATAGGGTAAGGTTAGTGTATAGGGTAAGGTTAGTGTATAGGGTAAGGTTAGTGTATAGGGTAAGGTTAGGGTATAGGATATAGGGTAGTGTAAGGTTAGGGTATAGGGTAAGGTTAGGGTATAGGGTAAGGTTAGTGTATAGGGTAAGGTTAGAGTATAGGATATAGGGTAGTGTAAGGTTAGGGTATAGGGTAAGGTTAGTGTATAGGGTAAGGTTAGTGTATAGGGTAAGGTTAGGGTATAGGGTAAGGTTAGGGTATAGGGTAAGGTTAGGGTAAGGTTAGGGTATAGGGTTAGTGTATAGGGTAAGGTTAGGGTATAGGGTAAGGTTAGGGTATAGGGTTAGGGTATAGGGTAAGGTTAGAGGGTTAGTGTATAGGGTAAGGTTAGGATATAGGGTTAGGGTATAGGGTAAGGTTAGGATATAGGGTTAGGGTATAGGGTAAGGTTAGGATATAGGGTTAGGGTATAGGGTAAGGTTAGGGTATAGGGTTAGGGTATAAGGTAAGGTTAGGATATAGGGTAAGGTTAGAGTATAGGGTAAGGTTAGGGTATAGGGTTAGGGTATAGGGTAAGGTTAGGTTATAGGGTTAGTGTATAGGGTAAGGTTAGTGTATAGGGTAAGGTTAGGGTATAGGGTTAGGGTATAGGGTAAGGTTAGGTTATAGGGTTAGTGTATAGGGTAAGGTTAGGATATAGGGTTAGGGTATAGGGTAAGGTTAGGGTATAGGGTTAGTGTATAGGGTAAGGTTAGGGTATAGGGTTAGGGTATAAGGTAAGGTTAGGGTATAGGGTAAGGTTAGAGTATAGGGTAAGGTTAGGGTATAGGGTTAGGGTATAGGGTAAGGTTAGGGTATAGGGTTAGTGTATAGGGTAAGGTTAGGATATAGGGTTAGGGTATAGGGTAAGGTTAGGTTATAGGGTTAGTGTATAGGGTAAGGTTAGGGTATAGGGTAAGGTTAGGGTATAGGGTTAGGGTATAAGGTAAGGTTAGGGTATAGGGTAAGGTTAGAGTATAGGGTAAGGTTAGAGTATAGGGTAAGGTTAGGGTATAGGGTAAGGTTAGGGTATAGGGTTAGTGTATAGGGTAAGGTTAGGGTATAGGTTTAGGGTATAAGGTAAGGTTAGGGTATAGGGTAAGGTTAGAGTATAGGGTAAGGTTACGGTATAGGGTAAGGTTAGGGTATAGGGTAAGGTTAGGGTATAGGGTTAGGGTATAGGGTAAGGTTAGGGTATAGGGTAAGGGTACCTGGCTTAGCAATGGTCCATTCTTTACACTCCAGAGCTGCGCTCGGCAGAGAGGCCTCGCTGACCCCGGCCATGTTGATGGCTCGCACTTGGAACTGGTAGAACAAGTTCTCCTTCAGGTTCTCTGCCTGGACACACCCAGGAAGGACACACCCAGAAAGGACACGCCCAGGAAGGACACACATAGCACACCCAGGAAGGGCACACCCAGGAAGGACACACCCAGGAAGGACACACCCAGGAAGGACACACCCAGAAAGGAGAAACCCAGGAAGGACACACCCAGGAAGGACACACAGAGCACACCCAGCAAGGACACACATAGCACACCCAGGAAGGACACACCCAGGAAGGACACACAGAGCACACCCAGGAAGGACATACCCAGGAAGGACACACCCAGGAAGGACACACCCAGGAAGGACACACAGGACACACCCAGGAAGGACACACCCAGGAAGGACACACCCAGGAAGGACACACAGAGCACACCCAGGAAGGACACACCCAGGAAGGACACACCCAGGAAGGACACACCCAGGAAGGACACACCCAGGAAGGACACACAGAGCACACCCAGGAAGGACACACAGAGCACACCCAGGAAGGACACACCCAGGAAGGACACACCCAGGAAGGACACACATAGCACACCCAGGAAGGACACACAGAGCACACCCAGGAAGGACACAAAGAGCACACCCAGTAAGGACACACCCAGGAAGGACACACATAGCACACCCAGGAAGGACACAAAGAGCACACCCAGTAAGGACACACATAGGAAGGACACACCCAGGAAGGACACACATAGGAAGGACACACCCAGGAAGGACACACAGAGCACACCCAGGAAGGACACACATAGGAAGGACACACAGAGCACACCCAGGAAGGACACACCCAGGAAGGACACACCCAGGAAGGACACACCCAGGAAGGACACACCCAGGAAGGACACACAGAGCACACCCAGGAAGGACACACCCAGGAAGTACACACCCAGGAAGGACACACCCAGGAAGGACACACCCAGGAAGGACACACAGAGCACACCCAGGAAGGACACACAGAGCACACCCAGGAAGGACACACCCAGGAAGGACACACCCAGGAAGGACACACATAGCACACCCAGGAAGGACACACAGAGCACACCCAGGAAGGACACAAAGAGCACACCCAGTAAGGACACACCCAGGAAGGACACACATAGCACACCCAGGAAGGACACAAAGAGCACACCCAGTAAGGACACACATAGGAAGGACACACCCAGGAAGGACACACAGAGCACACCCAGGAAGGACACACATAGGAAGGACACACAGAGCACACCCAGGAAGGACACACAGAGCACACCCAGGAAGGACACACAGAGCACACCCAGGAAGGACACACCCAGGAAGGACACACCCAGGAAGGTTAGAGCTTTATCAACGCACCCTACAGCTGTAATAACACACTACTACCCCGTCGCTGTAATAACACACTACTACCCCGTCGCTGTAATAACACACTACTACCCCGTCGCTGTAATAACACACTACTACCCCGTCGCTGTAATAACACACTACTACCCCGTCGCTGTAATAACACACTACTACCCCGTCGCTGTAATAACACACTACTACCCCGTCGCTGTAATAACACACTACTACCCCGTCGCTGTAATAACACACTACTACCCCGTCGCTGTAATAACACACTACTACCCCGTCGCTGTAATAACACACTACTACCCCGTCGCTGTAATAACACACTACTACCCCGTCGCTGTAATAACACACTACTACCCCGTCGCTGTAATAACACACTACTACCCCGTCGCTGTAATAACACACTACTACCCCGTCGCTGTAATAACACACTACTACCCCGTCGCTGTAATAACACACTACTACCCCGTCGCTGTAATAACACACTACTACCCCGTCGCTGTAATAACACACTACTACCCCGTCGCTGTAATAGTGCAATGTATCAATCCATCAATTTAGAACAAAAACATTTGTTTGGCCAGAGCCAAAAGAAGAGTACTTCATTGTTAAATCTATGCCATTTGTCTTAAAATGCCTTACCTTATAGGAGGTACAGGTGACAGCCTTGGGGTTGAGTTCATGCCACTGTCCTCCAACTCCGCCCTTTATTGTCCTGTAGTCCACAAAGTATCCTCTGATGTCAGCTCCCCCGGTCACCGCCGGCTCCCTCCAGGCTAACACCATGTAGTCACGAGCTGCCTCCATCAGGTGGACTCCACTGGGGACACCAGGGATGGCTGGGGGGGGGGTACCTCAGGTTAACAGGGAGGATGGGACAGGGCGGATGGGACAGGGGGGATGGGACAGGGAGGGGAGGATGGGACAGGGAGGATGGGACAGGGGAGATGGGACAGAGAGGGGAGGATGGGACAGGGGGGATGGGACACGGAGGAGAGGATGGGACAGGGAGAGGAGGATGGGACAGGGTGGGGAGGATGGGACAGGGAGGTTGGGACAGGGAGAGGAGGATGGGACAGGGAGGGGAGGATGGGACAGGGAGGGGAGGATGGGACAGGGAGGGGAGGATGGGACAGGGAGAGGAGGATGGGACAGGGAGAGGAGGATGTGACAGGGAGGAGAGGATGGGACAGGGAGGGGAGGATGGTACAGGGAAGATGGCTTTGGCTTTTGAGGAATTGTCTTATATACACTGAGAAATACATCCTACAGTTCTGGACAAACATAGAGCTGAGGAATTGTCTTATATACAGTGAGAAATACATGCTAAAGATCTGGACTAACAGAGCCAAGTAATACAGTGAGAAATGCATAGTAGCATAATGTTAAAAGCAACAACTGAAACACCCCAAGATCTTCACCTCATATTCCTTCTATGTTACAGTGCCTTGCGAAAGTATTCGGCCCCCTTGAACTTTGCCACATTTCAGGCTTCAAACATAAAGATATAAAACTGTATTTTTTGTGAAGAATCAACAACAAATGGGACACAATCATGAAGTGGAACGACATTTATTGGATATTTCAAACTTTTTTAACAAATCAAAAACTGAAAGATTGGGCGTGCAAAATGATTCAGCCCCCTTAAGTTAATACTTTGTAGCGCCACCTTTTGCTGCGATTACAGCTGTAAGTCGCTTGGGGTATGCCCATTCCTCCTTGCAAAACAGCTCGAGCTCAGTGAGGTTGGATGGAGAGCATTTGTGAACAGCAGTTTTCAGTTCTTTCCACAGATTCTCGATTGGATTCAGGTCTGGACTTTGACTTGGCCATTCTAACACCTGGATATGTTTATTTTTGAACCATTCCATTGTAGATTTTGCTTTATGTTTTGGATCACTGTCTTGTTGGAAGACAAATCTCCGTCCCAGTCTCAGGTCTTTTGCAGACTCCATCAGGTTTTCTTCCAGAATGGTCCTGTATTTGGCTCCATCCATCTTCCCATCAATTTGAACCATCTTCCCTGTCCCTGCTGAAGAAAAGCAGGCCCAAACCATGATGCTGCCACCACCATGTTTGACAGTGGGGATGGTCTGTTCAGGGTGTTGCTTTTATGCCAAACATAACGTTTTGCATTGTTGCCAAAAAGTTCAATTTTGGTTTCATCTGACCAGAGCACCTTCTTCCACATATTTGGTGTGTCTCCCAGGTGGCTTGTGGCAAACTTTAAACAAAACTTTTTATTGGTATCTTTAAGAAATGGCTTTCTTCTTGCCACTCTTCCATAAAGGCCAGATTTGTGCAATATACGACTGATTGTTGTCCTATGGACAGAGTCTCCCACCTCAGCTGTAGATCTCTGCAGTTCATCCAGAGTGATCATGGGCCTCTTGGCTGCATCTCTGATCAGTCTTCTCCTTGTATGAGCTGAAAGTTTAGAGGGACTGCCAGGTCTTGGTAGATTTGCAGTGGTCTGATATTCCTTCCATTTCAATATTATCGCTTGCACAGTGCTCCTTGGGATGTTTAAAGCTTGGGAAATCTTTTTGTATCCAAATCCGGCTTTAACCTTCTTCACAACAGTATCTCGGACCTGCCTGGTGTGTTCCTTGTTCTTCATGATGCTCTCTGCGCTTTTAACGGACCTCTGAGACTATCAGAGTGCAGGTGCATTTATACAGAGACTTGATTACACACAGGTGGATTGTATTTATCATCATTAGTCATTTAGGTCAACATTGGATCATTCAGAGATCCTCACTGAACTTCTGGAGAGAGTTTGCTGCACTGAAAGTAAAGGGGCTGAATAATTTTGCACGCCCAATTTTTCAGCTTTTGTTTTGTTTAAAAAGTTTGAAATATCCAATGAATGCCGTTCCACTTCATGATTGTGTCCCACTTGTTGTTGATTCTTCACAAAAAAATACAGTTTTATATCTTTATGTTTGAAGCCTGAAATGTGGCAAAAGGTCACAAAGTTCAAGGGGGCCGAATAATTTCGCAAGACACTGTATATTGCAATCTATACAGTAAACCCAGTTCTGTAAAGTCTTACCGATGCCAGCCTTGACAACCACGGCCTCTGACTCCAAAGAGCTGTGACTGTACCCTGCTGCGTTCACCGCCTTCACACGGAACACACACGACTCTCCTGTGTTCAGACCGTGGCACACAAACCTGTTGGGACAGGAATACGTAGGGTTATTGATTTGGATTATTGAATGAATTAATGAATGACTGATTTATTGATTGATTTATACATTTTTTAAATGAATTAATTAATTAATGGATGGATGAATTAATGAATGAAATATTGGCTGAAAGGAAGATTTAATTAATGAAATAAAATGAATAAATGGTTGATTGAGTGATTGATTGAATTGCTATAATGTAATATACCTGGTTCCTTTAACAGGCTTGTTGTTTGCGGGTGTCCAGACATCACTGCCCGCCACAGTATAGTTGATGTAATATCCCACCAGGTGTTTTACATCCTTAGACGCCCCCCAGGAAACAACGACTGATGTATCTGTGTTCCTAGTGGCTACGGCTGGGCCGGGGGCCGCAGGCAGGTCTGAGAGCGAGGGAGATGGGGGGAGCAGAGTACAGTAGTCCAGTATATACAGCAATATGTCTTTATCTCTCTACTCACCCAGCATGTCTCCTACAGTGATATCTCCAGTAGCAGAGGAGAGCTCAGACATCCCAGCAGAGTTGCTGTATATATCTACAGTATATCTCTCTATAGTCCAGCATATATCTCAATATGTCTTTATCTCTCTACTCACCCAGCATGTCTCCTACAGTGATATCTCCAGTAGCAGAGGAGGCCTCAGACATCCCAGCAGAGTTACAGCAGCGGACTCTGAAGCTGTAGCTCTTCCCCTCTGCCAGATCAAACAGCGCGAAGCGAGGAGACTTGACGGGCATCCCTGTGTTGGCCCTCTGCCAGCACTCACTACCAGCAACACACTGGCAAAATAAACACCCAGGACTGGTCAACACCGGCATACATGGTCATCAATCAGTCAACCAACCTGACAGTCATCCTTCCTTTCCCCAACAACTCTAAGGCTAACGCCCTGCAGCACTCACATCTGTAATCATGAAATGCTTTGAAAGGCTTGTTATGGCACACATCAGCTCCATCATCCCAGAATCTAGGACTTAACACTCCTGGACTTCCTGAAGGGTATCCCACGTGGTGAGGGTAGGCAACAACATATCCAGCATGCTGACCATCAACACTGGGGCCCCTCAGGGGTGTGTGCTTAATCCACTCCTATACTCCCTGTTCACCCATGCACGACTCCAAGAATACCATCAGGTTTGCTAACGGCATGACTCAGTCACACAAACACACACACACTTAATTTGCTCACACACACATAATGTGCACACACATTCATACTGACTCGACACCAAGGGTTCCCAAACTGTTTTGACCTACAACCCCATTTTGATATCTGTAAATTCTCACGACCCGAACCATGTGAAAATAAATTATGTCCTTAAAAACCTCTTTGGGATAGGGTGCAGCGTTTTCAGTTTTGGATAAATAGTGTGCCCAATGTCAACTTCCTGCTACTCATCCCCAGAATATAAGATATGCATATTATTTGTAGATATGGATAGAAAACACTCTGAAGTTTCTAACACCGTTTGAATCATGTCTGTGAGTATAACAGAACTTATGTAGCAGGCAAAACCCAGAGGACTAACCGTTCAGAAAAAAAACATTGAGGTCACTGTCTATTCAATGATATTCCATTGGGGAACTGGATTTCTCAGGCACTTGTTTACAGCTCCTACCACTTCCACTGGATGTCACCAGTCTTGGAAATTGGTTGAGGTTATTCCTTTGTGCAATGAAGAAGTACGACCATCTTGAATGACTGTCACGTTATGTGTACTGTTTGAGAGTTGCGCAAGACCAGAAAAGTAGCGTTAGTTTGTTGTCGTCCTGTATTGAAAACAGATAGACCCGTCTTCATTTTGATCGATTATTAACGTTTAAAAATACCTAAAGTTGTATTACAAAAGTAGTTTGAAATGTTTTGGCAAAGTTTACAGGTAACTTTTGAGATATTTTCTAGTGACGTTGCCCAAATTTGAAACTGTGTTTTTCTGGATCAAACGCGCCATATAAATGGACATTTTGGATAGATATCGATGGAATTAATCGAACAAAAGACCTTTTGTGATGTTTATGGGACATATTGGAGTACCAACAAAAGAAGCTCATCAAAGGTAAGGCAGGATGCGTTCTGAGCCCTCTCCTGTACTCCCTGTTCACCCACGACTGCGTGGCCATGCAAGCCTCCAACTCAATCATCAAGTTTGCGGACGACACAACAGTGGTAGGCTTGATTACCAACAACAATGAGACGGCCTACAGGGAGGAGGTGAGGGCCCTCGGAGTGTGGTGTCAGGAAAAAATAAGGAGATGATTGTGGACTTCAGGAAACAGCAGAGGGAACACCCCCCTATCCACATTGATGGAACAGTAGTGGAGAGGGTAGTAAGTTTTAAGTTCCTCGGCGTACACATCACAGACAAACTGAATTGGTCCACCCACACAGGCAGCATCGTGAAGAAGGCGCAGCAGCGCCTCTTCAACCTCAGGAGGCTGAAGAAATTTGGCTTATCACCAAAAGCACTCACAAACTTCTACAGATGCACAATCGAGAGCATCCTGTCAGGCTGCATCACCGCCTGGTACAGCAACTGCTCCGACCACAACCGTAAGGCTCTCCAGAGGGTAGTGAGGTCTGCACAACGCAACACCGGGGGCAAACTACCTGCCCTCCAGGACACCTACACCACCCGAGGTCACAGGAAGGCCATAAAGATCATCAAGGACAGCAACCACACGAGCCACTCCCTGTTCACCCCGCTATCATCCAGAAGGCGAGGTCAGTACAGGTGCATCAAAGCTGGGACCGAGAGACTGAAAAACAGCTTCTATCTCAAGGCCATCAGACTGTTAAACAGCCACCACTAACACTGAGTGGCTGCTGCCAACACACTGACTCAACTCCAGCCACTTTAATAATGGGAATTGATGGGAAATGATGTAAAATATATCACTAGCCACTTTAAACAATGCTACCTAATATAATGTTCCCTACATTATTCATCTCATATGTATATGTATATACTGTACTCTATATCATCTACTGCATCCTTATGTAATACATGTATCACTAGCCACTTTAACTATGCCACTTTGTTTACATACTCATCTCATCTCGGTCTGCCTACCCATGTCAGAGACGCAAACTCGGTCTCAACCTTTAAGTCTTTACTGAAGACTCATCTCTTTAGTGGGTCATATGATTGAGTGTAGTCTGGCCCAGGAGTGGGAAGGTGAACGGAAAGGCTCTGGAGCAACGAACTGCCCTTGCTGTCTCTGCCTGGCCGGTTCCCCTCTTTCCACTGGGATTCTCTGCCTCTAACCCTCTCTCATGCCGTCCCTGGGGGGGGGTGCGTCACCTGAGTGGGTTGATTCACTGTTGTGGTCATCCTGTCTGGGTTGGCGCCCTCCCCCCCCCTTGGGTTGTGCCGTGGCGGAGATCTTTGTGGGCTATACTCAGCCTTGTCTCAGGATGGTAAGTTGGTGGTTGAAGATATCCCTCTAGTGGTGTGGGGGCTGTGCTTTGGCAAAGTGGGTAGGGTGATATCCTTCCTGTTTGGCCCTGTCTGGGGGTGTCCTCGGATGGGGCCACAGTGTCTCTTGACCCCTCCTGTCTCAGCCTCCAGTATTTATGCTGCAGTAGTTTATGTGTCGGGGGCTAGGGTCAGTTTGTTATATCTGGAGTACCTCTCCTGTCCTATTCGGTGTCCTGTGTGAATCTAAGTATGCGTTCTCTAATTCTCTCCTTCTCTCTTTCTCTCTCTCGGAGGACCTGAGCCCTAGGACCATGCCCCAGGACTACCTGACATGATGACTCCTTGCTGTCCCCAGTCCACCTGGCCATGCTGCTGCTCCAGTTTCATTTATGAACATTTGACCTGAGCCCTAGGACCATGTCCCAGGACTACCTGACATGATGACTCCTTGCTGTCCCCAGTCCACCTGGCCATGCTGCTGCTCCATTTTCAACTGTTCTGCCTTACTATTAGGTTTCTTCCTAGGTTTTGGCCTTTCTAGGGAGTTTTTCCTAGCCACCGTGCTTTTACACCCATGCTGGTCATTTATGAACATTTGAACATCTTGGCCATGTTCTGTTATAATCTCCACCCAGCACAGCCAGAAGAGGACTGGCCACCCCACATAGCCTGGTTCCTCTCTAGGTTTCTTCCTAGGTTTTGGCCTTTCTAGGGAGTTTTTCCTAGCCACCGTGCTTCTACACCTGCATTGCTTGCTGTTTGGGGTTTTAGGCTGGGTTTCTGTACAGCACTTTGAGATATCAGCTGATGTAAGAAGGGCTATATAAATACATTTGATTTGATATGTATATACTGCACTCAATACCATCTACTGTATCTTGCCTATGCCGCTCTGTACCATCACTCATTCATATATCTTTATGTACATATTCTTTATCCCCTTACACTTGTGTCTATAAGGTAGTAGTTTTGGAATTGTTAGCTAGATTACTTGTTGGTTATTACTGCATTGTCGGAACTAGAAGCACAAGCATTTTGCTACACTCACACTAACATCTGCTAACCATGTGTATGTGACAAATAAAATTTGATTTGATTTGATTTATATTTTATTTCTCCATTTTGTGTAGCGCCTGCAGGGTTGAAATATGCTTTCTCTCTTTGTTTACTGTTGTGCTATCATCAGATAATAGCATCTTTTATTTATTTATTTCACCTTTATTTAACCAGGTAGGCAAGTTGAGAACAAGTTCTCATTTACAATTGCGACCTGGCCAAGATAAAGCAAAGCAGTTCGACAGATACAACGACACAGAGTTACACATGGAGTAAAACAAACATACAGTCAATAATACAGTATAAACAAGTCTATATACAATGTGAGCAAATCAGGTGAGAAGGGAGGTAAAGGCAAAAAAGGCCATGGTGGCAAAGTAAATACAATATAGCAAGTAAAACACTGGAATGGTAGTTTTGCAATGGAAGAATGTGCAAAGTAGAAATAAAAATAATGGGGTGCAAAGGAGCAAAATAAATAAATTAATTAAATACAGTTGGGAAATAGGTAGTTGTTTGGGCTAAATTATAGGTGGGCTATGTACAGGTGCAGTAATCTGTAAGATGCTCTGACAGTTGGTGCTTAAAGCTAGTGATGGAGATAAGTGTTTCCAGTTTCAGAGATTTTTGCAGTTCGTTCCAGTCACTGGCAGCAGAGAACTGGAAGGAGAGGCGGCCAAAGAAAGAATTGGTTTTGGGGGTGACCAGAGAGATATACCTGCTGGAGCGTGTGCTACAGGTGGGAGATGCTATGGTGACCAGCGAGCTGAGATAAGGGGGGACTTTACCTAGCAGTGTCTTGTAGATGACATGGAGCCAGTGGGTTTGGCGACGAGTATGAAGCGAGGGCCAGCCAACGAGAGCGTACAGGTCGCAATGGTGGGTAGTATATGGGGCTTTGGTGACAAAACGGATTGCACTGTGATAGACTGCATCCAATTTGTTGAGTAGGGTATTGGAGGCTATTTTGTAAATGACATCGCCAAAGTCGAGGATTGGTAGGATGGTCAGTTTTACAAGGGTATGTTTGGCAGCATGAGTGAAGGATGCTTTGTTGTGAAATAGGAAGCCAATTCTAGATTTAACTTTGGATTGGAGATGTTTGATATGGGTCTGGAAGGAGAGTTTACAGTCTAACCAGACACCTAAGTATTTGTAGTTGTCCACGTATTCTAAGTCAGAGCCGTCCAAAGTAGTGATGTTGGACAGGCGGGTAGGTGCAGGTAGCGATCGGTTGAAGAGCATGCATTTAGTTTTACTTGTATTTAAGAGCAATTGGAGGCCACGGAAGGAGAGTTGTATGGTATTGAAGCTTGCCTGGAGGGTTGTTAACACAGTGTCCAAAGAAGGGCCGGAAGTATACAGAATGGTGTCGTCTGCGTAGAGGTGGATCAGGGACTCACCAGCAGCAAGAGCGACCTCATTGATGTATACAGAGAAGAGAGTAGATCCAAGAATTGAACCCTGTGGCACCCCCATAGAGACTGCCAGAGGTCCGGACAGCAGACCCTCCGATTTGACACACTGAACTCTATCAGAGAAGTAGTTGGTGAACCAGGCGAGGCAATCATTTGAGAAACCAAGGCTGTCGAGTCTGCCGATGAGGATGTGGTGGTTGACAGAATCGAAAGCCTTGGCCAGATCAATGAATACGGCTGCACAGTAATGTTTCTTATCGATGGCGGTTAAGATATCGTTTAGGACCTTGAGCATGGCTGAGGTGCACCCATGACCAGCTCTGAAACCAGATTGCATAGCAGAGAAGGTATGGTGAGATTCGAAATGGTCGGTAATCTGTTTGTTGACTTGGCTTTCGAAGACCTTAGAAAGGCATGGTAGGATAGATATAGGTCTGTAGCAGTTTGGGTCAAGAGTGTCCCCCCCTTTGAAGAGGGGGATGACCGCAGCTGCTTTCCAATCTTTGGGAATCTCAGACGACACGAAAGAGAGGTTGAAATCTTATGCTTTTTGCCGAAAAGACTTTTTGAAATCTGACATGTTGGCTGGATTCACAACGAGTGTAGCTTTAATTTGGTATCTACATGTGTGATTTAATGAAAGTTTCATTTTTATACTATTTTGTTTGAATTTGGCGCTCTACATTTCCCTGGCCATTGGCCAAGTGGGACGCAAGCGTCCCGCCTATCCCAGAGAGGTTTTTAACAGTCAATGTTTACTTTTTTATTTGGGGCTATGGCAGTCAATTGAAAAACATTCTAACAGTATTTCTGATTGTCTTCTCAACTCACCATCACATACTTTTAATGTGGGGCTATGACAATCAATTGCAAATCTCTTATCTGACTACCACCAATGAGATGGGTGTGCATGTTGCGTCAGAGCTTTTCAAAGTCAGGGGTTGTCAATGTGCACCTCATCTCTGCCGTCACATCGACCCTGGATCGATATTTGGGTTTAATGCAGACGAGAGCACTGAATCCAGTTTCAAAAATACAAGGTCCAATCATGACATCAGGGATCTTCAGGTCAGAGATCTAGAAATAGGCCCAAGTTGGAATTCCAATTTGGGTGACCGATTCTTCCCAGTCGGAGCTCATTTTTTCATAATTCCAAGTTGCATAATTCCAAGTGCTGTCTTTAATTTAAAAATCATCATGAACACATACCACGCTGCATTTTGGTCTGATCCTTACGGCGATCGTGACAGTCACGTTCCGACTCTAGTTCTTGTGTTATTTGTTTGTTTTAGTTGGTCAGGACGTGAGTTGGGTGGGCATTCTATGTTCTGTGTTTCTAGGTTGGTTTTCTGTGTTCGGCCTAGTATGGTTCTCAATCAGAGGCAGGTGTCGTTAGTTGTCTCTGATTGAGAATCATACTTAGGTAGCCTGGATTTCAATGTTGTTTTGTGGGTGATTGTTTCTGTGTCTGTGTTTATTCGCTACATGGTACTGTTTCGGTTTGTTCACATTTATTGTTTTTGTATTCATAGTGTTCAGTTTATGTTTTTTAAATAAACAACCATGGACACTTACCACGCTGCGCATTGGTCCTCCGATCCCTCTCGCTTCTCCTCCTCAGATGAAGAGGAAAACCCTTACATTCTCCCCTGACACATAGACATCTCTGTAGCATCTGTTGCCCTCTTTGTGAAGAACATGCAGACAGTTTTTTTCACATTGAGATGCAAACACGCCCACATTATAGCTAAGAGTTAGTTTTGACGGGAAGTTGTTATTTTCTGAGTTTGAATTAAACACAGTAATTATTTTGATAAAGAAATTTACTGGAAACCTGGGATATGACATGTATGAAATGTTTGACTGTTTTTCATTAATTTGTCTCATATAGTAAGAAACACTTCTTTGAAGGGTCTAATCATCTCCTTAGTTTTGTTGACGTTGAGTGTGAGGTTATTTTCCTGACACCACACTCCGAGGGCCCTCACCTCCTCCCTGTAGTCCGTCTCGTCGTTGTTGGTAATCAAGCCTACCACTGTTGTGTCGTCCGCAAACTTGATGATTGAGTTGTAGGCGTGCGTGGCCACGCTGTCGTGGGTGAACAGGGAGTACAGGAGAGGGCTCAGAACGCACCCTTGTGGGGCCCCCGTGTTGAGGATCAGCGGGGAGGAGATGTTGTTGCCTACCCTCAGCACCTGGGGGCGGCCCGTCAGGAAGTCCAATACCCAGTTGCACAGGGCGGGGTCGAGACCCAGGGTCTCGAGCTTGATGACGAGCTTGGAGGGTACTATGGTGTTGAATGCCGAGCTGTAGTCGATGAACAGCATTCTCACATAGGTATTCCTCTTGTCCAGGTGGGTTAGGGCAGTGTGCAGTGTGGTTGAGATTGCATCGTCTGTGGACCTATTTGGGCGGTAAGCAAATTGGAGTGGGTCTAGGGTGTCAGGTAGGGTGGAGGTGATATGGTCCTTGACTAGTCTCTCAAAGCACTTCATGATGACGGAAGTGAGTGCTACGGGGCGGTAGTCGTTTAGCTCAGTTACCTTGGCTTTCTTGGGAACAGGAACAATGGTGGCCCTCTTGAAGCATGTGGGAACAGCAGACTGGTATAGGGATTGATTGAATATGTCCGTAAACACACCGGCCAGCTGGTCTGCGCATGCTCTGAGGGCGCGGCTGGGGGTGCCGTCTGGGCCTGCAGCCTTGCGAGGGTTAACACGTTTAAATGTCTTACTCACCTCGGCTGCAGTGAAGGAGAGACCGCATGTTTTCGTTGCAGGCCGTGTCAGTGGCACTGTATTGTCCTCAAAGCGGGCAAAAAATTATTTAGTCTGCCTGGGAGCAAGACATCCTGGTCCGTGACTGGGCTGGGTTTCTTCTTGTAGTCCGTGATTGACTGTAGACCCTGCCACATGCCTCTTGTGTCTGAGCCATTGAATTGAGATTCCACTTTGTCTTTTTCGGAGTCTGACCAGAAGACCGCCTCGTTTCCCTCTTTTTCGGAGTCGTTTTCTTGGGTCGCTGCATGCGATCCATTCCGTTGTCCTGTTTGTAAGGCAGAACACAGGATCCGCGTCGCGGAAAACATATTCTTGGTCGTACTGATGGTGAGTTGACGCTGATCTTATATTCAGTAGTTCTTCTCGACTGTATGTAATGAAACCCAAGATGACCTGGGGTACTAATGTAAGAAATAACACGTAAAAAACAAAAAACTGCATAGTTTCCTAGGAACGTGAAGCGAGGCGGCCATCTCTGTCGGCGCCGGAAGTCCATTAAGGGTAGTTATTAAGGGTAGTGATTCTAATTAAATGTTGTTATTTTAAATGGTTTTGTTTTATTTTTTGACCAGTAGTTGTGTCTTTTTACACAAAATGGGGGTGGTAACAGTCCTCTGATGTTTTGGATTGAAGTTTACAAGCCTTGAGAGAAGCCTTGTGAGAAGCCTTGTGAGAAGCCTTGAGAGAAGCCTTGTGAGAAGCCTTGTGAAGGGGTGTTTTGTTGTGTTGTTTGTTCTGTTTTGGGTCAAATCTCACCAGATTAGTTCTGCTGGACTGTGGGGATTTCTCCTGATGGGTTAGAGTTCTAACTTCCTGATCCAGGATGAAATTAACAGTGTGATGGGGAGTTTAAGACACTTTTTAAAAATGGTTACAGTTGAATGTGTTATTCTCTTTGACATATGTTTCGACATTGGTATTAAGAATTATTTGTAAAAGTAATAATTTATCATATAGTTAATGAACTGAACTAAACTGTTGTTCTGATCTGTCCTCTCTTGATGAAAGGTGACGTCAGTCGGTCTCTTCATGCATGGAAGAGATAATTGGACCGAACAGTGTGTGTACCTCAAACCATTTACATTACATTACATTTAAGTCATTTAGCAGACGCTCTTATCCAGAGCGACTTACAAATTGGTGCATTCACCTTATGACATCGAGTGGAACAGTCACTTTACAATAGTGCATCTAAATCTTAAAGGGGGGGGTGAGAGGGATTACTTATCCTATCCTAGGTATTCCTTAAAGAGGTGGGGTTTCAGGTGTCTCCGGAAGGTGGTGATTGACTCCGCTGTCCTGGCGTCATGAGGGAGTTTGTTCCACCATTGGGGGGCTAGAGCAGCGAACAGTTTTGACTGGGCTGAGCGGGAGCTGTACTTCCTCAGTGGTAGGGAGGCGAGCAGGCCAGAGGTGGATGAACGCAGTGCCCTTGTTTGGGTGTAGGGCCTGATCAGAGCCTGGAGGTACTGAGGTGCCGTTCCCCTCACAGCTCCGTAGGCAAGCACCATGGTCTTGTAGCGGATGCGAGCTTCAACTGGAAGCCAGTGGAGAGAACGGAGGAGCGGGGTGATGTGAGAGAACTTGGGAAGGTTGAACACCAGACGGGCTGCGGCGTTCTGGATGAGTTGAAGGGGTTTAATGGCACAGGCAGGGAGCCCAGCCAACAGCGAGTTGCAGTAATCCAGACGGGAGATGACAAGTGCCTGGATTAGGACCTGCGCCGCTTCCTGTGTGAGGCAGGGTCGTACTCTGCGGATGTTGTAGAGCATGAACCTACAGGAACGGGCCACCGCCTTGATGTTGGTTGAGAACGACAGGGTGTTGTCCAGGATCACGCCAAGGTTCTTCGCGCTCTGGGAGGAGGACACAATGGAGTTGTCAACCGTGATGGCGAGATCATGGAACGGGCCACCTCTAACTGGCTGAAGAAGAGCGACACAGGCCCTGTCTGCACCACTTCTACCAGAGACCTGAGTCCTGAGCCAGCAGCCTGTATGCAGCGTTCATTCAGACCTATCGACTGCTTTTCTCTCATGTCTTTTCGCAGGGGTGTGAGAGGAGTCCACGTGGAGTGAGCATGGGGAGAGATCTGCTCTAATCTTCTCTTATGTTGCAGGTATACTGGTTGACGAATGGACAAGACGTAATGGGTAGTAAAGGTGATGGTTAGGGTTACCCTAACCCAAACCCTAACCCTCAGGTGAAACATCTAAATTGGGACATTATCATGGGCCATCCACTTTGAACTGTAAAGCTATCTGAAGAAGATAATGCAGAAAAATCAGTGCCTGAAGGGGGGTTGGGGAGTTGTGCCTGAAGGGGGGTTGGGGAGTTGTGCCCAAAATGTATTTGTTAGAATTGTTTATTTGGGGGTATCAGGTTGATTGTAGAGGTCTGCACACTACATAAAATTATAGTAATTTAGAATAAGATTGCATTAAGATACTGATCTGTATTATGAAAAGAAAGTTGATAATAGAATTATACGATAATTACACTGTATGTTAATATAAATGTACATTCTGCCCACGTTGATGTGTATTAAAAAAAATGTTTTACTTTGAGTGATATAACCAATTTGAATCACTGAGCATTGTCATTTTACATTTTGGTTGGATAATTAATTGGGTTGTGATGATGATTTGGAAACTGAATGATTTCTAAAACTGAAGGATTGATTTGAGTTTACTATGTTAATAACTATATGAGTGAAGCAATAAATGTATTATGGATTGATTATTAAGATGTTATTAAGCAGGAACACAAGCAATGAGTTATTGCTTTTATGCTTCTTGGTTTATGAAGAATGTATGCATTTTCTGAGTGTGAATGAATGTTCGCAAATCTTGTAATTTTCTTTTAAGTTGAGAGGATTCTCAAAATGGGGGAATGTGAGAGCAACATTTCAAGATTGTTATAATACTTTTATTGCATCAAATGGTTGTTTTATGCAACAGAATAGAGGATTCTTAAAACTATTGTGTCAGTGTGAGGATTCTTAAAACTATTGTGTCAGTGTGAGGATTCTTAACCTCTTAGAACTCTTGCTCTATACTGCCCCTGTTGGAGAAAGTGCATGCCCATAGTAAACTGAAAATATTTATATGCATATAAAAAATATTATCGAATAGAAAACACTCTAAAGCATCTAAAACCGTTTAAATTTTGTCTCTATGTAAAGCAGAACTCACAGGGCATGCATTCTCCCAAATGCTCTCTTGTCATGGAAAAAGTTGGCCCAACTTTGACGTCATCTCACACGCACTTCCCAAACAGCTACCGCTCTGGGAACAGTCTGTACGTGTTCAGCGTGAAGCCTGCTTTCAATGGGGCTTCTCATTGTGAGAATCACGCGCTCACGGGAGTTTGAGCGAGCCGAAACCTCTCGGCCAAGCGGAAAAAAAGGTGACTGTTACACGCGCTCTGGCCGGGTGATGTATTTTCTTCAGGATCGATTAAACGACGTGTGTGTTTCTGTTCGTCCTCACGATTTCTGTGCACCTTTATAACATGTTAAATCTTAATTATGAACATATTTTGACAAGTTTACTCGACATATAATATGTAATTTCGATGTTTTGGTGCGCATCCACTTGAATTTTGCCTACATTTCGACCGAAATGTGGCTATTTTGAGAACCGAAAGACACAGACTTGAAAACTAAACGCTGGTTTGGTAAGTATAATCCCTTCCAGGTCTTTTGATGGAAGAACAGCAAAGGTAAGGGAATATTTATGTGGTAAATTTGGGTTTCTGTCGACTCCAAGATAAAGGAGCGATAATGCTAATTTTGGAGCGCCGACTCCTAGTATAGCCTAGTGAACGCAACCTGTAACGTTAAAAATAAATGTAACACAGCGATTGCATTTAGAAGAAGTGTATCTTCCTATACATATGTAAAACATGCATATTTAGTCAAAGTTTATGATGTGTATTCCTTGTTAGCTGACGTTATCTGCCGGAGCTATCGGCATTTCTCCTGACATTTTAGTAGCATTTTTTGAACGATGCATCATTGTAAACAGAGATTTATGGATATATATTGCAGATTATTGAAAAAAAATGAATGTACTGTGTAACATGTTATATTACTGTCATCTGATGAAGATTTCAAAAGGTTAGTGAAATGATTTTTCTTTTAATCCTGCGTTTGTTGATTGCATATTTTTTCCTACTTGGCTATGCAAATGAGCTATGTCTGTGGTGGTGGTTTGACATAAATATGTGCTATGTTTTCGCCGTAAAACATTTTAGAAATCTGACTTGCTGGGTAGATAAACAACTTGTTTATCTTTCATTTGAGCTATTTTACTTGTTAATGTGTGGAGGTTAAATATTTTTAGGAATATTTTTTCGCATTGTGCGTTATGCTAATGAGCTTGAGCCGTAGTCACGAACCCGGATCCGGTATTGGTAGACTATGAGGTTTTAAAACTATTGTGTCAGTGTGAACTGAAAGTGGGCCTCTAACACTGACAGGAGATTTCCGGTGTCTTTTGGGTGATAAAACCTAAAGAGACTGCATTCCAGAGCATGAGTTAATGTTTCTGTTCTATATGGTACCAGGGAGAGATGACCCCAGGGCCAGACCTTGGTCTCTACACAAAGATGTTTTTACAGCAGATACACTCTGCTGTGAATTATAAGTATATTTCATACAAGTCTTAACCTTGTGACCTATTCCATACATCTGTTGTTCATCATGTAGACTGAAAGGGTGTATCGTGGCTATAAAATACCTTTGTACTTTTGTCTCGGGGCTCTCAACGAATCATCTGAGGGTGATTCATCGATCAGCCATCATTATCAATCGATTCAATCTATGTGTTCATTGTATTGACCTGCTCCCTTATGAATAAGTGAATAAAGATTTAGTATGTATAACTCTGACTTGTAGTTTGTCTCTCCTCATTTGATAGTAAAGAAATTCACCACCACAAGATGATAACAACAGAGAGTAGCAGCGGTGTAAAAGAAGGGGGGGGGGCAATGCAAAAAAATCTGGGTAGTCATTTGATTAAGTGTTCAGGAGTCTTATGGCTTGGAGGTTGAAGCTGTTTAGAAGCCTCATGGTGCTCCGGTACCGCTCTGTAGCAGAGAGAACAGTCTATGACTAGGTTGGCTGGAGTCTTTGGCAATTTTTAGGGCCTTCCTCTGACACCTCCTGGTGTAGAGGTCCTGGATGGCAGGAAGCTTGACCCCAGTGATGTACTGGGTCATTCGCACTACCCCCTGTAGTGCTTTGCGGTCGGAGCCCAAGCAGTTGCCGTACCAGGCAGTGATGCAACCAGTCAGGATGCTCTCGATGATGCAGCTGTAGAACATTTTGAGGATCTGGGGGCCCATGTCAAACCTTTTCAGTCTCCTAAGGGGGAAAAGGTTTTGTCGTGCCCTCTTCACGACTGTCTTGGTGTGCTTGGACCATGTTAGTTTGTTGGTGATGTGGACACCAAGGAACTTGAAGCTCTCAACCTGCTTCACTACAGCCCTGTAGATGAGAATGGGGATGTGCTCAGCCTCTTTTTCCTGTGGTCCACAATCATCTCCTTTGTCTTGATCACGTTGAGGAAGAGGTTGTCCTGGCACCCGGTTGTTGTCCTGGCACCCGGCCAGGTCTCTGACCTCCTCCCTATAGGCTGTCTCATTGTTGTCAGTGATCAGGCCTACCACTATTGTGTCATCGGCAAACTTAATGATGGTGTTGGAGTCGTACCTGGCCGTGCAGTCATGAGTGAACAGGGAGTACAGGAGGGGACTGAGCATGCACCCCTGAGGGGCCCCTGTGTTGAGGATCAGCGTGGCGGGTGTGTTGTTACCTACCCTTACCAGTCCAGGATCCAGTGTCCCGTACAATGATCATATATGCTGCTGATGCTACTCTTTTTAACATACACTGAGTGTACAAAACATTAGGAACACCTCCCTAATATTGAGTTGCACCCTCTTTTGCCCTCAGAATACCTCCAACTTGTCCCAAAGCATCCCACAGTCATTTCAAGTTGGCTGGATGTCTTTTGGGTGGTGGACCATTCTTGATACATAAGGGAAACTGTTGAGCGTGAAAAACCCAACAGCGTTGCAGTTCTTAACACGCACAAACCCGTGTGCCTGGCAGCTACTGCCATTCCCTGTTCTAAGGCACTTCAATCTTTTGTCTTGCCCATTCTCCCTCTGAATGGCACACATACACAATCCATGTCTCAAGGCTTAAAAATCTTTCTTCAACCTGTCTCTTCACCATCTACACTCATTGATATATATTTAACAGGTGACATAGGGGATCATATCTTTCACATGGATTGACCTGGTCAGTCTGTCATGGAAAGAGCAGGTGTTCCTAATGTGTTGTACACCCAGTGTATATCCTTCATTTTATTTTATTTCACCTTTATTTAACCAGGTAGGCTAGTTGAGAACACCTTTATTTAACCAGGTAGGCTAGTTGAGAACAGGTTCTCATTTGCAACTGCGACCTGGCCAAGATAAAGCATAGCAGTGTGAACAGACAACACAGAGTTACACATGGAGTAAACAATTAACAAGTCAATAACACAGTAGAGAAAAAAGGGGAGTCTATATACAATGTGTGCAAAAGGCATGAGGAGGTAGGCGAATAATTACAATATTGCAGATTAACACTGGAGTGATAAATGATCAGATGATCATGTACAGGTAGAGATATTGGTGTGCAAAAGAGCAGAAAAGTAAATAAATAAAAACTGTGGGGATGAGGTAGGTGAAAATGGGTGGGCTATTTACCAATAGATTATGTACAGCTGCAGCGATCGGTTAGCTGCTCAGCTAGCTGATGTTTGAAGTTGGTGAGGGAGATAAAAGTCTCCAACTTCAGCGATTTTTGCAATTCGTTCCAGTCACAGGCAGCAGAGTACTGGAACGAAAGGCGGCCGAATGAGGTGTTGGCTTTAGGGATGATCAGTGAGATACACCTGCTGGAGCGCGTGCTACGGGTGGGTGTTGCCATCGTGACCAGTGAGCTGAGATAAGGCGGAGCTTTACCTAGCATGGACTTGTAGATGCCTAATTACCTTACCCCTTTACATATCTAACCCTACCACTCCAGTATCCCTGCATGTTGTAAAATGGTATTGGAACTTACCCTGTATATATCTTCTTTTTAAATGTATGTGTTATAGTACTACTGATATTGATTACTGCATTGTTGGGTTTGAAGCTCACAAGAAAGGCATTTCACTGTACTTGTGCACATGACAATAAGAAGTTGAAACAATCAACCCATCAACCAACCAATCAATCAATAAACCAATAAATGGATCAATCATTAAACCCATCAATCAATCAATCATCCTCTCACCTTCTCTACGAGGTACACAACCCCTTCATGACCTCTTTGAGCGGGCGGAGACCAGGCCAGAACCACGTAGTTCTTCGTTGCCTCGGTAACCACCAGGTCGGTGGGCTCACCTGGTACCACGCCCACTGAGGTGTCAACAAGGGTCAAGGGTCAGGATTATTGCAATTAACATAGTGGAGAGATCTAAAGATAATATATTCAAAGTACAGATAAAGTGTAGAACTACATGTCTAACCTGTAGCGTCTTCCTCAGTGAACTTGATCATTCCGGTGAAGGGAGCAGAGGGACCAGCTAAGATACACAGAGACAGCAGGTTACAACAGCACATTGGAACAGCACATTACAACAGCAGGTAACAACAGAAGGTAACAACAGAAGGTTACAACAGAAGGTAACAACAGCACATTACAACAGAAGGTAACAACAGAAGGTTACAACAGAAGGTTACAACAGAAGGTAACAACAGAAGGTAACAACAGAAGGTAACAACAGAAGGTAACAACAGCAGGTAACAACACCAGAACGCCGCAGCCCGTCTGGTGTTCAACCTTCCCAAGTTCTCTCACGTCACCCCGCTCCTCCGTTCTCTCCACTGGCTTCACTGGCTTCCAGTTGAAGCTCGCATCCGCTACAAGACCATGGTGCTTGCCTACGGAGCTGTGAGGGGAACGGCACCTCAGTACCTCCAGGCTCTGATCAGGCCCTACACCCAAACAAGGGCACTGCGTTCATCCACCTCTGGCCTGCTCGCCTCCCTACCACTGAGGAAGTACAGCTCCCGCTCAGCCCAGTCAAAACTGTTCGCTGCTCTGGCCCCCCAATGGTGGAACAAACTCCCTCACGACGCCAGGACAGCGGAGTCAATCACCACCTTCCGGAGACACCTGAAACCCCACCTCTTTAAGGAATACCTAGGATAGGATAAGTAATCCCTCTCACCCCCCCCTTTAAGATTTAGATGCACTATTGTAAAGTGACTGTTCCACTGGATGTCATAAGGTGAATGCACCAATTTGTAAGTCGCTCTGGATAAGAGCGTCTGCTAAATGACTTAAATGTAAATGTAAATGTAACAACAGAAGGTACCAACAGAAGGTTACAACAGAAGGTAACAACATCACGTTACAACAGAAGGTAACAACAGTACATTACAACAGAAGGTAACAACAGAAGGTAACACCAGAAGGTCACACCAGAAGGTTACAACAGAAGGTAACAACAGAAGGTAACAACATCACGTTACAACAGAAGGTAACAACAGTACATTACAACAGAAGGTAACAACAGAAGGTCACACCAGAAGGTTACAACAGAAGGTAACAACAGAAGGTAACAACAGAAGGTAACAACATCACGTTACAACAGAAGGTAACAACAGTACATTACAACAGAAGGTAACACCAGAAGGTCACACCAGAAGGTTACAACAGAAGGTAACAACAGAAGGTAACAACATCACGTTACAACAGAAGGTAACAACAGAAGGTAACACCAGAAGGTCACACCAGAAGGTTACAACAGAAGGTAACAACAGAAGGTAACAACATCACGTTACAACAGAAGGTAACACCAGAAGGTCACACCAGAAGGTTACAACAGAAGGTAACAACAGAAGGTAACAACATCACATTACAACAGAAGGTAACACCAGAAGGTCACACCAGAAGGTTACAACAGAAGGTAACACCAGAAGGTCACACCAGAAGGTTACAACAGAAGGTAACAACAGAAGGTAACAACATCACGTTACAACAGAAGGTAACAACAGCACATTACAGCAGAAGGTAACAACAGAAGGTAACAACAGCACATTACAGCAGAAGGTAACAACAGTACATTACAACAGAAGGTAACACCAGAAGGTAACACCAGAAGGTTACAACAGAAGGTAACAACAGAAGGTAACAACAGAAGGTTACAACAGAAGGTAACAACAGAAGGTAACAACAGAAGGTAACAACAGAAGGTAACAACAGAAGGTAACAACATCACGTTACAACAGAAGGTAACAACAGCACATTACAGCAGAAGGTAACAACAGAAGTTAACAACAGCACATTACAGCAGAAGGTAACAACAGAAGGTAACAACAGAAGGTAACAACAGCACTTTACAACAGAAGGTAAAAACAGAAGGTAACAACAGAAGGTAACAACAGCACTTTACAACAGAAGGTAACACCAGAAGGTAACAACAGAAGGTAACAACAGAAGGTAACAACAGAAGACAACACCAGAAGGTTACAACAGCACTTTATAACAGAAGGTAACAACAGAAGGTAACAACAGAAGGTAACAACAGAAGGTAACAACAGAAGGTAAGAACAGCACTTTACAACAGAAGGTAACAACAGAAGGTAACAACAGAAGGTAACAACAGAAGGTAACAACAGAAGGTAACACCAGAAGGTTACAACAGAAGGTAACAACAGAAGGTAACAACAGAAGGTAACAACAGCACATTATAACAGAAGGTAACAACAGAAGGTAACAACAGAAGGTAACAACAGAAGGTAACAACAGAAGGTAAGAACAGCACTTTACAACAGAAGGTAACAACAGAAGGTAACAACAGAAGGTAACACCAGAAGGTTACAACAGAAGGTAACAACAGAAGGAAACACCAGAAGGTTACAACAGAAGGTAACAACAGAAGGTAACAACAGAAGGTAACAACAGAAGGTAACAACAGAAGGTTACAACATCACATTACAGCAGAAGGTAACAACAGAAGGTAACAACAGAAGGTAACAACAGAAGGTAACAACAGAAGGTTACAACATCACATTACAGCAGAAGGTAACAACAGAAGGTAACAACAGAAGGTAACAACAGCACATTACAACAGAAGGTAACAACAGAAGGTTACAACAGAAGGTAACAACAGAAGGTAACACCAGAAGGTTACAACAGAAGGTAACAACAGAAGGTAACAACAGAAGGTAACAACAGAAGGTTACAACTTCACATTACAGCAGAAGGTAACAACAGAAGGTAACAACAGAAGGTAACAACAGCACATTACAACAGAAGGTAACAACAGAAGGTTACAACAGAAGGTAACAACAGAAGGTAACAACAGCACATTACAACAGAAGGTAACAACAGAAGGTAACAACAGAAGGTAACAACAGAAGGTTACAACAGAAGGTAACAACAGAAGGTTACAACAGAAGGTAACAACAGAAGGTAACAACAGAAGGTAACAACAGCACATTACAACAGAAGGTAACAACAGCACATTACAACAGAAGGTAACAACAGAAGGTTACAACAGAAGGTAACAACAGAAGGTAACAACAGCACATTACAACAGAAGGTAACAACAGAAGGTAACAACAGAAGGTAACAACAGAAGGTTACAACAGAAGGTAACAACAGAAGGTTACAACAGAAGGTAACAACAGAAGGTAATAACAGAAGGTAACAACAGCACATTACAACAGAAGGTAACAACATCACATTACAACAGAAGGTAACAGCAGAAGGTTACAACAGAAGGTAACAACAGAAGGTAACAACAGAAGGTAACAACAGCACATTACAACAGAAGGTAACAACAGCACATTACAACAACACATTACAACAGAAGGTAACAACAGAAGGTAACAACAGAAGGTAACAACAGAAGGTTACAACAGAAGGTAACAACAGAAGGTAACAACAGAAGGTAACAACAGCACATTACAACAGAAGGTAACAACAGCACATTACAACAGAAGGTAACAACATCACATTACAACAGAAGGTAACAACAGAAGGTTGTGGCTAACACACCTGGGGCTAACACACCTGGGGCTAACACACCTAGACTAACACATCTGGGGCTAACACACCGGGGGCTAACACACCTAGACTAACACACCTGGGGCTAACACACCTAGACTAACACATCTGGGGCTAACACACCTGGGGCTAACACACCTGGGTCTAACACACCTGGGGCTAACACACCTTGGCTAACACACCTAGACTAACACACCTGGGGCTAACACACCTGGGGCTAACACACCTGGACTAACACACCTGGGGCTAACAAACCTAGACTAATACACCTAGACTAACACACCTAGACTAACACACCTAGACTAACACACATGGACTAACACACATGGACTAATAAACCTAGACAAATACACCTGGACTAATACACCTAGACTAATACACCTGCACTAACACACCTGGACTAACACACCTGGACTAATACACCTGGACTAACACAACCTGGACTAATACACCTAGACCAGAGGTGGGCAAACTTTTTGACTCGCGGCCACAATGGGTTCTAAAATTTGACAGAGGGGCCGGGCCAGGAGCATTTGGAGGGAGTGTTTGGGCCGGATATACTAAAGCATTACATGTAGTGTGTGCAAACCTCATAGCACAGTAAGAACACTACAACCCAATTTATTAACTGTCTTTCAAATGTGAAAAATAGCACTTATCAGTTAATAAATTTGTCTCAAGGAATATGCAAGATATGGCATTTACATACTATTTCGCAGATACTGGGAGGAGGAAATGTAAATAGATTAAAATAACATACGCACTGTGATTTATCAAGATTGCGTCTGTTTTTAATAAGTTTCAATCGAAGGTGCAAAGTTAAAGAAATCTTTCAAAAACCCGCCTTCGGAGAAAGGCTTGCTAGCCTTTGCTAATTTGAATGCCAGCAAATAACTTGCCTTGGTACTTGACTCTTGAATTGCAGTTTGTCGGTGAAAAAAGTTCTGTTGACTCTGTAAATTAGCTGCCAACCTCTGAGCAGTAGCCGCCCGTTCTTGTGTTGACTGCTTGCTAGCATAGTTTGCATGCTTCGTGGCAAAGTGACGGCTGATATTGTACTCTTTGAAAACCGCAACAGCTTCTTGGCATATCAGACATACAGCCGTTGATCGGACTTCAGTGAAGAAGTATTTTGTTGTCCACTCCTTATTAAACACTCGGCATTCGCTGTCCACTTTCCTTCTCTTTGGTCCGCTCATTTTCACAGAAGGGCTTAATGGTGACGTGAAACGAAGTGAAACGAAGTGAAAATTAAAGTGAAATAAAGAGAAATACGCGCCACTCCAACAACGGTCAATGTGTTTTGAGTGTGCCATCTATTGGGGAAACGTGGGCATTGCAGGGAAAGGGGAAAAAAGGAGGTTTTTACTATAATTTGGACAAGTTCGGCGGGCCGGATTAAAAAGCCTAACGGGCCGTATGTGGCCCGCGGGCCGTAGTTTGCCCATGTCTGACCTAGACTAATACAACTGGACTAATACACCTGGACTAATACACCTGGACTAATACAACTGGACTAATACAACTGGACTAATACACCTGGACTAATACAACTGGACTAATACACCTGGACTAACACACCTGGACGAATACACCTAGACTAATACACCTGGACTAACAAACCTGGATTAACAAACCTAGACTAACAAAATCAGATTAACACACCTGAATGATTACACCTGGGATAACACAAATGTAGACTAATACACCTGGACTAACAAACCTGGATTAACAAGATCAGATTAATTCACCTGGACTAACACACCTGGGCTGGAACAAAGCCTAAACAACCAGTAGCTCTCCAGGAGGAGGTTTGGTCACTCCTTTTCTAACCAATCAGATGCTGACCTCGATGGCGAGCCCTGTCGTGGGGGTCTATGGCGGTAACGGGATCAGAGGCTCTAGAAGGTCGGCTGACCCCAGCCCGGTTGATGGCTCTGACCCGGAAGGTATAGCTCCTCCCCTCAATCAGCCCCGTTACCGGGAAACGGGCGTACTTCACAGGGGTGTCGTTACACTGAGCCCAGTGGTGGTGGCCCACCTCACACCTACACGTGCACACGCACATGCACCAGCACACACACACACACACACACACACACGCACATGCACCAGCACACACACACACACACACACACACACACACACACACACACACACACACACACACACACACACACACACACACACACACACACACACACACACACACACACACACACACACACACACAGAGAAAGAGAGAGAGAAGTACCATGGAGCTAGTCTGTCCAGGTAGATCCGACTTGAGATGTGGAGAACCACAGAGTACCATGGACCTAGTCTGTCCATGTACAGAAGGTCTAGAGATGTGGAGAACCACAGAGTACCATGGACCTAGTCTGTCCATGTACAGAAGGTCTAGAGATGTGGAGAACCACAGAAGAAGAGAGAACTAACCTTCACAGAGAGCTAGGACACCACAGAAGAACAGAAGTTCCTACCTATCAATGAAGTATCCCAAGATGGAGCTGCTTCCCTCCACCGCCGGCTGTTTCCATGTCACCACAACGTAGTCCTTGTTGGAGTCATGGCAACATACGTCCAGGGGCGCAACGGGAACACCTTCCAACTCCACCTCTTCATCTGTGACACACACAGAGGTAAACACTTGCACACACACACTTGTGAGAACACGCACTAACATTTAACTCAACCCTTCTGAATCAGAGAGGTGCGGTGGGTTGCCATAATCGATATCCACGTCTCCGGCGCCTGGGGAACAGTGGGTTAACTGCCTTGCTCAGGGGAACAGTGGGTTAACTGCCTTGTTCGGGGGAACAGTGGGTTAACTGCCTTGTTCAGGGGAACAGTGGGTTAACTGCCTTGCTCAGGGGAACACTGGGTTAACTGTCTTGCTCAGGGGAACAGTGGGTTAACTGCCTTGTTCAGGGGAACAGTGGGTTAACTGCCTTGCTCAGGGGAACACTGGGTTAACTGCCTTGCTCAGGGGAACAGTGGGTTAACTGCCTTGCTCAGGGGAACACTGGGTTAACTGCCTTGCTCAGGGGAACAGTGGGTTAACTGCCTTGCTCAGGGGAACACTGGGTTAACTGCCTTGCTCAGGGGAACAGTGGGTTAACTGCCTTGCTCAGGGGAACACTGGGTTAACTGCCTTGCTCAGGGGAACACTGGGTTAACTGCCTTGTTCAGGGGAACAGTGGGTTAACTGCCTTGCTCAGGGGAACACTGGGTTAACTGCCTTGCTCAGGGGAACACTGGGTTAACTGCCTTGCTCAGGGGAACAGTGGGTTAACTGCCTTGCTCAGGGGAACACTGGGTTAACTGCCTTGTTCAGGGGAACAGTGGGTTAACTGCCTTGTTCAGGGGAACAGTGGGTTAACTGCCTTGTTCAGGGGAACAGTGGGTTAACTGCCTTGTTCAGGGGAACAGTGGGTTAACTGCCTTGTTCAGGGGAACAGTGGGTTAACTGCCTTGCTCAGGGGAACAGTGGGTTAACTGCCTTGCTCAGGGGAACACTGGGTTAACTGCCTTGCTCAGAGGTACAGTGGGTTAACTGCCTTGTTCAGGGGAACACTGGGTTAACTGCCTTGCTCAGGGGTACAGTGGGTTAACTGCCTTGCTCAGGGTAACAGTGGGTTAACTGCCTTGCTCAGGGGCAGAACGAAAGATTTTTACCTTGTCAGCTTGGGGATTCGATCCAGCAACCTTTCGGTTACTGGCTCAAAGCTCTAACCACTAGGCTAATGCCGCCCCACTACACTACCACTCAGAACACTCAGCATTAGGTCTGTCTGTCTGTCACACATCTATCAAACCCTTTAAATCTGTCCTGTATGTCACGCCTTGGTCATTGTATCTTGTGTTTTGTTAGTTGTTTGGGTAGGCCAGGGTGTGACATGGGTTTATATGTTGTATTTCGTATTGGGGTTTGTATTAATTGGGAGTGTGTATTATTAGGGGTGTGTCTAGTTAGGCTTGGCTGCCTGAGGCGATTCCTAATTGGAGTCAGCTGATTCTAGTTGTCTCGGATTGGGAACCGTATTTAGGTAGCTTGAGTGCGCGTTGTATTTCGTGGGTGATTGTACCTGTCTTTGTGTTAGTCACCAGATAGGCTGTATTAGTTTCTTTCGTTTGTTGTTTTCTTCTTCCGTTATTTCATGTACCGTATTAGCTTCATTATAAGTCATGAGTAACCTACACGCTGCATTTCGGTCTGACTTTCTACAAACAACAGAAGAAGATCATTACAGAATCACCCACCACGATTCACAGACTGAGCAGCGTGTGAACTGGCAGGATCTGAAGGAGGACGATATGGATTATACTACGTGGGAAGAAATCGACAGGTGGGCGGCCGACCCAGGGCGTGTGCAGGAGCCCGCCTGGGATTCCCTACAGCAATGCAAAGAGGGCTATACACGTATGGAATCGAGAAGGAAAGCATTGCTATACGGAGCGAAAACTGAAGGTAACAGGGGAAAGCGCAGAGAGAGAGTGGCTGAGTCAGGAAACAGACCTGAGCCTACTCTCCCTGTTAATCGTGAAGAGCAGTTGCAATGGGAGAGAATGCATCATTTGGAGATTTGGACATGGGAGGAGGAATTAGACGGTCAAGGACCCTGGGAGCAGCCGGGAGAATATCGCCGTCCCAAGGAGGAAATAGAGGCAGCTAAAGCGGAGAGGCGTATGTATGAGGAGGCAGCACGGAGACGCGGTTGGAAACCGGAAAGTCACCCCCAAAAAATATTGGGGGGGGGGCTAAAAGGGAGAATAGTTATGCCAGGTAGGAAACCTGCGCATACTCCCTGTGCTCACCGTTGGGCTAGAGAGACCGGGCAGGCACCGTGTTATGCTATGGAGCGCACGGTGTTTCCAGTGCGGGTGCAGAGCCAGCTGCGACTTATACCAGCCCTTCCTATTGGCCGGGCTAGAGTGGGCATCGAGCCAGGTAAGCTTGGGCAGGCTCGGTGCTCTAGAGCTCCAGTGCGCCTGCACGGTCCGGTCTATCCAGAGCCACCTCTACACACCAGTCCTCCGGTAGCAGCTCCCCGCACCAGGCTTCCTGTGCGTGTCCTCGCGCCAGTACCACCAGTTCCAGCACCACGCATTAGGCCTCCAGTGCGCCTCGCCTGTTTAGCGCAGCCAGAGCTTTTCTCCTCTCCTACGCTGCCGGAGTCTCCTGTCTGTTCAGCGCCACCAGTGCTCCCAGTCGGCCCAGCGCGTCCAGTGCGCATCGCCTGTTCAGCACAGCCAGTGCTTTTCTCCCCTCCTGTGCTATCGGAGTCTCCAGCCTGTTTAGCGCAGCCAGAGCCTTTCTCCTCTCCGGCGCTGCCGGAGTCTCCTGTCTGTCCAGCGCCACCAGTGCTACCAGTCGGCCCAGCGCGTCCAGTGCGCCTCGCCTGTTCAGCGCAGCCAGAGCTTTTCTCCTCTCCTGCACTGTTGTAGTCTCCCGCCTGTTCAGCTCAGCCAGAGCCTTTCTCCTCTCCTGTGCTGCCGGAGTCTCCTGTCGGCCCAGCGTCACCAGTCTGCCAGGATCCACCAGAAGTGCCAGTCTGCCAGGATCCGCCAGAAGTGCCAGTCTGCCAAGATCTTCTAGATCGGCCAGACAACCTTAATCATCCAGGTTCACCAGCCAGCCAGGATTTACCGGAGCCTACTACCTGCCTGAGCTTCCTCTCAGTACTGAGCTTCCTCTCAGTACTAGGCTCCCTCTCTGTACTGGGCTCCCTTTCAGTACCGAGCTTCCTCTCAGTACCGAGCTTCCTCTCAGTACCGAGCTTCCCCTCAGTACCGGGCTTCCCCTCAGTACCGGGCTTCCCCTCAGTACCGGGCTTCCCCTCAGTACCGGGCTGCTTCGGTCCCGGGCTGCCCCTCTGTCCCGGGCTGCCCCTCTGTCCCGGGCTGCCCCGCTGTCCTGAGTTGCCCCTCTATCCTGAGTTACCCCTCTATCCTGAGTTGCCCCTCTGTCCCGAGCTGCCCCTCTGTCCCGAGCTGCCCCTCTGTCCCGAGCTGCCCCTCGGTCCCGAGCTGCCCCTCAGTTATGTGGGGATCAGGGTGAGGACTATTAGGCCATGGTCGGCGGAGAAGGTGGATTATCCTAGGACGCGAAGGGGAGGAACTAGGACATTAATGGAGTGGGGTCCACGTCCCGAGCCAGAAACGCCACCATGGACAGACGCCCACCCGGACCCTCCCTATGCTCTTGAGGTGCGTCCCGGAGTCCGCACCTTAGGGGGGGGGGTTCTGTCACGCCTTGGTCATTGTATCTTGTGTTTTGTTAGTTGTTTGGGTAGGCCAGGGTGTGACATGGGTTTATATGTTGTATTTCGTATTGGGGTTTGTATTAATTGGGAGTGTGTATTATTAGGGGTGTGTCTAGTTAGGCTTGGCTGCTTGAGGCGATTCCTAATTGGAGTCAGCTGATTCTAGTTGTCTCGGATTGGGAACCGTATTTAGGTAGCCTGAGTGCGCGTTGTATTTCGTGGGTGATTGTACCTGTCTTTGTGTTAGTCACCAGATAGGCTGTATTAGTTTCTTTCGTTTGTTGTTTTCTTCTTCCGTTATTTCATGTACCGTATTAGCTTCATTATAAGTCATGAGTAACCTACACGCTGCATTTCGGTCTGACTTTCTACAAACAACAGACGAAGATCATTACACTGTAGTCATTCACTGGGGATATAATAAGGTCTGCTTTACCACCCCATCCCAAAATTTTGAAAATTACACAAATATTAATTTTCACAAAGTCTGCTGCTTCAGTGTCTTTAGATATTTTTGTCAGATGTTACTATGGAATACTGAACTATAATTACAAGCATTTCATAAGTGTCAAAGGCTTTTATTGACAATTACATGAAGTTGATGCAAAGAGTCAATATTTGCAGTGTTGACCCTTCTTTTTCAATACCTCTGCAATCCGCCTGGCATGCTGTCAATTAATTTCTGGGCCACATCCTGACTGATGGCAGCCCATTCTTGCATAATCAATGCTTGGAGTTTGTCAAAAGTTGTGGGTTTTTGTTTGTCGACCACTTCTTGAGGATTAACCACAAGTTCTCAATGGGATGAAGGTCTGGGGAGTTTCCTGGCCATGGACCCAAAACATTAATGTTTTGTTCCCCGAGCCACTTAGTTAGCACTTTTGCCTAATGGCAAGGTACTCCATCATGCTGAAAAGGCATTGTTTGTCACCAAACTGTTCCTGGATGGTTGGGAGAAGTTGCTCTCGGAGGATGTGTTGGTACCATTCTTTATTCATGGCTGTGTTCTAAGGCAAAATTGTGAGTGAGCCCACTGGCTGAGAAGCAACCCCACACATGAATGGTCTCAGGATGCTTTACTGTTGGCATGACACAGGACTGATGGTAGCGCTCACCTTGTCTTCTCCGGACAAGCTTTTTTCCAGATGCCCCAAACAATTGGAAAGGGGATTCATCAGAGAAAATTATTTTACCCCAGGCCTCAGCAGTCCAATCCCTGTACCTTTTGCAGAATATCAGTCTGTCCCTGATGTTTTTCCTGATGAGAAGTGGCTTCTTTGCTGCCCTTCTTGTCACCAGGCCATCCTCCAAAAGTCTTCTCCTCACTGTGCGTGCAGATGCACTCACACCTGCCTGATGCCATTCCTGAGCAAGCCCTGCACTGGTGGTGCCCCAATCCCGCAGCTGAATCAACTTTAGGAGATGGTCCTGGCGCTTGCTGGACTTTCTTGGGCGCCCTGAAGCCTTCTTCACAACAATTGAACCGCTCTCCTTGAAGTTCTTGATGATCCGATAAATGGTTAATTTAAGTGCAATCTTACTGGCAGCAATATCCTTGCCTGTGAAGCCCTTTTTGTGCAAAGCAATGATGTCGTGTTCCCTTGCAGGTAACCATGGTTGACAGAGGAAGAACAATGATTAACACTGGTTAACACTGACCCACTAGTTAACACTGATCCACTGGTTAACACTGACCCACTGGTTAACACTGACCCACTGGTCAACACTGATCCACTGGTCAACACTGACCCACTGGTCAACACTGACCCACTGGTTAACACTGACCCACTGGTTAACACTGACCCACTGGTCAACACTGATCCACTGGTCAACACTGATCCACTGGTCAACACTGATCCACTGGTCAACACTGATCCACTGGTTAACACTGATCCACTGGTTAACACTGATCCACTGGTTAACACTGACCCACTGGTTAACACTGACCCACTGGTTAACACTGACCCACTGGTTAACACTGACCCACTAGTTAAAACTGACCCACTGGTTAACACTGACCCACTGGTTAACACTGACCCACTAGTTAAAACTGACCCACTGGTTAAAACTGACCCACTGGTTAACACTGACCCACTAGTTAACACTGACCCACTAGTTAACACTGACCCATTGGTTAACACTGACCCACTGGTTAACACTGACCCACTAGTCAACACTGACCCACTAGTTAACACTGACCCACTGGTTAACACTGACCCACTAGTTAACACTGACCCACTGGTTAACACTGACCCACTAGTTAACACTGACCCACTAGTTAACACTGACCCACTGGTTAACACTGACCCACTGGTTAACACTGACCCACTGGTTAAAACTGACCCACTGGTTAACACTGACCCACTAGTTAACACTGACCCACTGGTTAACACTGACCCACTGGTTAACATTGCCATTTGAACTGCCTTACACATGAAAAAAACACAAGCTTTTGTTGTACTTCTCCTGATCTCAGTCTTGGGACCAACGCTCAGCTGGCCTTCAGCATCATGTCTTCTCACACCGTCATTCCCTTATAATACAAACCTTGTCCTGCCTTATTGCTTACTTATGGTATTATATCCTATCATATCGTATCATATTGTATCGTACTGTTCAGTAAACCATTTCAGGTCGTACCTCTGACGAAGACGTAAGCGGAGTAGGACTGGAAGCCAGACTTGGTGTTAACTCTCAGGGTGTAGAGTCCTTCATCCTCCTTGTTAAGATGGACCAGTGTCAGGGTGGCTTTCTCTCCACTCCAGTGGGTGTGGACCCACTTGGACTCTGCCAGGGCCTTGCCTGGGGAGACACCACAGTATCAGACAGATGGACTCAGTAGTTCACAAAGGTAAAGCACAGGATAGTGTGAAATGAGGCCCAAGAACAGCTCAGTACAGCAACTTTGTGTGTGTGTGTGTGTGTGTGTGTGTGTGTGTGTGTGTGTGTGTGTGTGTGTGTGTGTGTGTGTGTGTGTGTGTGTGTGTGTGTGTGTGTGTGTGTGTGTGTGTGTGTGTGTGTGTGTGTGTGTGTGTGTGTGTGTGTGTGCGTGCGTGCGTGCGTGTGTGCGTGCGTGTCCGGACCTCTGTCATTTTTTCTAATTTGTGACTCGTTTCAGGAATCTAGGCTTATGTCGCACGTCACTACAGGAGAGGCAATTGAATATAGACATTTATTTTTTATCAAAATGCGTTTTTGAGAATAAATGCCTTCTGGAAAATGTGAACTTTCATGTGCCTTAATAACAAACTTGCATTCTACCCTTAAATTACGAGCCTAGTTGGATTAGCCACGGAAAAATACACAAACCTTCCCGCTAGCCATGATTGGCTGAGAAATGGATGGGCTGGACATGCCGGGAGATGAGCTTGGATTGGTCTGATGGGCTAGACATGCTGGGAGATGAGTTTGGATTGGTCTGATGGGCTAGACATGCTGGGAGATGAGTTTGGATTGGTCTGATGGGCTAGACATGCTGGGAGATGAGTTTGGATTGGTCTGATGGGCTTGACATGCTGGGAGATGAGCTTGGATTGGTCTGATGGGCTAGACATGCCGGGAGATGAGCTTGGATTGGTCTGATGGGCTAGACATGCCGGGAGATGAGTTTGGATTGGTCTGATGGGCTAGACATGCCGGGAGATGAGTTTGGATTGGTCTGATGGGCTAGACATGCCGGGAGATGAGTTTGGATTGGTCTGATGGGCTAGACATGCTGGGAGATGAGTTTGGATTGGTCTGATGGGCTAGACATGCTGGGAGATGAGTTTGGATTGGTCTGATGGGCTAGACATGCCAGGAGATGAGTTTGGATTGGTCTGATGGGCTAGACATGCCAGGAGATGAGTTTGGATTGGTCTGATGGGCTAGACATGCCAGGAGATGAGTTTGGATTGGTCTGATGGGCTAGACATGCCGGGAGATGAGTTTGGATTGGTCTGATGGGCTTGACATGCTGGGAGATGAGTTTGGATTGGTCTGATGGGCTAGACATGCCAGGAGATGAGTTTGGATTGGTCTGATGGGCTAGACATGCCGGGAGATGAGTTTGGATTGGTCTGCCTTGTAGCATGCTTCTGTCTATTTTTTATTATTATTTTTTTAACCTTTATTTAACCAGGCAAGTCAGTTAAGAACACATTCTTATTTTCAATGACGGCCTAGGAACAGTGGGTTAACTGCCTGTTCAGGGGTAGAACGACAGATTTGTACCTTGTCAGCTCGGGGGTTTGAACTCACAACCTTCCGGTTACTAGTCCAACGCTCTAACCACTAGGCTACGCCGCCGCCCCAGCGATCTGGTCAGTATGTGTTTATTTGTATTTATTTAACCTTGATGTAATTAGGCAAGTCAGTTAAGAACAAATTCTTATTTACAATGACGGACTACCAAAAGGCCTCCTGCGGGGACGGGGGCTGGCCTTAAAAATACAAATACAATTTCAAAGCAGAATAACTTCCCGATTGTTCCTCAACTGCAGTGTATGATATACCATTTTGTAGCTCTGGGTAGCTACTTTTATCCACTGTAAAAAACACCATTTCAAATTGTCATAAGACCAAATCAAGGCGGTCGGCACATTAGAAAAAAATATTGAAAAATACAAATATATCTTTTGTAGACAATAAAGAAAAATAAATTATGGGTCAACATCTAAATATGTCTACCAGCGATGATCAAAGCTCATAAAGCTTATATTCTTGATCTGACTGAGTTCCCATTGAGCCTATTTGCAAACAAGTGGAGTCATGAACAGTGGTTTGTTGGTTATGTTCTCCTGCGTCCTTATTTGCCTCCTGATTTGCCTTTTAGCAGCAGATTCACCACTCTGGTCAAATGGTTAACTCCACCTTCTCGCAGCACTGGCTGAGGGCCTGAGAGGTGAAACGAAATAGCCCAGCTCGCGGTCGGCTCAAGTAAGCAATAGAGACGCTACTGACAGTGTTGCGAGATGTCGGACAAAATACCATTTTAAAACTGTCCTGCAACATCTTCCGTGTCTACAGATATCCCCAAACGAAAACCGACTCTCGGAGAATGAGCGAACAACTGGTAAATAGTCGCTTATAGATATATAGTTGCTTATACAGTGCCTTGCGAAAGTATTCGGCCCCCTTGAACTTTGCGACCTTTTGCCACATTTCAGGATTCAAACATAAAGATATAAAACTGTATTTTTTTGTGAAGAATTAACAACAAGTGGGACACAATCATGAAGTGGAACTTGATTTATTGGATATTTCTAACTTTTTTAACAAATCAAAAACTGAAAAATTGGGCGTGCAAAATTATTGAGGCCTACATTAAAATACAACCACTGTTTCAATATGAACATATCCACAGGACCCATCTTCCCTACAGGTCTACATTAAAATACAACCACTGTATCAATATGAACATCTCCACAGGACCCATCTTCCCTAACGGTCTACATTAAAATACAACCACTGTATCTCCATCTCTGTACCAGAGGACATCAGGCTGGTAGTGTTTAACGGTGTGTGTTGCTACCTACCATCTCTGTACCAGAGGACATCAGGCTGGTAGTGTTTAACGGTGTGTGTTGCTACCTACCATCTCTGTACCAGAGGACATCAGGCTGGTAGTGTTTAACGGTGTGTGTTGCTACCTACCATCTCTGTACCAGAGGACATCAGGCTGGTAGTGTTTAACGGTGTGTGTTGCTACCTACCATCTCTGTACCAGAAGACATCAGGCTGGTAGTGTTTAACGGTGTGTGTTGCTACCTACCATCTCTGTACCAGAAGACATCAGGCTGGTAGTGTTTAACGGTGTGTGTTGCTACCTACCATCTCTGTACCAGAGGACATCAGGCTGGTAGTGTTTAACGGTGTGTGTTGCTACCTACCATCTCTGTACCAGAGGACATCAGGCTGGTAGTGTTTAACGGTGTGTGTTGCTACCTACCATCTCTGTACCAGAGGACATCAGGCTGGTAGTGTTTAACGGTGTGTGTTGCTACCTACCATCTCTGTACCAGAGGACATCAGGCTGGTAGTGTTTAACGGTGTGTGTTGCTACCTACCATCTCTGTACCAGAAGACATCAGGCTGGTAGTGTTTAACGGTGTGTGTTGCTACCTACCATCTCTGTACCAGAAGACATCAGGCTGGTAGTGTTTAACGGTGTGTGTTGCTACCTACCATCTCTGTACCAGAGGACATCAGGCTGGTAGTGTTTAACGGTGTGTGTTGCTACCTACCATCTCTGTACCAGAGGACATCAGGCTGGTAGTGTTTAACGGTGTGTGTTGCTACCTACCATCTCTGTACCAGAGGACATCAGGCTGGTAGCGTTTAACGGTGGGATAGACGATGACGGTGCAGCCCAGACTTAGAGTCTCTCCCTCCCGGCCGAACGCCACCTCAAACGAGTCTATGATGGCTGTCTCAAAGGTCACGCCGTGCTCCGAGCAGAACCCATCTAAAAGAGAGACAGACAGATGAGGGACAACATAGTGTTCTACAGAACTAAGACAACCTCTACAGTGCAGAGAGACAGACAGATGAGGGACAACATAGTGTTCTACAGAACTAAGACAACCTCTACAGTGCAGAGAGACAGACAGATGAGGGACAACATAGTGTTCTACAGAACTAAGACAACCTCTACAGTGCAGAGAGACAGACAGGAGACTAGAACTAAGACAACCTCTACAGTGCAGAGAGACAGACAGGAAATTAGAACTAAGACAACCTCTACAGTGCAGAGAGACAGACAGGAGACTAGAACTAAGACAACCTCTACAGTGCAGAGAGACAGACAGGAAATTAGAACTAAGACAACCTCTACAGTGCAGAGAGACAGACAGATGAGGGACAACATAGTGTTCTACAGAACTAAGACAACCTCTACAGTGCAGAGAGACAGACAGGAGACTAGAACTAAGACAACCTCTACAGTGCAGAGAGACAGACAGATGAGGGACAACATAGTGTTCTACAGAACTAAGACAACCTCTACAGTGCAGAGAGACAGACAGGAGACTAGAACTAAGACAACCTCTACAGTGCAGAGAGACAGACAGGAAATTAGAACTAAGACAACCTCTACAGTGCAGAGAGACAGACAGATGAGGGACAACATAGTGTTCTACAGAACTAAGACAACCTCTACAGTGCAGAGAGACAGACAGGAGACTAGAACTAAGACAACCTCTACAGTGCAGAGAGACAGACAGATGAGGGACAACATAGTGTTCTACAGAACTAAGACAACCTCTACAGTGCAGAGAGACAGACAGGAGACTAGAACTAAGACAACCTCTACAGTGCAGAGAGACAGACAGATGAGGGACAACATAGTGTTCTACAGAACTAAGACAACCTCTACAGTGCAGAGAGACAGACAGATGAGGGACAACATAGTGTTCTACAGAACTAAGACAACCTCTACAGTGCAGAGAGACAGACAGATGAGGGACAACATAGTGTTCTACAGAACTAAGACAACCTCTACAGTGCAGAGAGACAGACAGATGAGGGACAACATAGTGTTCTACAGAACTAAGACAACCTCTACAGTGCAGAGAGACAGACAGACTAGAAGGACAACCTCTACAGTGCAGAGAGACAGACAGGAAATTAGAACTAAGACAACCTCTACAGTGCAGAGAGACAGACAGATGAGGGACAACATAGTGTTCTACAGAACTAAGACAACCTCTACAGTGCAGAGAGACAGACAGGAGACTAGAACTAAGACAACCTCTACAGTGCAGAGAGACAGACAGGAAATTAGAACTAAGACAACCTCTACAGTGCAGAGAGACAGACAGATGAGGGACAACATAGTGTTCTACAGAACTAAGACAACCTCTACAGTGCAGAGAGACAGACAGGAGACTAGAACTAAGACAACCTCTACAGTGCAGAGAGACAGACAGATGAGGGACAACATAGTGTTCTACAGAACTAAGACAACCTCTACAGTGCAGAGAGACAGACAGATGAGGGACAACATAGTGTTCTACAGAACTAAGACAACCTCTACAGTGCAGAGAGACAGACAGATGAGGGACAACATAGTGTTCTACAGAACTAAGACAACCTCTACAGTGCAGAGAGACAGACAGATGAGGGACAACATAGTGTTCTACAGAACTAAGACAACCTCTACAGTGCAGAGAGACAGACAGGAGACTAGAACTAAGACAACCTCTACAGTGCAGAGAGACAGACAGATGAGGGACAACATAGTGTTCTACAGAACTAAGACAACCTCTACAGTGCAGAGAGACAGACAGGAGACTAGAACTAAGACAACAGTCATACCATGACACTTTTACAACATACAGAGAGACAGACAGGAGGCAGATTTCAGACTAGACTCACGTGGTTTAGGGTTAACACATCTAAACATACAGAGAGACAGACAGGAGGCAGATTTCAGACTCACGTGGTTTAGGGTTAACACATCTAAACATACAGAGAGACAGACAGGAGGCAGATTTCAGACTAGACTCACGTGGTTTAGGGTTAACACATCTAAACATACAGAGAGACAGACAGGAGGCAGATTTCAGACTAGACTCACGTGGTTTAGGGTTAACACATCTAAACATACAGAGAGACAGACAGGAGGCAGATTTCAGACTAGACTCACGTGGTTTAGGGTTAACACATCTAAACATACAGAGAGACAGACAGGAGGCAGATTTCAGACTAGACTCACGTGGTTTAGGGTTAACACATCTAAACATACAGAGAGACAGACAGGAGGCAGATTTCAGACTAGACTCACGTGGTTTAGCATCAACAGTTCCCACTTTCTGTCCCTCCTGGAACCCTGGTGGAGATTTAAATTATATGTAAATGAATAACACATATTTGATTCAGCAAGTTGAGCACAATATAAACTATATTGGCAAAATAAGTTAGAATTAAAGATACAGAAGAGATGTAAGTACATGATTTGAGAGGAGAAGAACATACTCTTGATAACCACGGTGGCCACGGAGGAGCTCTCCCCCTTTATGTTGAGAGCAGACACACGGTACTGAGCCGTGTCCAGGAAGTCACAGCTTCAAGGCAGAACACAGACATTACAACACCTCCACAACAACCACAACACAGCCCTGTCTGATATACCATACAACCATACAGGGTTAGGGTTACTATAGCTGCTACGTCAACCTGCCTCTTGATCTACAGAGTGTTGTCAGGGTTACTATAGCTGCTACGTCAACCTGCCTCTTGATCTACAGAGAGTGTTGTCAGGGTTACTATAGCTGCTACGTCAACCTACCTCTTGATCTACAGAGTGTGTTGTCAGGGTTACTATAGCTGCTACGTCAACCTGCCTCTTGATCTACAGAGAGTGTTGTCAGGGTTACTATAGCTGCTACGTCAACCTGCCTCTTGATCTACAGAGAGTGTTGTCAGGGTTACTATAGCTGCTACGTCAACCTGCCTCTTGATTTACAGAGAGTGTTGTCAGGGTTACTATAGCTGCTACGTCAACCTGCCTCTTGATCTACAGAGAGTGTTGTCAGGGTTACTATAGCTGCAACGTCAACCTGCCTCTTGATCTACAGAGAGTGTTGTCAGGGTTACTATAGCTGCTACGTCAACCTGCCTCTTGATCTATAGAGAGTGTTGTCAGGGTTACTATAGCTGCTACGTCAACCTGCCTCTTGATTTACAGAGAGTGTTGTCAGGGTTACTATAGCTGCTACGTCAACCTGCCTCTTGATCTACAGAGAGTGTTGTCAGGGTTACTATAGCTGCTACGTCAACCTGCCTCTTGATCTACAGAGAGTGTTGTCAGGGTTACTATAGCTGCTACGTCAACCTGCCTCTTGATCTACAAAGAGTGTTGTCAGGGTTACTATAGCTGCTACGTCAACCTGCCTCTTGATCTACAGAGAGTGTTGTCAGGGTTACTATAGCTGCTACGTCAACCTGCCTCTTGATCTACAGAGAGTGTTGTCAGGGTTACTATAGCTGCTACGTCAACCTGCCTCTTGATCTACAGAGAGAGTTGTCAGGGTTACTATAGCTGCTACGTCAACCTGCCTCTTGATCTACAGAGAGTGTTGTCAGGGTTACTATAGCTACCACGGAAACCTACCTCTTGATCTACAGAGAGTGTTGTCAGGGTTACTATAGCTGCTACGTCAACCTGGCTCTTGATCTACAGAGAGTGTTGTCAGGGTTACTATAGCTACTACGGCAACCTACCGCTTGATCTACAGAGAGTGTTGTCAGGGTTACTATAGCTACTACGGCAACCTACCTCTTGATCTACAGAGAGTGTTGTCAGGGTTACTATAGCTGCTACGTCAACCTACCTCTTGATCTACAGAGAGTGTTGTCAGGGTTACTATAGCTGCTACGTCAACCTGCCTCTTGATCTACAGAGAGTGTTGTCAGGGTTACTATAGCTGCTACGTCAACCTGCCTCTTGATCTACAGAGAGTGTTGTCAGGGTTACTATAGCTGCTACGTCAACCTGCCTCTTGATCTACAAAGAGTGTTGTCAGGGTTACTATAGCTGCTACGTCAACCTGCCTCTTGATCTACAGAGAGTGTTGTCAGGGTTACTATAGCTGCTACGTCAACCTGCCTCTTGATCTACAGAGAGTGTTGTCAGGGTTACTATAGCTGCTACGTCAACCTGCCTCTTGATCTACAGAGAGTGTTGTCAGGGTTACTATAGCTGCTACGTCAACCTGGCTCTTGATCTACAGAGAGTGTTGTCAGGGTTACTATAGCTACTACGGCAACCTACCGCTTGATCTACAGAGAGTGTTGTCAGGGTTACTATAGCTACTACGGCAACCTACCTCTTGATCTACAGAGAGTGTTGTCAGGGTTACTATAGCTGCTACGTCAACCTACCTCTTGATCTACAGAGAGTGTTGTCAGGGTTACTATAGCTGCTACGTCAACCTGCCTCTTGATCTACAGAGAGTGTTGTCAGGGTTACTATAGCTGCTACGTCAACCTGCCTCTTGATCTACAGAGAGTGTTGTCAGGGTTACTACAGCTACCTACCTCTTGATTTCCAGAGAGTGCATGTTGTAGTTACTCTCTGCTGTGTATTTGTCAGGGTGGGCCTTCTCATCTATCACCACATTGTTCTTATACCTGTCGGAGGGAGTGAGAGAAGACATTGTTTTCAGAAGAACAGAAAAGGAGATCTCTGCGCTAGAGAGGCTTGACTCTTGATGAGAGCTGTTTGAAGTATTATACACTGAGTGAACATTAGGAACACCTTCATAATATTGGGTTGCACCTCTTTTTGCTGTCAGAACAGCCTCAATTCATCCGGGCGTGGATTCTACAAGGTGTCTAAAGCGTTCCACAGGGATGCTGGCCCATGTTCACTCCAATGCTTCCCACAGTTGTGTCAAGTTGGCTGGATGTCTTTTGGGTGGTGGACCATTCTTGATACAGATGGGAAACTGTTGACCGTGAAAAACCCAACAGCGTTGCAGTTCTTGACACTCAAAAAATGGTGCGCCTGGCAGCTACTACCATACCCTGTTCTAAGGCACTTCAATATGTTGTCCTAATCATTCACCCTCTGAATGGCACACAGACACAATCCATGTCTCAAGGTTTAAAAATCATCCTTTAACTGGTCTCCTCACCTTCATCTACACTGATTGAAGTGGATTTAACAAGTGACATCAATAAGGGCTCATAGCTTTCACCTGGATTCACCTGGTCAGTCTGTCATGGAAAGAGCAGGTGTTCCTAATGTTTTGTACAGTCAGTGTATGTAAATCTTTTCAACATGTATGTATGTATGTATGTATGTATGTATGTATGTATGTATGTATGTATGTATGTATGTATGTATGTATGTATGTATGTATGTATGTATGTATGTATGTATGTATGTATGTATGTATGTATGTATGTATGTATGTATGTATGTATGTATGTATGTATGTATGTATGTATGTATGTATGTATGTATGTATGTATGTATGTATGTACAGTGCATTCAGAAAGTATTCAGACCCCTTCCCTCTTTCCTCATTTTGTTACGTTACAGCCTTATTATAAAATGGTTTCAATTAATTTTTTCCTCATCAAAACCCCATAATGACTAAGTGAAAACAGGTTACGACATTTTTGCAAATTTATAATAAATAAACAGAAATACCTTTTTTACAAAGGTATTCAGACCCTTTTCTATGAGACTAGAAATTGAGCTCAGGTGCACGTCAGAGAGAAAAAACAAGCAATGAGGTCTAATAAATTGTCCATACAGTTCCAAGACAGGATTGAGTCGAGGCACAGATCTGGGGAAGGGGACCAAAACATGTCTGCAGCATTGAAGGTCCCCAAGAACACAGTGGCCTCCATCATTCTGCAGCATTGAAGGTCCCCAAGAACACAGTGGCCTCCATCATTCTGCAGCATTGAAGGTCCCCAAGAACACAGTGGCCTCCATCATTCTGCAGCATTGAAGGTCCCCAAGAACACAGTGGCCTCCATCATTCTGCAGCATTGAAGGTCCCCAAGAACACAGTGGACTCCATCATTCTGCAGCATTGAAGGTCCCCAAGAACACAGTGGACTCCATCATTCTGCAGCATTGAAGGTCCCCAAGAACACAGTGGCCTCCATCATTCTGCAGCATTGAAGGTCCCCCAGAACACAGTGGCCTCCATCATTCTGCAGCATTGAAGGTCCCCAAGAACACAGTGGCCTCCATCATTCTGCAGCATTGAAGGTCCCCAAGAACCCAGTGGCCTCCATCATTCTGCAGTGTTGAAGGTCCCCAAGAACACAGTGGCCTCCATCATTCTGCAGTGTTGAAGGTCCCCAAGAACCCAGTGGCCTCCATCATTCTGCAGTGTTGAAGATCCCCAAGAACCCAGTGGCCTCCATCATTCTGCAGCATTGAAGGTCCCCAAGAACACAGTGGCCTCCATCATTCTTAAATGGAAGAGCAATCAGGGGAGAAGGGCCTTGGTCACGGAGGTGACCAAGATGTCCAGACCTCCAGGGTTCCTCTGTGGAGATGGTAGAATCTTCCAGAAGGACAACCATCTCTGCAGCACTCCATCAATCAGGCCTTTATGGTTGAGTGGCCAGACGGAAGCCACTACTCAGTAAAAAGGCACATGACAGCCCGCTTTGCCAAAAGGCACCTAAAGACTCTCAGACCAGGAGAAACAAAATTCTCTGGTCTGATAAAACCAGGATTGGCCTGAATGCCAAGCGTCATGTCTGGAGGACAACTGGCACCATCCCTACGGTGAAGCATGGTGGTGGCAGCATCATGCTGTGGGGATGTTTTTCAGAATACTTATGTAAAAGAATATCCGTTTTTTTATGTTGACATTTGCAAAAATGTCTAAAAACATGTTTTTGCTTTGCATTATGATGTATTGTGTGTAAATTGAGGGAGCAATTTAATCCATTTTAAAATAAGGCTGATGTAACAAAATGTGGAAAAGGTTAAGGGGTCTGAATACTTTCTGAATGTACTGTACACGTATGTATCTGACCCATGGTCTGGTCTCACCATGCGGTACAGGGTTTGGGCCATCCAGCCACGGTGCGGTGTGGTGCAGTGCGTGCGTGCGTGCGTGCATGCGTGTGTTTCCGTGTAGAGCTGCTGTGGGCCCAGACAGAAAGCAAGACGGCACAGTCAGCATTTTTCATAGGATAGTAATGCTTCAAGCTCAGTAGCCTACCGCTCCTCTCTTGTGGCTCTCAAATGGCTCAAATAAATAGCCTGTAGGCTGTATGGGTAGAGAATCACATGTAGTTGTCTTTCCATGGAAATTAGTTTCCTAAATATTATACAAATGTTATATATCAAATGTTATTCACTGTCTGTGTGGATGGACCATTTCAGATTGTCAGTGATGTGTAAACCGAAGAACTTGAAAATGTTCACCCTCTCCACTGTGGCCACGACGATTTGGATGGAGCCGGGCTTTCTCTGCTGTCTCCTGAAGTTCACAATCAGCTCCTTTCTTTTTCTGGACGTTGAGGGAGACGTTATTTTTCTGACACCACTCTACCTCCTCCCTGTAGGATGTCTCATCATCAGCCTACTACTGTTGTGTCGTCTGCAAACTTGATGATTCAGTTGGAGACGTGTGTGGTCACACAGTCATGGGTGAAAAGGGAGTACAGGAGGGGGCTGAGCACGCACCCTTGTGGAGCCCTGTGTTGAGGATCAGCGTTTGGCAGGGTTCAGATCCATTGGCCACAAACTTACTGATGAGCTTACCTACCCTCACCACCTGGGGGCGGCCTGTCAGGAAGTCCAGGATCCAGTTGCAGAGGTGTTTAGTCCCAGGGTCCTTAGCTTAGTGATGAGCTATGGTGTTGATTTCTGAGCTGTAGTCAATGAACAGCATTCTTACATAGACTACCAATCAACAGTTTGGGGTCACTTAGAAATGTCCTTGTTTTTTAAAGAAAATCAAATGTTTTGTCCATTAAAATAACATAAATTGATCAGAAATACAGTGTTGACGTTGTCAATGTTGTAAATGACTATTGTACCTGGGAACGGCAGATTTTTAATGGAACATCTACATAGGCGTCCAGAGGCCCATTATCAACAACCATCACTCCTGTGTTCCAATGGCACGTTGTGTTAGCTAATCCAAGTTGATCATTTTATAAAGGCTAGTTGATCATTAGAAAACCCTTTTGCAGTTATGTTAGCACAGCTGAAAACTGTCGTTCTGATCAAAGAAGCAATTAAACTGGCCTACTTTAGACGAGTTGAGTATCTGGAGCATCATCATTTGTGGGTTCGATTAAAGGCTCAAAATGGCCAGAAACAAAGCACTTTCTTCTGAAACTTGTATATTCTTGTTCTGAGAAATTAAGGTTATTCCATGTGAGAAATTGCCAAGCAACTGAAGATCTCGTACAACGCTGTGTACTACTCCCTTCACAGAACAGCGCAAACTGGCTCTAACTAGAATAGAAAGAGGAGTGGGAGGCCTCAGTGCATAACTGAGCAAGAGGACAAGTACATTAGAGTGTCTAGTTCAAGAAATAGACGCCTCACAAGTCCTCAACTGGCAGCTTCATTAAATAGTACCAACAAAACACCAGTCTCAACGTCAGTGAAGAGGCGAATCCGGGAGGCTGGCCTTCTTGGCACAGTTCTTTTGTTCAGTGTCTCTGTTCTATATTTTATTTTTATTGGCCAGTCTTGAGATATGGCTTTTTCTTTGCAACTCTGCCTAGAAGGCCAGAGATGAAACGCAGTGGGAGAGGGATGAAACGCAGTGGGAGAGGGATGAAAGGCAGAGGGAGAGGGATGAAAGGCAGCAGTTGAGGGATGAAAGGCAGTGGGAGAGGGATGAAAGGTAGAGGGATGAAAGGCAGAGGGAGAGGGATGAAAGGCAGAGGGAGAGGGATGAAAGGCAGTGGGAGAGGGATGAAAGGCAGATGGAGAGGGATGAAAGGCAGTGGGAGAGGGATGAAAGGCAGTGGGAGAGGGATGAAAGGCAGCGGGAGAGGGATGAAAGGCAGAGGGAGAGGGATGAAAGGCAGCAGTTGAGGGATGAAAGGTAGAGGGATGAAAGGCAGAGGGAGAGGGATGAAAGGCAGAGGGAGAGGGATGAAAGGCAGTGGGAGAGGGATGAAAGGCAGTGGGAGAGGGATGAAAGGCAGTGGGAGAGGGATGAAAGGCAGTGGGAGAGGGATGAAAGGCAGAGGGAGAGGGATGAAAGGCAGATGGAGAGGGATGAAAGGCAGATGGAGAGGGATGAAAGGCAGAGGGAGAGGGATGAAAGGCAGAGGGAGAGGGATGAAAGGCAGCAGTTGAGGGATGAAAGGCAGTGGGAGAGGGATGAAAGGTAGAGGGATGAAAGGCAGAGGGAGAGGGATGAAAGGCAGAGGGAGAGGGATGAAAGGCAGTGGGAGAGGGATGAAAGGCAGTGGGAGAGGGATGAAAGGCAGTGGGAGAGGGATGAAAGGCAGTGGGAGAGGGATGAAAGGCAGTGGGAGAGGGATGAAAGGCAGCAGTTGAGGGATGAAAGGCAGTGGGAGAGGGATGAAAGGCAGCAGTTGAGGGATGAAAGGCAGTGGGAGAGGGATGAAACGCAGTGGGAGAGGGATGAAAGGCAGCAGTAGAGGGATGGCAGCAGGAGAGGGATGAAAGGCAGTGGGAGAGGGATGAAAGGCAGTGGGAGAGGGATGAAAGGCAGTGGGAGAGGGATGAAAGGCAGTGGGAGAGGGATGAAAGGCAGCAGTAGAGGGATGAAAAGCAGTGGGAGAGGGATGAAAGGCAGCAGTTGAGGGATGAAAGGCAGTGGGAGAGGGATGAAAGGCAGCAGTTGAGGGATGAAAGGCAGTGGGAGAGGGATGAAAGGCAGCAGTTGAGGGATGAAAGGCAGTGGGAGAGGGATGAAACGCAGTGGGAGAGGGATGAAAGGCAGCAGTAGAGGGATGGCAGCAGGAGAGGGATGAAAGGCAGTGGGAGAGGGATGAAAGGCAGTGGGAGAGGGATGAAAGGCAGCAGTAGAGGGATGGCAGCAGTAGAGGGATGAAAGGCAGCAGTAGAGGGATGAAAGGCAGCAGTAGAGGGATGGCAGCAGGAGAGGGATGAAAGGCAGTGGGAGAGGGATGAAAGGCAGTGGGAGAGGGATGAAAGGCAGTGGGAGAGGGATGACAGGCAGTGGGAGAGGGATGAAAGGCAGCAGTTGAGGGATGAAAGGGAGCGGGAGAGGGTGTATGTGTGTGTCTCACCATGCAATACGTGGTTTAGGCCATCCAGACACGGTGCAGTGCAGCTTGACAGTCTTGCCCTCCCAGACAGTCTGTCCTCGGGGACGAACTATGAACTCAGGTGGATGGGTCAGGTTGTCACTGTTCTGCTTCTTACGGAACTCTGCTCTCTCCTCAACCTACAGGGGGACAGGAAGGGGTTAAAATGCTGCTCTCTCCTCAACCTACAACATGACAGGAAGTGGTTAAAATGCTGCTCTCTCCTCAACCTACAGGGGGACAGGAAGTGGTTAAAACTCTGCTCTCTCCTCAACCTACAGGGGGACAGGAAGTGGTTAAAACTCTGCTCTCTCCTCAACCTACAGGGGGACAGGTAGCAGGGATATGGAGAGGAAAGGGTTAACTCCTCTTAGACTGAAAAAAGACCACAAGTAATGTGGTGTCCAGGATGACTTTCTTCTGTAGTTCCAGTCAATCGATCAATCAATAGTACTGACCTTCTTGCTGAGCTCCAGGCGGTCAGCTGACTCTCTAATGTGCCTCTTCCTGCTCTTCTTCTCCACGGTAATCGTCTCCATGGAGCTGGTCTCCAGGGAGAACAGGTTTCGGACAAAACAGACAACAGACACGGTTGAAACATGGCTACGGACAAAACCCACCCCCTCCTCCTGAAACTCACTTCTTCCTGGACGGCTTGACAAAACTCAACTACGGACAAAACAGACAACAGACACGGTTGAAACTCATGGCTACGGACAAAACAGACAACAGACACGGTTGAAACTCATGGCTACGGACAAAACAGACAACAGACACGGTTGAAACTCATGGATACAGACACCACAGCAGACAGCAACAGACACTGTTCAAACTCGTAGCACGCGCTCCAGCAGGTATATCTCACTGGTCAAAGCCAATTCATACTTTGGCCACCTTTCCTATCTCTACTTGCACATTCATCTTCTCCATTCAAGTGTTTAATTGCTATATTGTAATTATTTCGCCACCATGGCCTATTTATTGCCTTACCTCCCTTATCTGACCTCATTTGCACTCACTGTATATAGACTTTTTGTTTTCTTTTTTTCTTCTGTATTATTGACTGTATGTTTTGTTTACTCCATGTGTAACTCTTTGTTGTTTGTGTCGAACTGCTATGCTTTATCTTGGCCAGGTCACAGTTGTAAATGAGAACTTGTTCTCAACTGGCCTACCTGGTTAAATAAAAATATAAAATTTTAAAAAGACGTGGTCTTGCTTACCAGACTTTTCTCCCATCTTTCAACTCTGTATTTCACCACTGCTTTACCTTAGTTTAACCACGTAAGAGAGCAGCAGAAGGGTTCTGAAAACCTTGGTTTTCAACTAGTCTTAAAAAATTCTCAGTAAAAACAAAATAGGGACACCTCCCTCTGCAACTGGATCCTGGACGTCCTGACGGGCCGCCCCCAGGTGGAAAGGGCATCAAATGAAATCAAATTTTATTTGTCACATACACATGGTCAGCAGATGTTATTGCGAGTGTAGCGAAATTCTTGTGCTTCTAGTTCCGACAATACAGTAATAACCAATGAGTAATCTAACCTAACAATTTCACAACAACTGCCTTACACACACAAGTGTAAAGGGATGAAGAATATGTACATAAAGATATATGAATGAGTGATGGTACAGAACGACATAGGCAAGATGCAGTAGATGGTATAGAGTACAGTATATACATATGAGATAAGTAATGTAGGGTATGTAAAAATATAAAAGTGGCATTGTAGTGGCTAGTGATACACGTATTACATAAAGATGGCAAGATGCAGTAGATGGTATAGAGTACAGTATATACATATGAGATGAGTAATGTAGGGTATGTAAACATTATATTAAGTGGCATTGTTTAAAGTGGCTTGTGAAAAAAAATGTACAGCAATTTTTACATTATTAAAGTGGCTGGAGTTGAGTCAGTATGTTGACAGCAGCCACTCAATGTTAGTGATGGCTGTTTAACAGTTGGCCTTGAGATAGAAGCTGTTTTTCAGTCTCTCCCTGCTTTGATGCACCTGTACGGACCTCGCCTTCTGGATGATAGCGGGGTGAACAGGCAGTGACTCGGGTGGTTGTTGTCCTTGATGATCTTTTTGGCCTTCCTGTAACATCGAGTGGTGTAGGTGTCCTGGAGGGCAGGTAGTTTGCCACCGGTGATGCGTTCTGCAGACCTCACTACCCTCTGGAGAGCCTTATGGTTGTGGGTGGAGCAGTTGCCGTACCAGGCGGTGATACAGCCCGAAAGGATGCTCTCGGGCCTCCCGGTGGTGCAGTGGTTAAGGGCGCTGTACTGCAGCGCTAGGTGTGCCACCAGAGACTCTGGGTTCGCACCCAGGCTCTGTCGTAACCGGCCGTGACAGGGAGGTCCGTGAGGCGACGCACAATTGGCCTAGCGTCGTCCGGGTTAGGGAGGGTTTGGCCGGTAGGGATATCCTTGTCTCATCACGCACCAGCGACTCCTGTGGTGGGCCGGGCGCAGTGCGCGCTAACCAAGGTTGCCAGGTGCACGGTGTTTCCTCCGACACATTGGTGCGGCTGGCTTCCGGGTTGGATGCGCGCTGTGTTAAGAAGCAGTGCGGCTTGGTCGGGTTGTGTATCGGAGGACGCATGACTTTTGTCTCTCCCGAGCCCGTACGGGAGTTGTAGCAATGAGACAAGATAGTAGCTACTAACAATTGGACACCACGACATTGGGGAGAAAATGGGGTAAAAAAAAAAATCACTTTCTGAATCAAAAGAAAATAAAAAATGTAATAACTAAATACATGTAAAGGATGCTCTCGATTGTGCATCTGTAAAAGTTTGTGAGTGCTTTTGGTGACAAGCCGAATTTCTTCAGCCTCCTGAGGTTCAAGAGGCGCTCCTGCACCTTATTCACCTGTGTGGGTGGACCAATTCAGTTTGTCCGTGATGTGTATACCGAGGAACTTAAAACTTACTACCCTCTCCACTACTGTTCCATCGATGTGGATAGGGGGGTGTTCCCTCTGCTGTTTCCTGAAGTCCACAATCATCTCCTTAGTTTTGTTGACGTTGAGTGTGAGGTTATTTTCCTGACACCACACTCCGAGGGCCCTCACCTTCTCCCTGTAGGCCGTCTCGTCGTTGTTGCTAATTAAGCCTACCACTGTAGGTAGTGTCGTCTGTGAACTTGATGATTGAGTTGGAGGCGTGCATGGCCACGCAGTCATTGGTAAACAGGGAGTACAGGAGAGGGCTCAGAACGCACCCTTGCGGGGCCCCAGTGTTGAGGATCAGTGGGGTGGAGATGTTGTTACCTACCCTCACCACCTGGGGGGCGGCCCGTCAGGAAGTCCAGGATCCAGTTGCACAGGGCGGGGTCGAGACCCATGGTCTCGAGCTTGATGACGATTTTGGAGGGTACTATGGTGTTAAATGCTGAGTTGTAGTCGATGAACAGCATTCTCACATAGGTATTCCTCTTGTCCAGATGGGTTAGGGCAGTGTGCAGTGTGGTTGCGATTGCGTCGTCTGTGGACCTATTGGGGCGGTAAGCAAATTGTAGTGGGTCTAGGGCGTCAGTTATGGTGGAGGTGATATGATCCTTGACTTGACTCTCAAAGCACTTCATAATGACGGAAGTGAGTGCTACGGGGCGGTAGTCGTCAGTTACCTTAGCTTTCTTGGGTACAGGAACAATGGTGGCCCTCTTGAAGCATGTGGGAACAGCAGACTGGGATAAGGATTGATTGAATATGTCCGTAAACACACCAGCTGGTCTGCGCATGCTCTGAGGATGCGGCTGGGGATGCCGTCTGGGCCTGCAGCCTTGCTTTAAATGTTTTCCTCACATTGGCTGCAGTGAAGGAGAGCCCGCAGGTTTTGGTAGCGGGCCATGTCAGTGGCACTGTATTGTCCTCAAAGCAAGCTGTGTTTAGTCTGCCTCGGAGCAAGACATCCTGGTCTGAGACGGGGCTGGTTTTCTTTTTGTAATCCGTGATTGACTGTAGACCCTGCCACATACCTCTTGTGTCTGAGCCGTTGAATTGCGAATCTACTTTGGCTCTATACTGACGCTTAGCTTGTTTGATTGCCTTGCGGAAGGAATAGCTACACTGATTGTATTCGGGTCATGTTTCCGGTCACCCTTCAATGGATTCTACAAGGTCCCAGACAGTTTACCTAAACCCTTCAATGGATTATACGAGGTCCCAGACAGTTTACCTAAACCCTTCAATGGATTCTCCCAGGTCCGAGTCTAATTAAACCCTTCAATGTATTCTACCAGGTCCCAGACAGTTTACCTAAAACCTTCAATGGATTCTTTCAGGTCCCAGACAGTTTACCTAAACCCTTCAATGGATTCTTTCAGGTCCCAGACAGTTTACCTAAACCCTTCAATGGATTCTACCAGGTCCCAGTTTACCTAAACCCTTCAATGGATTCTCCCAGGTCCCAGTTTACCAAAACTCTTCAATGGATTCTTCCAGATCCCAGACAGTTTACCTAAACACTTCAATGGATTCTACCAGGTTCCAGTTTACCTAAACCCTTCAATGGATTCTCCCAGGTCCCAGTTTACCTAAACCCTTCAATGGATTCTACCAGGTCCCAGACAGTTTACCTAAACCCTTCAATGGATTCTCCCAGGTCCCAGTTTACCTAAACCCTTCAATGGATTCTACCAGGTCCCAGACAGTTTACCTAAACCCTTCAATGGATTATCCCAGGTCCCAGTTTAGCTAAACCCTTCAATGGATTCTTCTGGTCCCAGACAGTTTACCTAAACCCTTCAACGGATTCTACCAGGTCCCAGACAGTTTACCTAAACCCTTCAATGGATTCTACCAGGTCCAAGTTTACCTAACCCCTTCAATGGATTCTCCCAGGTCCCAGTTTACCTAAACCCATCAATGGATTCTCCCAGGTCCCAGTTTACCTAAACTCTTCAATGGATTCTCCCAGGTCCCAGTTTACCTAAACTCTTCAATGGATTCTCCCAGGTCCCAGTTTACCTAAACCCATCAATGGATTCTCCCAGGTCCCAGTTTACCTAAACTCTTCAATGGATTCTACCAGGTCCCAGACAGTTTACCTAAACCCCTCAATGGATTCTGCCAGGTCCCAGACAGTTTACCTAAACCCTTCACTGGATTCTACCAGGTCCCAGACAATTTACCTAATCCCTTCAATGGATTCTTCCAGGTCCCAGTTTGTCTAAACCATTCAATGGATTCTACCAGGTCCCAGTTTACCTAAACCCTTCAATGGATTATTCCAGGTCCCAGTTTACCTAAACCCTTCAATAGATTCTACCAGGTCCCAGTTTACCTAAACCCTTCAATGGATTCTACCGGGTCCCAGTTTACCTAAACCCTTCAATGGATTCTTCTGGTCCCAGACTGTTTACCTAAACCCTTCATTGGATTCTACCAGGTCCCAGACAGTTTACCTAAACCCTTCAATGGATTCTACCAGGTCCCAGACAGTTTACCTAAACCCTTCAATTGATTCTACCAGGTCCCAGACAGTTTACCTAAACCCTTCAATGGATTCTACCAGGTACCAGTTTAACTAAACCCTTCAATGGATTCTACCAGGTCCCAGTTGACCTAAACCCTTCAATGGATTCTTACAGGTTAATTCTGAAATACTTCTATTTAACAAAAGACACAGTGATAACCTTCACCCTCCCCACTGAAGCACCTCACATAGTCAATTGTTTACCAAATACAGAGTACTCTGAAATTGTTATCTTCACATTGCCAAAACATCATTATCCCTCAATAACTTCAAGCGAAGACTGACGAAACAAACCTGACGAACCAAACTACTCAATAATCTCCTCCATGAAGACTGGGGGTCAACCTGATGAACCAAACTACTCAGTAATCTCCATGAAGACTGGGGGTCAGCCTGATGAACCAAACTACTCAATAATCTCCTCCATGAAGACTGGGGGTCAACCTGATGAACCAAACTACTCAGTAATCTCCTCCATGAAGACTGGGGGTCAACCTGATGAATCAAACTACTCAGTAATCTCCTCCATGAAGACTGGGGGTCAACCTGATGAATCAAACTACTCAGTAATCTCCATGAAGACTGGGGGTCAGCCTGATGAACCAAACTACTCAGTAATCTCCTCCATGAAGACTGGGGGTCAACCTGACGAACCAAACTACTCAGTAATCTCCTCCATGAAGATTGGGGGTCAACCTGACGAACCAAACTACTCAATAATCTCCTCCATGAAGACTGGGGGTCAACCTGATGAATCAAACTACTCAGTAATCTCCATGAAGACTGGGGGGGATGTCAGTAATCTCCTCCTGAAGATGAACCAAACTACTCAATAATCTCCTCCATGAAGACTGGGGGTCAACCTGATGAACCAAACTACTCAGTAATCTCCTCCATGAAGACTGGGGGTCAACCTGATGAACCAAACTACTCAGTAATCTCCTCCATGAAGACTGGGGGTCAGCCTGATGAACCAAACTACTCAGTAATCTCCTCCATGAAGACTGGGGGTCAACCTGATGAACCAAACTACTCAGTAATCTCCTCCATGAAGACTGGGGGTCAGCCTGATGAACCAAACTACTCAGTAATCTCCTCCATGAAGACTGGGGGTCAACCTGATGAACCAAACTACTCAGTAATCTCCTCCATGAAGACTGGGGGTCAACCTGATGAACCAAACTACTCAGTAATCTCCTCCATGAAGACTGGGGGTCAACCTGATGAACCAAACTACTCAGTAATCTCCTCCATGAAGACTGGGGGTCAGCCTGATGAACCAAACTACTCGGTAATCTCCCAACTATCCACAAACACACACACATTTAAACACAACTTATACGGTTTATCATTTTTTTGTGATTGCTGATCAGTTAATTTTTACATTTATTATTAGTGGGTTTTGTTATGTGTTTTAACAAACCTTTTTTATTTTTGTACTTACCGAATGTATTTATATAGTATTTTGTGCTTCCAACCACCTGCACACCGTTTATTTATTCATTTTTATCTGTATTGTTGTTGACCACCTGTTTGCTTTGATACAAATAAATTAAACTAAACCTGAACACCCCCTAGTTAAATAAAGGTTAAACCGTGTATTTATATTTTTATCCCCAAACTCATGGCTAAACAACAGGCACATTGTATCATTCAGTGTAAATGTCTATCTGAAACATATCAGTGTTACTATGTTATATCCCAGTCTCCCACCTGGTCCTGAAGACAGGAACTATGTATCCAATGACATCGTTGGTGTCAGGGTCCATGGCCAGGTACTTCTTGACTCTCGGTGGCAGCAGCTGGCTAGGTATGAACTCCGACCTCTTCTCTGATTCGACAAAACTCTGCTGCTCTCTGATGGGGGTAGATGAGAGAGAGAGAGAGAGAGAGAGAGAGAGAGAGAGAGAGAGAGAGAGAGAGAGAGAGAGAGAGAGAGATATGGACAGAGAAAGACAGAGTCAGAGCTTTACAATTCTTTAACACTGAGTAGTTGTGTCATAGCTACAGATGTTCTACCTGGATGTACCTTGACAGTAACAACTGAGATAGATGTAAGAATGGAAAGTTACCAGTGTCACTAAACAAATACATATGTGAAGATATACTGATAGTGGAACCTAGTCCAGTGAACAGCAGAAATAACTGACATGATCCTGACACACACAATAACAACACGCAAACAACAGACAAAATAGATAAAGATACACCAGATACCACAGACACATTAGAAACCAAAGATAAACCAGACCTAAAAGATACACCAGACACCACAGATACACCAGACACCACAGATACACCAGACACCACAGATACACCAGACACCACAGATCTACCAGACCTAAAAGATATACCAGACACCACAGATAAACCAGACCTAAAAGATATACCAGACACCACAGATACACCAGACACCACAGATACACCAGACACCACAGATACACCAGACACCACAGATACACCAGACACCACAGATACACCAGACCTAAAAGATCTACCAGACACCACAGATACACCAGACACCACAGATCTACCAGACCTAAAAGATATACCAGACACCACAGATACACCAGACACCACAGATACACCAGACACCACAGATCTACCAGACACCACAGATACACCAGACCTAAAAGATCTACCAGACACCAAAGATAAACCAGACCTAAAAGATCTACCAGACACCACAGATACACCAGACCTAAAAGATCTACCAGACACCACAGATAAACCAGACCTAAAAGATCTACCAGACACCACAGATACACCAGACCTAAAAGATCTACCAGACACCACAGATAAACCAGACCTAAAAGATCTACCAGACACCACAGATACACCAGACACCACAGATCTACCAGACCTAAAAGATCTACCAGACACCACAGATACACCAGACACCACAGATACACCAGACCTAAAAGATCTACCAGACACCACAGATACACCAGACACCACAGATCTACCAGACCTAAAAGATATACCAGACACCACAGATACACCAGACACCACAGATACACCAGACACCACAGATCTACCAGACCTAAAAGATATACCAGACACCACAGATACAACAGACACCACAGATACACCAGACACCACAGATACACCAGACACCACAGATATACCAGACCTAAAAGATATACCAGACACACAGATACACCAGACACCACAGATACACCAGACACCACAGATCACCAGACAAAAGATACACACAGACCAGACACCACAGATCACCAGACACCACAGATACACCAGACACCACAGATACACCAGACACCACAGATACACCAGACACCACAGATCTACCAGACCTAAAAGATATACCAGACACCACAGATACACCAGACACCACAGATACACCAGACACCACAGATACACCAGACACCACAGATACACCAGACACCACAGATACACCAGACACCACAGATACACCAGACACCACAGATACACCAGAGACACCACAGATACACCAGACACCACAGATACACCAGACACCACAGATACAACAGACACCACAGATACACCAGACACCACAGATACACCAGACACCACAGATACAACAGACATCACAGATACACCAGACACCACAGATACACCAGACACCACAGATACACCAGACACCACAGATACACCAGACACCACAGATACACCAGATACCACAGATACACCAGACACCACAGATACACCAGACACCACAGATACACCAGACACCACAGATACACCAGACACCACAGATACACACAGACACCAGACATATTAGAAACCAAAGATAAACCAGACCTAAAAGATACACCAGACACCACAGATACACCACATATACACCAGACACCACAGATATACCACATATACACCAGACACCACAGATACACCAGCCACCACAGATACACCAGACACCACAGATCTATCAGACACCACAGATATACCACAGATACACCAGACACCACAGATACACCAGACACCACAGATCTACCAGACACCACATATACACCAGACACCACAGACACCACATATACACCAGACCACAGATACACCAGACACCACAGATACACCAGACACCACAGATACACCAGACACCACAGATCTACCAGACACCACATATACACCAGACACCACAGATCTACCAGACACCACATATACACCACAGATCTACCAGACACCACATATACACCAGACACCACAGATACACCAGCCACCACAGATACACCAGACACCACAGATCAGACACCACAGATACCACAGATACACCAGACACCACAGATACACCAGACACCACAGATACACCAGACACCACAGATACACCAGACACCACAGATACACCAGACACCACAGATACACCAGACACACCATACCCCACAGATACACCAGATACCACAGATACACCAGACACCACAGATACACCAGACACCACAGATACACCAGACACCACAGATACACCAGACACCACAGATACACCAGACACCACAGATACAGCACATTTACACCAGACACCACAGATACACCAGACACCACAGATACACCAGACACCACAGATACACCAGACACCACAGATACACCAGACACCACAGATACACCAGACACCACAGATACACCAGACACCACAGATACACCAGATAACACAGATACACCAGACACCACAGATACACCAGACACCACATTTACACCAGACACCACAGATACACCAGATAACACAGATACACCAGACACCACAGATACACTAGACACCACATATACACCAGACACCTCAGATACACCACATTTACACCAGACACCACAGATACACCAGACACCACATTTACACCAGACACCACAGATACACCAGACACCACAGATACACCAGACACCACAGATACACCAGACACCACAGATACACCAGACACCACAGATACACCAGACACCACAGATACACCAGACACCACAGATACACCAGACACCACAGATACACCAGACACCACAGATACACCAGACACCACAGATACACCAGACACCACAGATACACCAGACACCACATTTACACCAGACACCACAGATACACCAGACACCACAGATACACCAGACACCATATACACCATACCCCACATATACACCAGACACCACAGATACATTTACCAGACACCACAGATACACACATATACACACAGACACCAGACACCACATATACACCAGACACCACAGATACACCAGACACCACAGATACACCAGACACCACAGATACACCAGACACCACATATACACCAGATAAAACAGATACAACAGATACACCAGACACCACAGATACACCAGACACCACAGATACACCAGACACCTCAGATACACAAGACACCTCAGATACACAAGACACCACAGATACATCAGCCTCTCACACCTCCATTTGTCTGTTTGGGTTTTTGAATGAGACCAAGAAAGGAAAGGAACTGTTGGAGAGCTGGAGTAGAGTTCAGCAGTGGAAGAGTTCACATGATTGGAAGAGTTTGTATTAAACACTAACAGCTGGAGGCACTACAGATTCACACTGATCATTCAGATGGAGGAACTACAAATACACACAGATCATTCAGCTGGAGGAACTACAGATTCACACTGATCATTCAGCTGGAGGAATGAGACCAAGAAAGGAAAGATTCACACTGATCATTCAGCTGGAGGAACTCACAGATTCACAGTTTGATTCATTCAGCTGGAGGAACTACAAATACACACTGATCATTCAGCTGGAGGAACTACAGATTCACACTGATCATTCAGCTGGAGGAACTACAGATTCACACTGATCATTCAGATGGAGGAACTACAGATTCACACTGATCATTCAGCTGGAGGAACTACAAATACACACTGATCATTCAGCTGGAGGAACTACAGATTCACACTGATCATTCAGCTGGAGGAACTACAAATACACACTGATCATTCAGCTGGAGGAACTACAGATTCACACTGATCATTCAGCTGGAGGAACTACAAATACACACTGATCATTCAGCTGGAGGAACTACAGATTCACACTGATCATTCAGCTGGAGGAACTACAGATTCACACTGATCATTCAGCTGGAGGAACTACAGATACGCACTGATCATTCAGCTGGAGGAACTACAGATTCACACTAATCATTCAGCTGGAGGAACTACAGATTCACACTGATCATTCAGCTGGAGGAACTACAGATGCACACTGATCATTCAGCTGGAGGAACTACAGATGCACACTGATCATTCAGCTGGAGGAACTACAGATACACACTGATCATTCAGCTGGAGGAACTACAGATTCACACTGATCATTCAGCTGAGGAACACCACACTCCAAAAGGGGTTTTAGGCTGTCCCCATAAGAGAACCCTTTTTGGTTCAAGGGATAACCCCTTTTTTTGTTCCACTTAGAACCTCCGTGGAAAGGGTCCTACATGGAACCCAAAAGGGTTCTTCAAAGGGTTCCCCTATTGGGAGAGCCAAAGAAACCCTTAAGGTTCTAGATCACATGTTTTTCTCTAAGAGTGCAGTACAGAGAGCAGGAAAAGTACACTATTCTAATTATGATCAAGCCTCTAACGGCACATCAAATACATAGCTACAAGCTAAAGTTTAGAATCCCAAGACTAAAGATACAGGTCTGTTCAGTGAGCATTCCACCAAGGCGTTTTATTATTAAACTGTTCCTGTACAGGCCAGCCAACATCAGTGTCATTATTAACAGTAAAAAAGTATGTCCCAATAGTACAGTCATTGAGTCGTTTTCCTCTCAAGCAGACACATGTAGCTCAGCTCTCTCCATGAATATCTCTGGCTCCCAGCCTGCAAGAGATCATGTTCACTCAGCAGGAAGAAAAGCATTCAGCAGGGTCCCTCAGCCTACAGCATGTGTCCAAAATGGAGCCTTCAGACTACTGCATTTCTTAAACATGGAGCCCTCAGCCAACATCATGTCTTAAACATGGAGCCCTCAGCCTACATCATGTCTTAAACATGGAGCCCTCAGCCTACATCATGTCTTAAACATGGAGCCCTCAGCCTACATCATGTCTTAAACTTAGAGCCCTCAGCCTACATCATGTCTTAAACATGGAGCCCTCAGCCTACATCATGTCTTAAACATGGAGCCTACAGTCTGGTCCTTCAGCATGTCTCCAACATGGACCTTCAGCATGTCTCCAACATGGAGTCTACATTCTGGTCCTTCAGCCTACAGCATGTCTTCAACATGGAGCCTTCAGCATGTCTCCAACATGGACACTTCAGTTTGGCACTTCAGCATGTCTCCAACATGGAGCCTTCAGTCTGGTCCTTCAGCCTACAGTATGTCTCCAACATGGAGCCTTCAGTCTGGTCCTTCAGCCTACAGCATGTCTCCAACATGGAGCCTTCAGTCTGGTCCTTCAGCCTACAGCATGTCTCCAACATGGAGCCTTCAGTCTGGTCCTTCAGCCTACAGCATGTCTCCAACATGGAGCCTTCAGTCTGGTCCTTCAGCCTACAGCATGTCTCCAACATGGAGCCTTCAGCATGTCTCCAACATGGACACTTCAGTCTGGCACTTCAGCATGTCTCCAACATGGAGCCTTCAGTCTGGTCCTTCAGCCTACAGCATGTCTCCAACATGAAGCCTTCAGTCTGGTCCTTCAGCCTACAGCATGTCTCCAACATGGAGCCTTCAGTCTGGTCCTTCAGCCTACAGCATGTCTCCAACATGGAGCCTTCAGTCTGGTCCTTCAGCCTACAGCATGTCTCCAACATGAAGCCTTCAGTCTGGTCCTTCAGCCTACAGCATGTCTCCAACATGGAGCCTTCAGTCTGATCCTTCAGCCTACAGCATGTCTTAAACATGGAGCCTTCAGTCTGGTCCTTCAGCCTACAGCATGTCTCCAACATGGACACTTCAGTTTGGCACTTCAGCATGTCTCCAACATGGAGCCTTCAGTCTGGTCCTTCAGCCTACAGCATGTCTCCAACATGGAGCCTTCAGTCTGGTCCTTCAGCCTACAGCATGTCTCCAACATGGAGCCTTCAGTCTGGTCCTTCAGCCTACAGCATGTCTCCAACATGGAGCATTCAGTCTGGTCCTTCAGCCTACAGCATGTCTCCAACATGGAGCCTTCAGTCTGGTCCTTCAGCCTACAGCATGTCTCCAACATGGAGCCTTCAGTCTGGTCCTTCAGCCTACAGCATGTCTTCAACATGATGTCTCCAAGCCTTCAGTCTGGTCCTTCAGCCTACAGCATGTCTCCAACATGAAGCCTTCAGTCTGGTCCTTCAGCCTACAGCATGTCTCCAACATGGAGCCTTCAGTCTGATCCTTCAGCCTACAGCATGTCTTAAACATGGAGCCTTCAGTCTGGTCCTTCAGCCTACAGCATGTCTCCAACATGGACACTTCAGTTTGGCACTTCAGCATGTCTCCAACATGGAGCCTTCAGTCTGGTCCTTCAGCCTACAGCATGTCTCCAACATGGAGCCTTCAGTCTGGTCCTTCAGCCTACAGCATGTCTCCAACATGGAGCCTTCAGTCTGGTCCTTCAGCCTACAGCATGTCTCCAACATGGAGCCTTCAGTCTGGTCCTTCAGCCTACAGCATGTCTTCAACATGGAGCCTTCAGCATGTCTCCAACATGGAGCCTTCAGTCTGGTCCTTCAGCCTACAGCATGTCTCCAACATGGAGCCTTCAGTCTGGTCCTTCAGCCTACAGCATGTCTCCAACATGAAGCCTTCAGTCTGGTCCTTCAGCCTACAGCATGTCTCCAACATGAAGCCTTCAGTCTGGTCCTTCAGCCTACAGCATGTCTCCAACATGGAGCCTTCAGTCTGATCCTTTAGCCTACAGCATGTCTTAAACATGGAGCCTTCAGTCTGGTCCTTCAGCCTACAGCATGTCTCCAACATGGACACTTCAGTTTGGCACTTCAGCATGTCTCCAACATGGAGCCTTCAGTCTGGTCCTTCAGCCTACAGCATGTCTCCAACATGGAGCCTTCAGTCTGGTCCTTCAGCCTACAGCATGTCTCCAACATGGAGCCTTCAGTCTGGTCCTTCAGCCTACAGCATGTCTCCAACATGGAGCCTTCAGTCTGGTCCTTCAGCCTACAGCATGTCTTCAACATGGAGCCTTCAGCATGTCTCCAACATGGAGCCTTCAGTCTGGTCCTTCAGCATGTCTCCAACATGGAGCCTTCAGTCTGGTCCTTCAGCCTACAGCATGTCTCCAACATGGAGCCTTCAGTCTGGTCCTTCAGCCTACAGCATGTCTCCAACATGGAGCCTTCAGTCTGGTCCTTCAGCCTACATCATGTCTCCAACATGGAGCCTTCAGTCTGGTCCTTCAGCCTACAGCATGTCTTCAACATGGAGCCTTCAGCATGTCTCCAACATGGAGCCTTCAGTCTGGTCCTTCAGCCTACAGCATGTCTCCAGCATGGAGCCTTCAGTCTGGTCCTTCAGCCTACAGCATGTCTCCAACATGGAGCCTTCAGTCTGGTCCTTCAGCCTACAGCATGTCTCCAACATGGAGCCTTCTTCAGCCTACAGCATGTCTCCAACATGGAGCCTTCAGTCTGGTCCTTCAGCCTACAGCATGTCTTCAACATGGAGCCTTCAGTCTGGTCCTTCAGCCTACAGCATGTCTCCAACATGGAGCCTTCAGTCTGGTCCTTCAGCCTACAGCATGTCTCCAACATGGAGCCTTCAGTCTGGTCCTTCAGCCTACAGCATGTCTCCAACATGGAGCCTTCAGTCTGGTCCTTCAGCCTACAGCATGTCTCCAACATGGAGCCTTCAGTCTGGTCCTTCAGCCTACAGCATGTCTCCAACATGGAGCCTTCTGACCATGTGTCTACAGAACAGTGTGATATTGTACCACGGGTTACTAAACTAACATCTCAAATTATTGTAAGATGGTCATGCCATGGATCATGTCGCTATTTGACTTGGAATTTCTGGATCCCTTTTGGTATTAACCTTTATTATTTAGTCCACAGAAACACATTTAATAACACATTCATAAACGGCAAAAAAGACAGTCAAAAAATAAATCACAGGGAATAAGGTTTGAAGAATCTATTTCTTTTACACATATTTAAACCCTTATTTTTGGTGGCACAAACCTACCTCCATACTTCAATGTGTTTGTATGTCTTACTTTCAGGTGAGTCCTGTGTCACGTGTGGTGGTCGTAGAGCAGAACAGAGACAGAGAACATGAGACTCTTCCCTTTGTGCCACTCCATAGGTCAAACCGATGCTTTCATGTCTCATAGTCTAACAAACACCGCTGTAGCTCGGCCACCTTCCACCACAGATACGGAAGGCCAACACACCCAGTTATCTCTATCTTAAACTCATCCATTATTATTATATTACTTCGATTGAGGCAAGGGTGCCAACAGAGCATATTTACTCCAGACGTACAAGTCAGCAGTCAGTCACATACCTGTGTCAACACAATATAGTAAGCAAAACCCTCAACACACAAACTACTACTACAGTCATCTTTAGTCGTATTAGAACAACAGTCACTTCACCACACCAAGACTGTTACAGCCAGGACATGAGTTAATCCCACGGATAGATTATAAATGATCAAACAGCAGAGGAGAGGAGCAGTAGAGAGATGGCACAGTCCTCCTCTCCTCCTGTTCTTACCCTATGGTGCTGTGCTGGATTCTCTTGTGGGCAGCATATGACAGCTGACTAAAAGAGGAGCGAGAGCTGTGATGGCTGATGCTCTCATGCTGCTGCTTCTTGTCACTGTGGTGGTGGTGCTGTTTCACGTGGAACGATGCAGACATCCTGACTGGCTGGCTGATAAGTTCAGACTCCTGGCTCCCCGCCACACGCTAAGTTCAATCAGAACAGGATTTGAATCTACTCAGTGTAAATAAGTCTGTAAAACATTCTGATTATGGTTATGATGGGGTTATGTTATAGTTGGTTTAGTTCAAGCTTGCAGTTAAATATGTCAATTTATGATTAAATGGTTATAATTGATATTATTATTGATTGACAACTAAATATAACAGTTCTAGATTAGTTCACAGTGTATTAAAATGGCAAAGCTGTTATTAAAATAATCTGATTGGAATAGCCAAGTTCACAATTAATTTAATCTTTACTAGTAGGCTACATTGTGCCTTTAACGAATTGACTTCTTCTCCTCCTCCAGACTAACAATCACTTCAGTCTTCAGTCTGGAAACTGGAAACTGAGATAGACTAAAGTGCTATTCCAGAGTAGATTTTGAGCCAGACTGACACTGGAAAGGCTGAGCCCCATCAGGTGTCATGGGCGGGATATGCCTACCCAGGGTGAGTAAGGGTATGAAAAGGCCTACTCAGGGTGAGTAAGGGTATGGATAGGCCTACCCAGGGTGAGTAAGGGTATGAAAAGGTCTACCCAGGGTGGGTATGGGTATGGATAGGCCTACCTTGTGAGGGTAACGGTAGACTAATGCTCTGGTAGTAAGCCTATGGGAAACTGGGTCATGTGCTCCTATGGGAAACTGGGTCATGTGCTCCTATGGGAAACTGGGGCATGTGCTCCTATGGGAAACTGGGTCATGTGCTCCTATGGGAAACTGGGGCATGTGCTCCTATGGGAAACTGGGGCATGTGCTCCTATGGGAAACTGGGGCATGTGCTCCTATGGGAAACTGGGTCATGTGTTCCTATGGGAAACTGGGGTCATGTGCTCCTATGGGAAACTGTGGTCATGTGCTCCTATGGGAAACTGGGGCATGTGCTCCTATGGGAAACTGGGTCATGTGCTCCTATGGGAAACTGGGGCATGTGCTCCTCTAGCATTTTATTTAATACATTTGTTCATTTGATTGTTGACAAACAAAACAAAAGAGTATTGGGTAACTAAATAGTAGACAACCAACCCATGATCAGATCATTAAAGATACTACAGAAATACTGTGGAGGTCTATCTGACAGGGTGCAATCACTGGCATGTACACTACACTTCCACACACTGCTAGCTGATGAAATGAATGGGCATCTGTCAGAAGTCTTTTTTAAACCTTCCACTGTGTGTATTTCATACATGCATCATCTTCGACCAGAATTACTGTCTTACCTTAATTCGCCACCAAATCCCTAGTTAGAAAGCAACTGTTTTCTTGAAGCTGTGCCGGCGCCATTTTCCCTACATTTCCCCCAACGTGGGCCAGTCCCCTAGCAATTTGAGTTCTAGCCAATGAGCTTCAGCCCCTCGCATTTGAGTGTCACCGAGCAAGAGACCTGCCCAGCGTTATCCAATGAGGTTGCAGGGCGGGCCCAAAAGCTCAGTGGACACAGCAGAGAGAGAGAGAGAGTAATGACGTGGTGCACATATCTGCACATATGTGATGTAGACGGCTAATTCCATGAACCACTTTTGGCTTGTGAGTGCTACTTTCAGAACTACTGGCTAAAAAGTACCAGAGAATCTCTTTAGGACGTCTAAAGATGCTATGTAACATGACTTAAGGTAGGCCTCTGGGCCCTTATTCTAAAATTAGGTCTCCATGCACTATCCAACTGTACATATGAACTCAGTCTTAGTACCATTATGAGAGTTAGTCAATAAAAACATATGAACTCAGTCTTAGTACCATTATGAGAGTTAGGCAATAAAAACATATGAACTCAGTCTTAGTACCATTATGAGAGTTAGGCAATAAAAACATATGAAAAACCATTATGAGAGTTAGGCAATAAAAACATATGAACTCAGTCTTAGTACCATTATGAGAGTTAGGCAATAAAAACATATGAACTCAGTCTTAGTACCATTATGAGAGTTAGGCAATAAAAACATATGAACTCAGTCTTAGTACCATTATGAGAGTTAGGCAATAAAAACATATGAAAATGAAATGAATCCATTGGAAGGTAAGTTAGTTTCCTCAGAATTGTTATGTTAGCTACATTCATCAAATAAAACAATACTGGGACAACCAAGTATTAGTGAAGGTGACGTTAATGTAACTTAATAATAAATTATATACATTCAGGCCTAATAAATATAGTCCTCAATAGCCTAGATATAGGCCTACTATTATCCATTAGACAATATATGCAAAATAATGATTGGAGTTTAATTTCATTATACAAAAGCATATGAATTCAAACCATTTTCACTCACCAAAACTGAAAATCTTTCAATTGTTGAAACCAACAGGACAGGGGGTGCAACTCCAAAAGTATCCAAAGCAAGTCCTAAACCAGGCAGAACAGCAATGGGAGTGGAGGGGACGAGCAGCGGCCACAGAACTAAAATAATGCTGCCACTCGGCAGAATGCTGAAGACACCGTCAGGACCTTTTAAGGGACCACCATCAGGAGGCACGGTAAATATAGCAGAGAGGGGGGGGAGGGGAGGGGAGGGGAGGGGAGGAGAGGGGGAGGGGAGGGGATGGGAGGGGAGGGGAGAGGGGGCTGAAGGGAGGGAGGGAGGGAGAGAGACAGCAACACAATTAGACCCAACCAAATCAGAAAACAAAAAGATAATTACTTGACACATTGTAAAGAATTAAGAAAAAAACAGAGCAAACTAGAATTCTACTTGGCCCAAACAGAGAGTACACAGCGGCAGAATACCTGACCAATGTGACTGACCCAAACTTAAGGAAAGCTTTGACTATGTACAGACTCAGTGAGCATAGCCTTGCTATTGAGAAAGGCCGCCGCAGCGGACTGAGTCTGTACATAACCTGTCTTCTCTTGAGAGGAAAGCTTTGACTATGTACAGACTCAGTGAGCATAGCCTTGCTTTTGAGAAAGGTCGCCGCAGTGGACTGAGTCTGTACATAACCTGTCTTCTCTTGAGAGGAAAGCTTTGACTATGTGCACACCGCCCACGAAATGAGGTGGAAACTGAGCTGCACTTCCTAACCTCCTGCCAAATGTATGACAATATTAGAGACACATATTTCCCTCAGATTACACAGATCCACAAAAAACAACCCAATATCTACTGGGTGAAATACCACAGTGTGCCATCACAGCAGCAAGATGTGTGACCTGTTGTCACAAGAAAAGGGCAACCAGTGAAGAACAAACATCATGCTCTGGAGCAGTTCTGCAGGGTGGTCACTAGCTGGCACAGCCACAAAGTCATAACATAACAACTTAACCCTAACCTTAACCACACTAGTAACCCTAACCTTAAATTAAGACCAAATAGCTCATATTTGTTTTTATGAATTCTTACAATAAAGCCAATTTGGACCTTTTGCAGCTGGTCTATCTAGCGGAAATCGCTCAGTTCTGCCTTCAGGACAAGACGTATCCCACTAAATGTCAGCCTGCAACTGGCTGAAGACGGGAAACACCCTGTAACTGAAACGGGTTCATTATGAATGCATCTGATTCTTGTCTCGTTAGCGATTGAGGGGAACCATCAGATGGGGACCTAGTTTAAGTTGAGTTTAATTTATTTTCACCAAAGAAAACAATTGACAAATAATACAGATACAAACTAATACATACACGTTATGCAGGTGTAGTTGAAAGGTCAGGGGCTTGTATAAAAACCACACCACAAAATAGCAATAGAAGTACAAAAATAAAAAAGGATTGTTCAAAGAGATAACAAAACCTACTAATTATACATGTATCAGTAAATGTATGTGTGCATGTGAGTGTGTGAGAGTTGGGCTATATACTGAGTAGTTTGGTTCATCATACTGACCCCCAGTCTTCATGGAGGAGATTATTGAGTAGTTTGGTTCATCAGGCTGACCTCCAGTCTTCATGGAGGAGATTACTGAGTAGTTTGGTTCATCAGACTGACCCCCAGTCTTCATGGAGGAGATTACTGAGTAGTTTGGTTCATCAGGCTGACCTCCGGTCTTCATGGAGGAGATTACTGAGTAGTTTGGTTCATCAGGCTGACCCCCAGTCTTCATGGAGATTACTGAGTAGTTCGGTTCATCAGGCTGACCTCCAGTCTTCATGGAGGAGATTACTGAGTAGTTTGGTTCATCAGGTTGACCCTCTGTCTTCGCTTGAAGTTATTGAGGATGATGATCAATGTTCCCTCTAGACCCAAGACTGCCGTGCAGCTCCCCCAGGAATGCTGTGCAGAAATATCAATGCACAGAGAGAAGCATGAGATCGAACTTCACTCAATTCTTTAGAGCATTGGTCACCAACCGATCATTTGCGAAAGGCATTCCTAGTCGATTGCCAATTATTTCTGTAAAAAAAACAATGATAAAACCTTGTGTTCCTATTTTTATTTTATTTGTCTCGGCTGTTGTCGGTAGGTGCACCCGATTTGTTGCCATTTTGAACAATTCATTTGTCTCAAGGTACAAAATGTGCCTTATGGGCGGAGCTTGAGAGCAAATCAATTGCACGATAAATCTACCACTGGCCAATCGGATGGCTCAGATTACTGCATCTGTAGTAATAATAATAATAATAATAATAATAATAATATATGCCATTTAGCAGTAATGTAGCAGGCATTAAACAAAGCTACAGCAAAATGTATACTGTGAGATTTCAAAACGTATAAAACCATGATTAGGGTGTCAACAAATAAAGCAAAGAGCTGCTGTTTTTATGACTGATTTATGTTTACGTTCTCACTCAGCCCTGTCAACACTTTGTATTCAACACTTTTATTAGCCAGACAATGTGCGTTCTTCCTATTTCCACTCAGCACTACAACAAGCACTGCAGCAGTAATGAATGAGTAGGAGAGTGCACCTATAGGAATGAATGAGTAGGAGAGTGCATGTCATGTTTGTCATTTATTATCATGTCTTGTCCCTGTGCTCCCCATGCTATTCGTTGCACCTCTGCTGGATTTGAATCAGCTCTCTCTTCTCTCTAGGTTCCTGCTCCCAGCTGTTCCTATTCCCCTAATCATCATTTAATCTTCACCTGTTCCCGATCCTTTCCCCTGATTAGAGTCCCTATTTATTCCTTTGGAATGTATTCAATGAGTTTTTGCTGGAGAGTGCACCTGTCCTGTCGTGTTTTTTTGAATCAGATGTTGGAGAGTGCACCTATAGGAATGAATCAGTAGGAGTTAGTTTGGACTTAAATAAACTCTGTTTCTGTTAAGTCGGAATGAATGAGTAGGAGAGTGCACCGATCGGAATGAATGAGTAGGAGAGTCGGCAGACACGATAGGAATGAATGAGTCGCCATGCCGTGGAGAGTGCACCTCTCTGGAATGAATGAGTAGGACCTGTTGAATCCTGGCCTAGCCTCCAGAATGAATGAGTTGGAGAGTGCACCTATAGGAATGAATCAGTAGGAGAGTGCACCTATAGGAATGAATGAGTAGGAGAGTGCACCTATCGGAATGAATGAGTTGGAGAGTGCACCTATAGGAATGAATCAGTAGGAGAGTGCACCTATCGGAATGAATGAGTAGGAGAGTGCACCTATCGGAATGAATGAGTAGGAGAGTGCACCTATAGGAATGAATGAGTAGGAGAGTGCACCTATCGGAATGAATGAGTAGGAGTGTGAATCTATAGGAATGAATGAGTTGGAGAGTGCACCTATAGGAATGAATCAGTAGGAGAGTGCACCTATAGGAATGAATGAGTAGGAGAGTGCACCTATCGGAATGAATGAGTAGGAGTGTGAATCTATAGGAATGAATGAGTAGGAGAGTGCACCTATCGGAATGAACTAACCCTGATTCAGATGACCCTCCTACCCATGCTAGATTACAGAGACATTTATTTTATAGATCAGCAAGTAAGGGTACTCTTCAGTGGCTAGATGTTCTTTACCATTCGGCAATCAGAGCTAGCGACTGGAACGAGCTGCTATACTCTCTGTCGGCTCCCGAACGTAAGGCTCTCGAGGATTATTTGTCTGTGTCTCTTGACGCCGGTACCATAGTGCCTTCTTCTTCTCCGGCCGGGGCGGGGTTCTTTTTGTTAAGAAGGGCCGGTACTCTGCGCCCCTGCGTGGATTATCGAGGGCTGAATGAAACAAACACTCAAACTGGACAGTTTTATCTCAATCTCTTCATTCAAAGACTCAATCATGGACACTCTTACTGACAGTTGTGGCTGCTTCGCATGATGTATTGTTGTCTCTACCTTCTTGCCCTTTGTGCTGTTGTCTGTACCCATTTATGTTTGTACCATGTTTTGTACAACTACCATGTGCTGCTGCCATGTTGTGTTGCTACCATGCTATGCTGTTGTCTTAGGTCTCTCTTTATGTAGTGTAGTGTTGTCTCTCTTGTCGTGATGTGTGTTTTGGCCTATATTTTTATTGAATAGATTTTTAATCCCAGGCCCTTGTCCCCGCAGGAGTCCTTTTGGTAGGCCGTCATTGTAAATAAGACATTTGTCCTTAACTGACTTGCCTAGTTAAATAAAGGTTAAAAATCTAAATAAATAAACATTTAAAACCTATTTCCATGTTAAAATATTATGGGATGCATTTTCTCCACTGTTTTTAATGGCAGGCCACTCTGTTAGCCTTATCCCGTCTGTTTAGTTCTTCTGTGGCTTCTACTGATCCCGAGGGGATTCTTCCTTACCTGGCGTTGTTAGAGAATTTAAGCAAGCACTTAACACTATGATCAAATAGCCACAGCAGCCTAAACTAACATAAAGTGGGTACAGCCTCCGTATTGACAGTAAATGTGCGCTGGAAGTTGCACAGAATGTACACAACATTCAAGTTTGCGCTCAGCATACAGTTCTCAGTGCCTAATATTTTTTGAGGGAACATTGTTTTGGCTGTGTGAAGATACGAATTCCAGAGTATGGTACAGGAACTAGCAACCCTGTAGTTACACCTGTGCCTTAAAGGTCATGACCTCTTGAAAGAGACAATGCTCATTGCTCATATTCCAAGACTAGAAGTATTTATAGTTTAGCAGTGTTTGCGTGTGTGTGTGTGCGTGTGTGTGTGCATTTGCTGTACCAGATGGTGATGCAGCCAGTTACTCTCAATAGTGCAGCTGGAGAACTTCTTTAGGATCTGAGCGCCATGCAGGGCTGAATTTCCTCCTGAGGTTGAAGAGGCTGTGATGCGCACGCAAAGGAACTTCACGTTTTTGACCCTCTCCACGATGACAATAGGGGCAATAGGGGAAGGCTCTAACCTCCTCCCTGTAGTGTGTTACCAGAGCTCTAACCTCCTCCCTGTAGTATGTTACCAGGGCTCTAAACCCAAGATACCCAAGATACTCAAAATGAATGGTTTTGCCCCCCCGTACCCCGTCACCTCAAAATGAATGGTTTTGCTATTCGTTTCCCCTGCTGGTCTTATTTGGTTCTTTCCCTCCTTCACCTCAAAATGAATGGTTTTTCCCCCCGTTCCTGCTCCCCGTCACCTCAAAATGAATGGTTTTGTCCCCCTTTGTGATCCGTTCCCCGTCACCTCAAAATGAATGGTTTTGCTGTCCCCGTACCTGTCCGTCACCTCAAAATGAATGGTTTTGCCCCCTGTACCCCGTCACCTCAAAATGAATGGTTTTGCCCCCCGTCCTCTTTCACCCATGACAGTCACCTCAAAATGAATGGTTTTGCACCTATAGGAATGAATGAGTAGGAGAGTGCACCCGTCACCTCAAAATGAATGGTTTTGCCCCGTAGGAGAGTGCACCCCGTCACCTCAAAATGAATGGTTTTGCACCCCGTACCCCGTCACCTCAAAATGAATGGTTTTGCCCCCCCCCCGTCACCTCAAAATGAATGGTTTTGACCCCCCGTGGACCCGTCACCTCAAAATGAATGGTTTTGCCCCTTTGGGTGATGTATTGTTGTCTCTACCCGTCACCTCAAAATGAATGGTTTTGCCCTATGCTGTTGTCTTAGGTCCCGTCAGTGTAGTGTTGTCTCTCCTCAAAATGAATGGTTTTGAATAGATTTTTAATCCCAGGCCCTTGTCACCTCAAAATGAATGGTTTTGCCCCCGTCCTTAACTGACTTGTCACCTCAAAATGAATGGTTTTATTATGGGGTGCCCCGTCACCTCAAAATGAATGGTTTTGCCCCCCTAACATAAAGTGGGTACAGCCTCCGTATTGACAGTCACCTCAAAATGAATGGTTTTGCCCCCGCATACAGTTCTCAGTGCCTAATATTTTTCACCTCAAAATGAATGGTTTTGCAGCCCCCTGTAGTTACACCTGTGCCCCGTCACCTCAAAATGAATGGTTTTCCAAGACTAGAAGTATTTATAGTTTAGCACCCCGTCACCTCAAAATGAATGGTTTTGATCCCCCCACCCCGTCACCTCAAAATGAATGGTTTTGCCCCCCGTAAGGAACTTCCCGTCACCTCAAAATGAATGGTTTTGCCTGTAGTATGTTACCAGGGCTCTAAACCCAAGATACCCAAGATACTCAAAATGAACCAAAATGAATGGTTTTGTACCCGTCACCTCAAAATGAATGGTTTTGGTGCCCCGTCACCTCAAAATGAATGGTTTTGCCCCCCAAAATGAATGGTTTTGCACCCCTTGTCATGGTTTTGAGTTAAAGGTACCCCGTTCAAAATGAATGGTTTTGCCCCCGTACCCCGTCACCTCAAAATGAATGGTTTTGCCCCCCGTAACCCCGTCACCTCAAAATGCCCCCGTACCCGTCACCTCAAAATGAATGGTTTTGCCCCCGTACCCGTCACCTCAAAATGAATGGTTTTGCCCCCGTACCCGTCACCTCAAAATGAATGGTTTTGCCCCCGTACCCCGTCACCTCAAAATGAATGGTTTTGCACCCCGTACCCCGTCACCTCAAAATGAATGGTTTTGCCCCCGTACCCCGTCACCTCAAAATGAATGGTTTTGCCCCCGTACCCCGTCACCTCAAAATGAATGGTTTTGCCCCCGCACCCCGTCACCTCAAAATGAATGGTTTTGCCCCCGTACCCCGTCACCTCAAAATGAATGGTTTTGCCCCCCGTACCCGTCACCTCAAAATGAATGGTTTTGCCCCCGTACCCGTCACCTCAAAATGAATGGTTTTGCCCCCGTACCCCGTCACCTCAAAATGAATGGTTTTGCACCCCGTACCCCGTCACCTCAAAATGAATGGTTTTGCCCCCGTACCCCGTCACCTCAAAATGAATGGTTTTGCCCCCCGTACCCCGTCACCTCAAAATGAATGGTTTTGCACCCAAAATGAATGGTTTTGCCCCCCCGTCACCTCAAAATGAATGGTTTTGCCCCCGTACCCCGTCACCTCAAAATGAATGGTTTTGCCCCCGTACCCCGTCACCTCAAAATGAATGGTTTTGCCCCCGTACCCCGTCACCTCAAAATGAATGGTTTTGCCCCCGTACCCCGTCACCTCAAAATGAATGGTTTTGCCCCCCGTACCCGTCACCTCAAAATGAATGGTTTTGCACCCCGTGCCCCGTCACCTCAAAATGAATGGTTTTGCCCCCGTACCCCGTCACCTCAAAATGAATGGTTTTGCCCCCGTACCCGTCACCTCAAAATGAATGGTTTTGCCCCCGTACCCCGTCACCTCAAAATGAATGGTTTTGCCCCCGTACCCCGTCACCTCAAAATGAATGGTTTTGCCCCCGTACCCCGTCACCTCAAAATGAATGGTTTTGCCCCCGTACCCCGTCACCTCAAAATGAATGGTTTTGCCCCCGTACCCGTCACCTCAAAATGAATGGTTTTGCCCCCGTACCCCGTCACCTCAAAATGAATGGTTTTGCCCCGTACCCCGTCACCTCAAAATGAATGGTTTTGCCCCCCCGTACCCCGTCACCTCAAAATGAATGGTTTTGCCCCCCCCCAAAATGAATGGTTTTGCCCCCCCGTCACCTCAAAATGAATGGTTTTGCCCCCGTGCCCGTCACCTCAAAATGAATGGTTTTGCCCCCGTACCCGTCACCTCAAAATGAATGGTTTTGCCCCCGTACCCCGTCACCTCAAAATGAATGGTTTTGCCCCCGTACCCGTCACCTCAAAATGAATGGTTTTGCCCCCGTACCCCGTCACCTCAAAATGAATGGTTTTGCCCCCCGTAACCCCGTCACCTCAAAATGAATGGTTTTGCCCCCGTACCCCGTCACCTCAAAATGAATGGTTTTGCCCCCCGTACCCCGTCACCTCAAAATGAATGGTTTTGCCCCCCGTACCCGTCACCTCAAAATGAATGGTTTTGCCCCCGTACCCCGTCACCTCAAAATGAATGGTTTTGCCCCCCGTACCCCGTCACCTCAAAATGAATGGTTTTGCCCCCGTACCCGTCACCTCAAAATGAATGGTTTTGCCCCCGTCACCTCAAAATGAATGGTTTTGCCCCCCGTCACCTCAAAATGAATGGTTTTGCCCCCGTACCCCGTCACCTCAAAATGAATGGTTTTGCCCCCGTACCCCGTCACCTCAAAATGAATGGTTTTGCCCCCCGTACCCGTCACCTCAAAATGAATGGTTTTGCCCCCGTACCCCGTCACCTCAAAATGAATGGTTTTGCCCCCGTACCCCGTCACCTCAAAATGAATGGTTTTGCCCCCGTGCCCGTCACCTCAAAATGAATGGTTTTGCCCCCGTACCCGTCACCTCAAAATGAATGGTTTTGCCCCCGTACCCCGTCACCTCAAAATGAATGGTTTTGCCCCCGTACCCGTCACCTCAAAATGAATGGTTTTGCCCCCGTACCCCGTCACCTCAAAATGAATGGTTTTGCACCCCGTACCCCGTCACCTCAAAATGAATGGTTTTGCCCCCCGTACCCCGTCACCTCAAAATGAATGGTTTTGCCCCCGTACCCCGTCACCTCAAAATGAATGGTTTTGCCCCCCCGTACCCCGTCACCTCAAAATGAATGGTTTTGCACCCCGTACCCCGTCACCTCAAAATGAATGGTTTTGCCCCCGTACCCCGTCACCTCAAAATGAATGGTTTTGCACCCCGTACCCGTCACCTCAAAATGAATGGTTTTGCCCCCGTCACCTCAAAATGAATGGTTTTGCACCCCGTCACCTCAAAATGAATGGTTTTGCACCCCGTACCCCGTCACCTCAAAATGAATGGTTTTGCCCCCGTACCCCGTCACCTCAAAATGAATGGTTTTGCACCCCGTACCCCGTCACCTCAAAATGAATGGTTTTGCACCCCGTACCCCGTCACCTCAAAATGAATGGTTTTGCCCCCCGTACCCCGTCACCTCAAAATGAATGGTTTTGCCCCCGTACCCGTCACCTCAAAATGAATGGTTTTGCCCCCGTACCCCGTCACCTCAAAATGAATGGTTTTGCACCCCCGTACCCCGTCACCTCAAAATGAATGGTTTTGCCCCCGTACCCCGTCACCTCAAAATGAATGGTTTTGCACCCCGCCCGTCACCTCAAAATGAATGGTTTTGCCCCCGTACCCCGTCACCTCAAAATGAATGGTTTTGCCCCCCGTACCCGTCACCTCAAAATGAATGGTTTTGCCCCCGTACCCCGTCACCTCAAAATGAATGGTTTTGCCCCCGTACCCGTCACCTCAAAATGAATGGTTTTGCCCCCGTACCCGTCACCTCAAAATGAATGGTTTTGCCCCCGTACCCCGTCACCTCAAAATGAATGGTTTTGCCCCCGTACCCCGTCACCTCAAAATGAATGGTTTTGCACCCCAAAATGAATGGTTTTACCCCCCCGTCACCTCAAAATGAATGGTTTTGCACCCCGTACCCGTCACCTCAAAATGAATGGTTTTGCCCCCGTACCCCGTCACCTCAAAATGAATGGTTTTGCCCCCGTCACCTCAAAATGAACCCCGTCACCTCAAAATGAATGGTTTTGCCCCCGTACCCCGTCACCTCAAAATGAATGGTTTTGCACCCCGTACCCGTCACCTCAAAATGAATGGTTTTGCCCCCGTACCCGTCACCTCAAAATGAATGGTTTTGTACCCCGTCACCTCAAAATGAATGGTTTTACCCCGTCACCTCAAAATGAATGGTTTTGCCCCCGTACCCGTCACCTCAAAATGAATGGTTTTGCCCCCCGTACCCGTCACCTCAAAATGAATGGTTTTGCCCCCGTACCCCGTCACCTCAAAATGAATGGTTTTGCACCCCGTACCCCGTCACCTCAAAATGAATGGTTTTGCCCCCGTACCCCGTCACCTCAAAATGAATGGTTTTGCCCCCCGTACCCGTCACCTCAAAATGAATGGTTTTGCCCCCGTACCCCGTCACCTCAAAATGAATGGTTTTGCACCCCGTACCCCGTCACCTCAAAATGAATGGTTTTGCACCCCGTGCCCGTCACCTCAAAATGAATGGTTTTTACCCCGTCACCTCAAAATGAATGGTTTTGCCCCCGTACCCGTCACCTCAAAATGAATGGTTTTGCCCCCCGTACCCCGTCACCTCAAAATGAATGGTTTTGCCCCCGTACCCGTCACCTCAAAATGAATGGTTTTGCCCCCGTACCCCGTCACCTCAAAATGAATGGTTTTGCCCCCGTACCCCGTCACCTCAAAATGAATGGTTTTGCACCCCGTGCCCGTCACCTCAAAATGAATGGTTTTGCACCCCCGTCACCTCAAAATGAATGGTTTTGCACCCCCCGTCACCTCAAAATGAATGGTTTTGCACCCCGTACCCCGTCACCTCAAAATGAATGGTTTTGCCCCCGTACCCGTCACCTCAAAATGAATGGTTTTGCCCCCCGTACCCGTCACCTCAAAATGAATGGTTTTGCCCCCGTACCCCGTCACCTCAAAATGAATGGTTTTGCCCCCCGTACCCCGTCACCTCAAAATGAATGGTTTTGCCCCCCGTTTTACCCGTCACCTCAAAATGAATGGTTTTGCACCCCCGTACCCGTCACCTCAAAATGAATGGTTTTGCCCCCCGTACCCCGTCACCTCAAAATGAATGGTTTTGCACCCCGTACCCCGTCACCTCAAAATGAATGGTTTTGCCCCCCGTACCCGTCACCTCAAAATGAATGGTTTTGCCCCCGTACCCGTCACCTCAAAATGAATGGTTTTGCCCCCGTACCCCGTCACCTCAAAATGAATGGTTTTGCCCCCGTACCCCGTCACCTCAAAATGAATGGTTTTGCCCCCGTACCCCGTCACCTCAAAATGAATGGTTTTGCACCCCGTACCCCGTCACCTCAAAATGAATGGTTTTGCCCCCGTACCCCGTCACCTCAAAATGAATGGTTTTGCCCCGTACCCGTCACCTCAAAATGAATGGTTTTGCCCCCGTACCCCGTCACCTCAAAATGAATGGTTTTGCCCCCGTACCCGTCACCTCAAAATGAATGGTTTTGCCCCCGTACCCGTCACCTCAAAATGAATGGTTTTGCCCCCGTACCCCGTCACCTCAAAATGAATGGTTTTGCACCCCGTACCCCGTCACCTCAAAATGAATGGTTTTGCCCCCGTACCCGTCACCTCAAAATGAATGGTTTTGCCCCCCGTACCCCGTCACCTCAAAATGAATGGTTTTGCCCCCGTACCCCGTCACCTCAAAATGAATGGTTTTGCCCCCGTACCCCGTCACCTCAAAATGAATGGTTTTGCCCCCGTACCCCGTCACCTCAAAATGAATGGTTTTGCCCCCGTACCCCGTCACCTCAAAATGAATGGTTTTGCCCCCCGTACCCCGTCACCTCAAAATGAATGGTTTTGCCCCCCGTACCCGTCACCTCAAAATGAATGGTTTTGTACCCGTCACCTCAAAATGAATGGTTTTGCCCCCACGTACCCCGTCACCTCAAAATGAATGGTTTTGCCCCCGTACCCCGTCACCTCAAAATGAATGGTTTTGCCCCCGTGCCCGTCACCTCAAAATGAATGGTTTTGCCCCCGTACCCCGTCACCTCAAAATGAATGGTTTTGCCCCCGTACCCCGTCACCTCAAAATGAATGGTTTTGCACCCCGTACCCCGTCACCTCAAAATGAATGGTTTTGCACCCCGTACCCGTCACCTCAAAATGAATGGTTTTGCCCCCGTACCCGTCACCTCAAAATGAATGGTTTTGCACCCCGTCACCCAAAATGAATGGTTTTGCACCCCGTACCCGTCACCTCAAAATGAATGGTTTTGCCCCCCGTACCCCGTCACCTCAAAATGAATGGTTTTGCCCCCGTACCCGTCACCTCAAAATGAATGGTTTTGCCCCCGTACCCCGTCACCTCAAAATGAATGGTTTTGCACCCGTCACCTCAAAATGAATGGTTTTGCCCCCGTACCCGTCACCTCAAAATGAATGGTTTTGCCCCCGTACCCCGTCACCTCAAAATGAATGGTTTTGCCCCCGTACCCGTCACCTCAAAATGAATGGTTTTGCCCCCGTACCCCGTCACCTCAAAATGAATGGTTTTGCCCCCGTACCCCCGTCACCTCAAAATGAATGGTTTTGCCCCCGTACCCGTCACCTCAAAATGAATGGTTTTGCCCCCGTACCCCGTCACCTCAAAATGAATGGTTTTGCACCCAAAATGAATGGTTACCCGTCACCTCAAAATGAATGGTTTTGCCCCCGTACCCGTCACCTCAAAATGAATGGTTTTGCCCCCGTACCCGTCACCTCAAAATGAATGGTTTTGCCCCCGTACCCCGTCACCTCAAAATGAATGGTTTTGCCCCCGTACCCCGTCACCTCAAAATGAATGGTTTTGCCCCCGTACCCGTCACCTCAAAATGAATGGTTTTGCCCCCGTACCCCGTCACCTCAAAATGAATGGTTTTGCCCCCCGTACCCCGTCACCTCAAAATGAATGGTTTTGCCCCCGTACCCCGTCACCTCAAAATGAATGGTTTTGCCCCCGTACCCGTCACCTCAAAATGAATGGTTTTGCCCCCGTGCCCGTCACCTCAAAATGAATGGTTTTGCCCCCCGTACCCGTCACCTCAAAATGAATGGTTTTGCCCCCGTTTTACCCCGTCACCTCAAAATGAATGGTTTTGCCCCCGTACCCCGTCACCTCAAAATGAATGGTTTTGCCCCCGTACCCGTCACCTCAAAATGAATGGTTTTGCACCCCGTACCCGTCACCTCAAAATGAATGGTTTTGCACCCCGTACCCCGTCACCTCAAAATGAATGGTTTTGCACCCCCGTACCCCGTCACCTCAAAATGAATGGTTTTGCACCCCGTACCCCGTCACCTCAAAATGAATGGTTTTGCCCCCGTACCCCGTCACCTCAAAATGAATGGTTTTGCCCCCCGTACCCCGTCACCTCAAAATGAATGGTTTTGCCCCCCCGTACCCCGTCACCTCAAAATGAATGGTTTTGCACCCCGTACCCGTCACCTCAAAATGAATGGTTTTGCACCCCGTACCCGTCACCTCAAAATGAATGGTTTTGCCCCCGTGCCCCGTCACCTCAAAATGAATGGTTTTGCACCCCCGTACCCGTCACCTCAAAATGAATGGTTTTGCCCCCGTACCCCGTCACCTCAAAATGAATGGTTTTGCCCCCGTACCCCGTCACCTCAAAATGAATGGTTTTGCCCCCGTACCCGTCACCTCAAAATGAATGGTTTTGCCCCCGTGCCCGTCACCTCAAAATGAATGGTTTTGCCCCCGTACCCCGTCACCTCAAAATGAATGGTTTTGCCCCCCGTACCCGTCACCTCAAAATGAATGGTTTTGCCCCCGTACCCGTCACCTCAAAATGAATGGTTTTTGCCCCAAAATGAATGGTTTTGCCCCCCGTCACCTCAAAATGAATGGTTTTGCCCCCGTACCCCGTCACCTCAAAATGAATGGTTTTGCCCCCGTACCCCGTCACCTCAAAATGAATGGTTTTGCCCCCGTACCCGTCACCTCAAAATGAATGGTTTTGCCCCCGTACCCCGTCACCTCAAAATGAATGGTTTTGCCCCCGTACCCCGTCACCTCAAAATGAATGGTTTTGCCCCCGTACCCCGTCACCTCAAAATGAATGGTTTTGCCCCCGTGTACCCGTCACCTCAAAATGAATGGTTTTGCCCCCGTACCCGTCACCTCAAAATGAATGGTTTTGCCCCCCGTACCCGTCACCTCAAAATGAATGGTTTTGCCCCCCGTACCCGTCACCTCAAAATGAATGGTTTTGCCCCCGTACCCGTCACCTCAAAATGAATGGTTTTGCCCCCCGTCACCTCAAAATGAATGGTTTTGTCACCTCAAAATGAATGGTTTTGCCCCCCCCGTACCCCGTCACCTCAAAATGAATGGTTTTGCACCCCGTACCCGTCACCCGTCACGTCTCAAAATGAATGGTTTTGCCCCCCGTACCCCGTCACCTCAAAATGAATGGTTTTGCACCCCGTACCCCGTCACCTCAAAATGAATGGTTTTGCCCCCGTACCCGTCACCTCAAAATGAATGGTTTTGCCCCCGTACCCCGTCACCTCAAAATGAATGGTTTTGCCCCCGTACCCCGTCACCTCAAAATGAATGGTTTTGCCCCCGTACCCCGTCACCTCAAAATGAATGGTTTTGCCCCCGTACCCGTCACCTCAAAATGAATGGTTTTGCACCCCGTACCCCGTCACCTCAAAATGAATGGTTTTGCACCCCGTACCCCGTCACCTCAAAATGAATGGTTTTGCACCCCGTACCCCGTCACCTCAAAATGAATGGTTTTGCACCCCGTACCCCGTCACCTCAAAATGAATGGTTTTGCACCCCCGTACCCCGTCACCTCAAAATGAATGGTTTTGCCCCCGTACCCCGTCACCTCAAAATGAATGGTTTTGCCCCCGTACCCGTCACCTCAAAATGAATGGTTTTGCCCCCGTACCCGTCACCTCAAAATGAATGGTTTTGCCCCCGTACCCCGTCACCTCAAAATGAATGGTTTTGCCCCCGTACCCCGTCACCTCAAAATGAATGGTTTTGCCCCCCCCCGTCACCTCAAAATGAATGGTTTTGCCCCCGTACCCGTCACCTCAAAATGAATGGTTTTGCCCCCGTACCCCGTCACCTCAAAATGAATGGTTTTGCACCCCGTACCCCGTCACCTCAAAATGAATGGTTTTGCACCCCGTACCCGTCACCTCAAAATGAATGGTTTTGCACCCCGTACCCCGTCACCTCAAAATGAATGGTTTTGCACCCCGTACCCCGTCACCTCAAAATGAATGGTTTTGCACCCAAAATGAATGGTTTTGTACCCCGTCACCTCAAAATGAATGGTTTTGCACCCCCGTACCCCGTCACCTCAAAATGAATGGTTTTGCCCCCGTACCCCGTCACCTCAAAATGAATGGTTTTGCCCCCCCGTACCCCGTCACCTCAAAATGAATGGTTTTGCCCCCGTACCCGTCACCTCAAAATGAATGGTTTTGCCCCCGTACCCGTCACCTCAAAATGAATGGTTTTGCCCCCGCACCCGTCACCTCAAAATGAATGGTTTTGCCCCCGTACCCGTCACCTCAAAATGAATGGTTTTGCACCCCGTACCCGTCACCTCAAAATGAATGGTTTTGCACCCCGTACCCCGTCACCTCAAAATGAATGGTTTTGCACCCCGTACCCGTCACCTCAAAATGAATGGTTTTGCACCCCGTACCCGTCACCTCAAAATGAATGGTTTTGCACCCCGTACCCGTCACCTCAAAATGAATGGTTTTGCCCCCCTGTACCCCGTCACCTCAAAATGAATGGTTTTGCCCCCGTACCCGTCACCTCAAAATGAATGGTTTTGCCCCCGTACCCGTCACCTCAAAATGAATGGTTTTGCCCCCGTACCCGTCACCTCAAAATGAATGGTTTTGCCCCCGTGAACCCGTCACCTCAAAATGAATGGTTTTGCCCCCGTACCCGTCACCTCAAAATGAATGGTTTTGCCCCCGTACCCCGTCACCTCAAAATGAATGGTTTTGCCCCCGTACCCCGTCACCTCAAAATGAATGGTTTTCACCCGTCACCTCAAAATGAATGGTTTTGCACCCCCGTACCCCGTCACCTCAAAATGAATGGTTTTGCCCCCGTACCCCGTCACCTCAAAATGAATGGTTTTGCCCCCGTACCCGTCACCTCAAAATGAATGGTTTTGCCCCCGTACCCGTCACCTCAAAATGAATGGTTTTGCCCCCCGTACCCGTCACCTCAAAATGAATGGTTTTGCACCCCGTACCCGTCACCTCAAAATGAATGGTTTTGCCCCCGTACCCCGTCACCTCAAAATGAATGGTTTTTGCGTCCCCAAAATGAATGGTTTTGCACCCCGTCACCTCAAAATGAATGGTTTTGCCCCCCGTACCCCGTCACCTCAAAATGAATGGTTTTGCCCCCGTACCCGTCACCTCAAAATGAATGGTTTTGCACCCCGTACCCCGTCACCTCAAAATGAATGGTTTTGCACCCCCGTACCCCGTCACCTCAAAATGAATGGTTTTGCACCCCGTACCCCGTCACCTCAAAATGAATGGTTTTGCACCCCCGTACCCCGTCACCTCAAAATGAATGGTTTTGCCCCCGTACCCCGTCACCTCAAAATGAATGGTTTTGCCCCCGTACCCCGTCACCTCAAAATGAATGGTTTTGCCCCCGTACCCGTCACCTCAAAATGAATGGTTTTGCCCCCGTACCCGTCACCTCAAAATGAATGGTTTTGCCCCCGTACCCGTCACCTCAAAATGAATGGTTTTGCCCCCCGTACCCGTCACCTCAAAATGAATGGTTTTGCACCCCCGTACCCCGTCACCTCAAAATGAATGGTTTTGCACCCCGTGCCCGTCACCTCAAAATGAATGGTTTTGCACCCCCGTACCCCGTCACCTCAAAATGAATGGTTTTGCACCCCGTACCCGTCACCTCAAAATGAATGGTTTTGCCCCCCCGTACCCCGTCACCTCAAAATGAATGGTTTTGCCCCCCGTACCCCGTCACCTCAAAATGAATGGTTTTGCACCCCGTACCCGTCACCTCAAAATGAATGGTTTTGCCCCCCGTACCCGTCACCTCAAAATGAATGGTTTTGCACCCCGTACCCCGTCACCTCAAAATGAATGGTTTTGCACCCCGTACCCCGTCACCTCAAAATGAATGGTTTTGCACCCCTGTACCCCGTCACCTCAAAATGAATGGTTTTGCCCCCGTACCCGTCACCTCAAAATGAATGGTTTTGCCCCCGTACCCGTCACCTCAAAATGAATGGTTTTGCCCCCGTACCCCGTCACCTCAAAATGAATGGTTTTGCCCCCGTACCCGTCACCTCAAAATGAATGGTTTTGCCCCCCCGTACCCGTCACCTCAAAATGAATGGTTTTGCCCCCGTACCCGTCACCTCAAAATGAATGGTTTTGCACCCCCGTACCCCGTCACCTCAAAATGAATGGTTTTGCACCCCGTACCCCGTCACCTCAAAATGAATGGTTTTGCACCCCGTACCCCGTCACCTCAAAATGAATGGTTTTGCACCCCGTACCCCGTCACCTCAAAATGAATGGTTTTGCACCCCGTACCCGTCACCTCAAAATGAATGGTTTTGCCCCCCGTACCCCGTCACCTCAAAATGAATGGTTTTGCACCCCTGTACCCGTCACCTCAAAATGAATGGTTTTGCCCCCGTACCCCGTCACCTCAAAATGAATGGTTTTGCACCCCGTACCCGTCACCTCAAAATGAATGGTTTTGCCCCCGTACCCGTCACCTCAAAATGAATGGTTTTGCCCCCCGTACCCCGTCACCTCAAAATGAATGGTTTTGCCCCCTGTACCCCGTCACCTCAAAATGAATGGTTTTGCCCCCGTACCCGTCACCTCAAAATGAATGGTTTTGCCCCCGTACCCCGTCACCTCAAAATGAATGGTTTTGCCCCCCGTACCCCGTCACCTCAAAATGAATGGTTTTGCCCCCGTACCCCGTCACCTCAAAATGAATGGTTTTGCCCCCCGTACCCGTCACCTCAAAATGAATGGTTTTGCCCCCGTACCCCGTCACCTCAAAATGAATGGTTTTGCCCCCGTACCCCGTCACCTCAAAATGAATGGTTTTGCCCCCGTACCCGTCACCTCAAAATGAATGGTTTTGCACCCCCGTACCCGTCACCTCAAAATGAATGGTTTTGCACCCCGTACCCCGTCACCTCAAAATGAATGGTTTTGCCCCCTGTACCCCGTCACCTCAAAATGAATGGTTTTGCACCCCGTACCCGTCACCTCAAAATGAATGGTTTTGCCCCCTGTACCCCGTCACCTCAAAATGAATGGTTTTGCCCCCCGTACCCGTCACCTCAAAATGAATGGTTTTGCCCCCTGTACCCCGTCACCTCAAAATGAATGGTTTTGCACCCCCGTACCCCGTCACCTCAAAATGAATGGTTTTGCCCCCGTACCCCGTCACCTCAAAATGAATGGTTTTGCCCCCCGTACCCCGTCACCTCAAAATGAATGGTTTTGCCCCCTGTACCCCGTCACCTCAAAATGAATGGTTTTGCCCCCGTACCCCATCACCTCAAAATGAATGGTTTTGCCCCCTGTACCCGTCACCTCCCGTCACCTCAAAATGAATGGTTTTGCCCCCGTACCCCGTCACCTCAAAATGAATGGTTTTGCCCCCCCGTACCCCGTCACCTCAAAATGAATGGTTTTGCACCCCGTACCCCGTCACCTCAAAATGAATGGTTTTGCCCCCGTACCCCGTCACCTCAAAATGAATGGTTTTGCACCCCCGTACCCCGTCACCTCAAAATGAATGGTTTTGCCCCCCGTACCCCGTCACCTCAAAATGAATGGTTTTGCACCCCGTACCCCGTCACCTCAAAATGAATGGTTTTTACCCCGTCACCTCAAAATGAATGGTTTTGCCCCCGTACCCCGTCACCTCAAAATGAATGGTTTTGCACCCCCTGTACCCCGTCACCTCAAAATGAATGGTTTTGCCCCCCGTACCCCGTCACCTCAAAATGAATGGTTTTGCACCCCTGTACCCCGTCACCTCAAAATGAATGGTTTTGCCCCCCCGTACCCCGTCACCTCAAAATGAATGGTTTTGCACCCCCTGTACCCCGTCACCTCAAAATGAATGGTTTTGCCCCCCCGTACCCCGTCACCTCAAAATGAATGGTTTTGCCCCCGTACCCCGTCACCTCAAAATGAATGGTTTTGCACCCCGTACCCCGTCACCTCAAAATGAATGGTTTTGCCCCCGTACCCGTCACCTCAAAATGAATGGTTTTGCCCCCCTGTACCCTGTCGTTTTGATCAAAAGTGGAGTTTTTCTTTGCTTCCGCTCAACTGTGTTGGCCTGTGTTGGCCTGTGTTGGCCTGTGTTGGCCTGTATTGGCCTGTGTTGGCCTGTATTGGCCTGTGTTGGCCTGTGTTGGCCTGTATTGGCCTGTGTTGGCCTGTATTGGCCTGTGTTGGCCTGTGTTGGCCTGTATTGGCCTGTATTGGCCTGTATTGGCCTGTATTGGCCTGTATTGGCCTGTGTTGGCCTGTTTGGCCTGTATTGGCCTGTGTTGGCCTGTGTTGGCCTGTGTTGGCCTGTGTTGGCCTGTGTTGTCCTGTGTTGTCCTGTGTTGGCCTGTGTTGGCCTGTGTTGTCCTGTGTTGGCCTGTGTTGGCCTGTATTGGCCTGTGTTGGCCTGTGTTGGCCTGTGTTGGCCTGTGTTGGCCTGTGTTGTCCTGTGTTGGCCTGTGTTGGCCTGTATTGGCCTGTATTGGCCTGTATTGGCCTGTATTGGCCTGTGTTGGCCTGTGTTGGCCTGTGTTGGCCTGTATTGGCCTGTGTTGGCCTGTGTTGGCCTGTGTTGGCCTGTGTTGGCCTGTGTTGGCCTGTGTTGGCCTGTGTTGGCCTGTGTTGGCCTGTGTTGGCCTGTGTTGGCCTGTGTTGGCCTGTGTTGGCCTGTGTTGGCCTGTGTTGGCCCTGTGTTGGCCTGTGTTGGCCTGTGTTGGCCCTGGCCTGTGTTGGCCTGTGTTGGCCTGTGTTGGCCTGTATTGGCCTGTGTTGGCCTGTATTGGCCTGTGTTGGTCTGTGTTGGCCTGTGTTGGCCTGTGTTGGCCTGTGTTGGCCTGTGTTGGCCTGTGTTGGCCTGTATTGGCCTGTGTTGGCCTGTGTTGTCCTGTGTTGGCCTGTGTTGGCCTGTGTTGGCCTGTGTTGGCCTGTATTGGCCTGTATTGGCCTGTGTTGGCCTGTGTTGGCCTGTATTGGCCTGTATTGGCCTGTGTTGGCCTGTGTTGGCCTGTGTTGGCCTGTATTGGCCTGTATTGGCCTGTGTTGGCCTGTGTTGGCCTGTGTTGGCCTGTGTTGGCCTGTGTTGGCCTGTATTGGCCTGTGTTGGCCTGTGTTGGCCTGTGTTGGCCTGTGTTGGTCTGTGTTGGCCTGTGTTGGCCTGTGTTGGCCTGTGTTGGCCTGTGTTGGTCTGTGTTGGCCTGTGTTGGCCTGTGTTGGCCTGTATTGGCCTGTGTTGGCCTGTGTTGGCCTGTGTTGGCCTGTATTGGCCTGTGTTGGCCTGTGTTGGCCTGTGTTGGCCTGTGTTGGCCTGTATTGGCCTGTGTTGGCCTGTGTTGGCCTGTTTTGGCCTGTGTTGGCCTGTGTTGGCCTGTATTGGCCTGTGTTGGCCTGTGTTGGCCTGTGTTGGCACAGTGCAGTTAGAAGGCACTAGTCACACCACTGGTGTTAAAAAGAAAAGGCACCTGCTAAAGACAATGTTTATCTACTTCATTGTGCTGTTACATTTGTATCGTTGTTTTAATGGTGTTGATCGATGGTGTTGATCCAATGGTGTTGATCCAATGGTGTTGATCCAATGGTGTTGATCCAATAGTGTTGATCCAATAGTGTTGATCCGATGGTTTTGATTGGATGGTGTTGATCCAATGGTGTTGATCCAACAGTGTTGATCCAATGGTGTTGATCCAATAGTGTTGATCCAATGGTTTTGATTGGATAGTGTTGATCCAATAGTGTTGATCCAATAGTGTTGATCCGATGGTTTTGATTGGATGGTGTTGATCCAATGGTGTTGATCCAATGGTGTTGATCCAACAGTGTTTATCCGATGGTGTTGATCCAATGGTTTTGATTGGATAGTGTTGATCCAATAGTGTTGATCCAATAGTGTTGATCCGATAATGTTGATCCGATGGTGTTGATCCGATGGTGTTGATCCGATAATGTTGATCCAATAGTGTTGATCCAATGGTGTTGATCCGATAATGTTGATCCAATAGTGTTGATCCAATAATGTTGATCCAATAGTGTTGATCCAATGGTGTTGATCCAATGGTGTTGATCCGATAATGTTGATCCAATAGTGTTGATCCAATGGTGTTGATCCGATAATGTTGATCCAATGGTGTTGATCCAATGGGGTGTTGATCCGATAATGTTGATCTGATGGTGTTGATCCGATAATGTTGATCCGATAATGTTGATCCGATGGTGTTGATCCGATGGTGTTGATCCGATAATGTTGATCCAATAGTGTTGATCCAATGGTGTTGATCCGATAATGTTGATCCAATGGTGTTGATCCAATGGGGTGTTGATCCGATAATGTTGATCTGATGGTGTTGATCCGATAATGTTGATCCGATAATGTTGATCCGATAATGTTGATCCAATGGTGTTGATCCGATAATGTTGATCCGATAATGTTGATCCGATAATGTTGATCCAATAGTGTTGATCCAATGGTGTTGATCCGATAATGTTGATCTGATGGTGTTGATCCGATAATGCCGATCCGATAATATTGATCCGATGGTGTTGATCCGATGGTGTTGATCCAGTGGTGTTGATCCAGTGGTGTTGATCCAGTGGTGTTAATCCGATGGGGTGTTGGTCCGATGGTGTTGGTCCGATGGTGTTGATCCAATAATGTGGATCCGATACTGTTGATCCGATAATGTTGGTCCGACGGTGTTGATCCGATAATGCCGATCCGATAATGTTGATCCGATGGTGTTGATCCGATAATGTTGATCCGACAATGTTGATCCGATGGTGTTGATCCGATAATGTTGATCCGATGGTGTTGATCCGACAATGTTGATCCGATGGTGTTGATCCGACAATGTTGATCCGATGTTGATCCGATAATGTTGATCCAATGGTGTTGATCCGATGGTGTTGATCCGATAATGTTGATCCGATGGTGTTGATCCGATAATGTTGGTCCGATGGTGTTGATCCAATGGTGTTGTTACATATCACTGAGCTGCGTGTAAACAGCACCACAAGCTGTTTACAGACATTGAACACCATTCTGCATTTTGCCATCTAGTTTCCAACTTCAATCGGTTAAATCACATTGTTACATTTTTTTCATTCAGTTACAAAAGTAACAGTCTTGGCCCATATGGGAGTATGCGCCATGGCCACTACAATGTAGCCAAGCTGTGTCTGTATGTCCTATGCTCCAAATGAAAAAGCACAGGATGTGTGTCAGCTCTGCCTGGCAACACCACGGGGGCTAAAGTTGAAACTTGAGCCCCCCCTGTGTGTTTTATGTCCCTATATAAAAATAGCAAGACATTTAAAATAACCAGAGGCAAATTTAGCATGTAAATCTTGGTGGGGCAAACTAAAAAAATGTTTTAGATGCATGCCAGCAAAGCCACTACACGAAACAATACATTAATTGCACTATAACGGTAACAAGCGGTGCCCACAAGCTGTAAAGCCACTGGGCGGTGTAGGGGGGGCTATGTAAAGCCAACGGGCGGTGTAGGGGGGCATTGTTTGCTGTTTGGGGTTGTAGGGGGGCTTTGTAAAGCCACTTGAGGGGGATATCAGCCACTGGTGTAGGGTGGGCTATATAAAGCCATTTGATTTGGTTTGGGGATTAGTGTTGAGCCAATGGTGGTGATCCAATGGGGCTTGTAAAGCCACTGGGCGGTGTAGGGGGATAATGTTGATCCAATGGGTGGTGATCCAATGGGGCTTGTAAAGCCACTAATGGTGATATGGTGTTGGGGGGCTATGTTGCCAATGGGCGGTGTGAGGGGGATAATGTTGATCCAACGGGTTGATAAAGGGGTGTTGATCCGATAATGTTGATCTGATAATGTTGATAGGGGGATAGTGTTGAGCCATGGGCGGTGATAGGGGGATAATGTTGATCCAATGGTGTTGATGATATGGGGGCTATGTTGAGCCACTGGGCGGTGTTGGGGCTGATGGTGTTGATCCAACGGGCGGTGTAGGGATCCGATAATGTTGAGCCACTGATAATGGTGTAGGGGGCTATGTAAAGCCACTGGGCGGTGTAGGGCGGGGGCTATGTTGAGCCACTGGGCGGTGAGGGGGCTATGTTGATCCACTGGGTGTTGAGGGGGGCGATGTAAAGCCACTGGGTTGGTGATGGGGGACTATGTAAAGCCACTGGGCGATCCGATAATATTGAGCCACTGGGCGGTGTTGGGGGATATGTTGAAGCCACTGGTTGGTGTGGGGGGCTATGTAAAGCTACTGGGCAGTGTAGGGGGGACTATGTTAAAGCCACTGGGCGGTGTAAGGGGGCTATTGAGAGCCACTGGGCGGTGTAGGGGGGCTATGTTAAAGCCACTGGGTGGTGATCGGGGATATGTTGAGCCACTGGGCGGTGAGGGGGCTATTGAGAGCCACTGGGCGGTGTAGGGGGCTATCCGTAAAGCCACTGGGCGGTGTTGATCCGATAATGTTGATCCATGGCGGTGATATAATGTTGTAAAGCCACTGGGTTGATGTAGGGGGCTATGTAAAGCCAACAATGGTGTAAATGGGGGCTATGTAAAGCCACTGGGCGGTTGATCCGATAATGTTGGTAAAGCCGATGGGCGGTGTTGGGGGCTATAGCCATGGGCGGTGTAGGGGGGTTATGTAAAGCCAATGGGCGGTTAGGGGGGCTATGTAAAGCCACTGGGCGGTGTAGGGGGCTATGTAAAAGCCAACGGGCGGTGTAGGGGTGGCTATGTAAAGCCACTGGGCGGTGCCAGGGGGGCTAGTGTAAAGCCACTATATAAAAACGGGCGGTGTAGGGCGGGGGCTATGTAAAGCCACTGGGCGGTGTAGGGGGCTATGTAAAACTGGGCGGTCTTAGAGGGCCCTATGTAAAGCCACTGGGCGGTGTAGGGGGACTATGTAAAGCCACTGGGCGGTGTATGGGGGCTAAAGAAAAAGCCACTGGGCGGTGTAGGGGATATGTAAAGCCACTGGGCGGTGTAGGGGGGCTATGTAAAGCTACTGGGCGGTGTAGGGGGACTATGTAAAGCCACTGGGCAAGGGACATTTAAAATAAGCCACTGGGCGGTGTAGGGGGGCTATGTAAAGCCACTGGGCGGTGTAGGCGGGGCATGCAAAGCCACTGGGCGGTGTAGGGGGCTATTGAGAGCCACTGGGCGGTGTAGGGGGGCTATGTAAAGCCACTGGGCGGTGTAGGGGGGCTATGTAAAGCCACTGGGCGGTGTAGAGGGGCTATGTGAAGCCACTGGGTGGTGTAGGGGGGCTATGTAAAGCCACTGGGCGGTGTAGGGGGCTATGTAAAGCCACTGGGCGGTGTAGGGGGCTATGTAAAGCCACTGGGCGGTGTAGGGGGCTATGTAAAGCCACTGGGCGGTGTAGGGGGCTATGGAGAGCCACTGGGCGGTGTAGGGGGGCTATGTAAAGCCACTGGGTGGTGTGGAGGGGGGCTATGTAAAGCCACTGGGCGGTGTAGGGGGGCTATGTAAAGCCACTGGGCGGTGTAGGGGGGCTATGTAAAGCCACTGGGCGGTGTAGGGGGGCTATGTAAAGCCACTGGGCGGTGTAGGGGGGCTATGTAAAGCCACTGGGCGGTGTAGGGGGCTATGGAGAGCCACTGGGGGGTGTAGAGGGGGGCTATGTAAAGCCACTGGGCGGTGTAGGGGGCTATGGAGAGCCGCTGGGCGGTGTAGGGGGCTATGGAAGCCGCTGGGCGGTGTAGGGGGGCTATGAAAGCCACTGGGCGGTGTAGAGGGGCTATGGAGAGCCACTGGGCGGTGTAGGGGGGCTATGGAGAGCCGCTGGGCGGTGTAGAGGGGGGGCTATGTAAAGCCACTGGGCGGTGTAGAGGGGCTATGGAAGCCACTGGGCGGTGTAGGGGGCTATGGAGAGCCACTGGGCGGTGTAGGGGGGCTATGGAGAGCCCCTGGGCGGTGTAGAGGGGCTATGGAGAGCCGCTGGGCGGTGTAGGGGGGCTATGGAAAGCCGCTGGGCGGTGTAGGGGGCTATGAGAGCCGCTGGGCGGTGTAGACGGGGGGCTATGTAAAGCCACTGGGCGGTGTAGAGGGGGGGCTATGGAGAGCCGCTGGGCGGTGTAGGGGGCTATGGAGAGCCGCTGGGCGGTGTAGAGGGGGGCTATGTAAAGCCACTGGGCGGTGTAGAGGGGCTATGGAGAGCCACTGGGCGGTGTAGAGGGGCTATGGAGAGCCCGCTGGGTGGTGTAGGGGGGCTATGGAAGCCGCTGGGCGGTGTAGAGGGGCTATGGAGAGCCGCTGGGCGGTGTAGAGGGGCTATGGAGAGCCGCTGGGCGGTGTAGAGGGGGGGCTATGTAAAGCCACTGGGCGGTGTAGAGGGGGGGCTATGGAGAGCCGCTGGGCGGTGTAGGGGGGGCTGTGGAGAAAGTTGAAAGTTTACATACACTTAGGTTGGAGTCATTCAAACTCCATTTTCAACCACTCTACAAATTTCTGGTTAACAAACTATAGTTTTGGCAAGTCGGTTAGGACATCTACTTTATGCATGACACATCATTTTTCCAACATTTATTTCCAGACAGATTATTTCACTTATAATTCACCGTATCACAATTCCAGTGGGTCAGAAGTTTACATACACTAAGTTAACTGTTCCTTTAAACAGCTTGGAAAAAACAGCTTCCTGAAAATCATGTCATGGCTTTAGAAGCTTCCGATAGGCTTATTGACATCATTTGAGTCAATTGGAGGTGTACCTGTGGATGTATTTCAAGGCCTACCTTTTAAACTCAGTGCCTCTTTGCTTGACATCATGGAAAAATCATGAGAAATCAGCCAGGACCTCACATTTTTTGTAGACCTCCACAAGTCTGGTTCATTCTTGGTAGCAATTTCCAAATGCCTGAAGGTACCACATTCATCTGTCTAAACTGTGGAATAGAGTTCCATGTAGTCATGGCTCTATGTAGTACTGTGGAATAGAGTTCCATGTAGTCATGGCTCTATGTAGTACTGTGGAATAGAGTTCCATGTAGTCATGGCTCTATGTAGTACTGTGGAATAGAGTTCCATGTAGTCATGGCTCTATGTAGTACTGTGGAATAGAGTTCCATGTAGTCATGGCTCTATGTAGTACTGTGTGCCTCCCATAGTCTGTTCTGGACTTGGGGACTGTGTATAGAAAATGATTGTGTTCCTAGCTCCAACAGTACAGTAATATCTAACAATTCACAACAATACACACAAATCTATGTCAAAGAACAGTGACATGTCTTGTAGGGTATGTATGGGTGTCTGAGCTGTGTGTTAGTAGTTTAAACAGACCTCTTGTGGCATGTCTTGTGGGGTATATATTGGTGTCCGAGCTGTGTGTTAGTAGTTTAAACAGACCTCTGGTGACATGTCTTGTGGGGTATGTATGGGTGTCTGAGCTGTGTGCTAGTAGTTTAAACAGACCTCTGGTGACATGTCTTGTGGGGTATGTATGGGTGTCCAGCTGTGTTAGTAGTTTAAACAGACCTCTGGTGACATGTCTGGGTATATATTGGTGTCTGAGCTGTGTGTCAGTAGTTTAAACAGACCTCTGGTGGCATGTCTAGTGGTATGGGTGTCTGAGCTGTGTGTCAGTAGTTTAAACAGACCTCTGGTGGCATGTCATGTGGGGTATATATTGGTGTCTGAGCTGTGTGTCAGTAGTTTAAACAGACCTCTGGTGGCATGTCTTGTGGGGTATGTATTGGTGTCTGAGCTGTGTGTTAGTAGTTTAAACAGACCTCTGGTGACATGTCTTGTGGGGTATGTATGGGTGTCTGAGCTGTGTGCCAGCAGTTCAAACAGACCTCTGGTGGCATGTCTTGTGGGGTATGTATGGGTGTCTGAGCTGTGTTTTAGTAGTTTAAACAGACCTCTGGTGACATGTCTTGTGGGGTATGTATGGGTGTCTGAGCTGTGTGTTAGTTTAAACAGACCTCTGGTGACATGTCTTGTGGTATGGGTGTCTGAGCTGTGTGCTAGTAGTTTAAACAGACCTCTGGTGACATGTCTTGTGGGGTATGTATGGGTGTCTGAGCTGTGTGTTAGTAGTTTAAACAGACCTCTGGTGACATGTCTTGTGGGGTATATATTGGTGTCTGAGCTGTGTGTCAGTAGTTTAAACAGACCTCTGGTGGCATGTCTAGTGGTATGGGTGTCTGAGCTGTGTGTCAGTAGTTTAAACAGACCTCTGGTGACATGTCTTGTGGGGTATGTATTGGTGTCTGAGCTGTGTGTTAGTAGTTTAAACAGACCTCTGGTGACATGTCTTGTGGGGTATGTATGGGTGTCTGAGCTGTGTGCCAGCAGTTCAAACAGACCTCTGGTGGCATGTCTTGTGGGGTATGTATGGGTGTCTGAGCTGTGTTTTAGTAGTTTAAACAGACCTCTGGTGACATGTCTTGTGGGGTATGTATGGGTGTCTGAGCTGTGTGTTAGTTTAAACAGACCTCTGGTGACATGTCTTGTGGGGTATGTATTGGTGTCTGAGGGGCTAGTAGTTTAAACAGACCTCTGGTGACATGTCTAGTGGGGTATGTATGGGTGTCTGAGCTGTGTGTTAGTAGTTTAAACAGACCTCTGGTGACATGTCTTGTGGGGTATATATTGGTGTCTGAGCTGTGTGTCAGTAGTTTAAACAGACCTCTGGTGGCATGTCATGTGGGGGTGTATTGGGTCTGAGCTGTGTGTCAGTAGTTTAAACAGACCTCTGGTGGCATGTCTTGTGGGGTATGTATTGGTGTCTGAGCTGTGTGTTAGTAGTTTAAACAGACCTCTGGTGACATGTCTTGTGGGGTATGTATGGGTGTCTGAGCTGTGTGTTAGTTTAAACAGACCTCTGGTGACATGTCTTGGGGTATGGGTGTCTGAGCTGTGTGCTAGTAGTTTAAACAGACCTCTGGTGACATGTCTTGTGGGGTATGTATGGGTGTCTGAGCTGTGTGTTAGTAGTTTAAACAGACCTCTGGTGACATGTCTTGTGGGGTATATATTGGTGTCTGAGCTGTGTGTCAGTAGTTTAAACAGACCTCTGGTGGCATGTCTAGTGGTATGGGTGTCTGAGCTGTCAGTAGTTTAAACAGACCTCTGGTGACATGTCTTGTGGGGTATGTATTGGTGTCTGAGCTGTGTGTTAGTAGTTTAAACAGACCTCTGGTGACATGTCTTGTGGGGTATGTTGGGTGTCTGAGCTGTGTGCCAGCAGTTCAAACAGACCTCTGGTGGCATGTCTTGTGGGGTATGTATCATCCGGTGTCTGAGCTGTGTTTTAGTAGTTTAAACAGACCTCTGGTGACATGTCTTGTGGGGTATGTACTGGGTGTCTGAGCTGTGTGTTAGTTTAAACAGACCTCTGGTGACATGTCTTGTGGGGTATGTATTGGTGTCTGAGCTGTGTGCTAGTAGTTTAAACAGATCATTTGACATGTCTAGTGGGGTATGTGGGTGTCTGTGGATGTGTGTTAGTAGTTTAAACAGACTCTGGTGACATGTCTTTGGGGTATATATCATGGAGCTGTGTGTCAGTGAGAAATCAGCCAGGCATGTCTAGTGGTATGGGTGTCTGAGCTGTGTGTCAGTAGTTTAAACAGACCTCTGGTGACATGTCTTGTGGGGTATGTATTGGTGTCTGAGCTGTGTGTTAGTAGTTTAAACAGACCTCTGGTGACATGTCTTGTGGGGTATGTATGGGTGTCTGAGCTGTGTGCCAGCAGTTCAAACAGACCTCTGGTGGCATCTTGTGGGGTATGTATGGGTGTCTGAGCTGTGTTTTAGTAGTTTAAACCATCTAGTGACATGTCTTGTGGGGTATGTATGGGTGTCTGAATGTTAGTTTTCCATGTAGTGCTAGTAGTTTAAACAGACCTCTGGTGACATGTCTAGTGGGGTATGTACTGGGTGTCTGAGCTGTGTGTTAGTAGTTTAAACAGACCTCTGGTGACATGTCTTGTTGGGTAGTATTGGTGTCTGAGCTGTGTGTCAGTAGTTTGGAAACAGTTCCTCTGTGTCATGTCTAGTGGTGGGTGTCTACTGTGTGTCAGTAGTTGTTCTGGTGACATGTCTTGGGGACTGTGTATTGGTGTCTGAGCTGTGTGTTAGTAGTTTAAACAGACCTCTGGTGACATGTCTTGTGGGGTATGTATGGGTGTCTGAGCTGTGTGCCAGCAGTTCAAACAGACCTCTGGTGGCATGTCTTGTGGGGTATGTATGGGTGTCTGAGCTGTGTTTTAGTAGTTTAAACAGACCTCTGGTGACATGTCTTGTGGGGTATGTATGGGTGTCTGAGCTGTGTGTTAGTTTAAACAGACCTCTGGTGACATGTCTTGTGGGGTATGTATTGGTGTCTGAGCTGTGTGCTAGTAGTTTAAACAGACCTCTGGTGACATGTCTAGTGGGGTATGTATGGGTGTCTGAGCTGTGTGTTAGTTTAAACAGACCTCTGGTGACATGTCTTGTGGGGTATGTATTGGTGTCTGAGCTGTGTGTCAGTAGTTTAAACAGACCTCTGGTGACATGTCTTGTGGGGTATGTATTGGTGTCTGAGCTGTGTGTTAGTTTAAACAGACCTCTGGTGACATGTCTTGTGGGGTATGTATTGGTGTCTGAGCTGTGTGTTAGTTTAAACAGACCTCTGGTGACATGTCTTGTGGGGTATGTATTGGTGTCTGAGCTGTGTGTTAGTTTAAACAGACCTCTGGTGACATGTCTTGTGGGGTATGTATTGGTGTCTGAGCTGTGAGTTAGCAGTTTAAACAGACCTCTGGTGACATGTCTTGTGGGGTATGTATTGGTGTCTGAGCTGTGTGTTAGTTTAAACAGACCTCTGGTGACATGTCTTGTGGGGTATGTATTGGTGTCTGAGCTGTGTGTTAGTTTAAACAGACCTCTGGTGACATGTCTTGTGGGGTATGTATGGGTGTCTGAGCTGTGTGCTAGTTAGTTTAAACAGACCTCTGGTGACATGTCTTGTGGGGTATGTATTGGTGTCTGAGCTGTGTGTAGTAGTTTAAACAGACCTCTGGTGACATGTCTTGTGGGGTATGTATTGGTGTCTGAGCTGTGTGTTAGTTTAAACAGACCTCTGGTGACATGTCTTGTGGGGTATGTATTGGTGTCTGAGCTGTGTGTTAGTTTAAACAGACCTCTGGTGACATGTCTTGTGGGGTATGTATTGGTGTCTGAGCTGTGTGTTAGTTTAAACAGACCTCTGGTGACATGTCTTGTGGGGTATGTATTGGTGTCTGAGCTGTGAGTTAGTTTAAACAGACCTCTGGTGACATGTCTTGTGGGGTATGTATGGGTGTCTGAGCTGTGTTTTAGTTTAAACAGACCTCTGGTGACATGTCTTGTGGGGTATGTATTGGTGTCTGAGCTGTGTTTTTAGTTTAAACAGACCTCTGGTGACATGTCTTGTGGGGTATGTATTGGTGTCTGAGCTGTGTTTTTAGTTTAAACAGACCTCTGGTGACATGTCTTGTGGGGTATGTATTGGTGTCTGAGCTGTGTGTTAGTTTAAACAGACCTCTGGTGACATGTCTTGTGGGGTATGTATTGGTGTCTGAGCTGTGTGTTAGTTTAAACAGACCTCTGGTGACATGTCTTGTGGGGTATGTATTGGTGTCTGAGCTGTGTGTTAGTTTAAACAGACCTCTGGTGACATGTCTTGTGGGGTATGTATTGGTGTCTGAGCTGTGTTTTAGTAGTTTAAACAGACCTCTGGTGACATGTCTTGTGGGGTATGTATTGGTGTCTGAGCTGTGTTTTAGTAGTTTAAACAGACCTCTGGTGACATGTCTTGTGGGGTATGTATTGGTGTCTGAGCTGTGTGTTAGTTTAAACAGACCTCTGGTGACATGTCTTGTGGGGTATGTATTGGTGTCTGAGCTGTGTGTTAGTTTAAACAGACCTCTGGTGACATGTCTTGTGGGGTATGTATTGGTGTCTGAGCTGTGTGTTAGTTTAAACAGACCTCTGGTGACATGTCTTGTGGGGTATGTATTGGTGTCTGAGCTGTGAGTTAGTTTAAACAGACCTCTGGTGACATGTCTTGTGGGGTATGTATTGGTGTCTGAGCTGTGTGTTAGTTTAAACAGACCTCTGGTGACATGTCTTGTGGGGTATGTATTGGTGTCTGAGCTGTGTGTTAGTTTAAACAGACCTCTGGTGACATGTCTTGTGGGGTATGTATTGGTGTCTGAGCTGTGTTTTAGTAGTTTAAACAGACCTCTGGTGACATGTCTTGTGGGGTATGTATTGGTGTCTGAGCTGTGTTTTAGTAGTTTAAACAGACCTCTGGTGACATGTCTTGTGGGGTATGTATTGGTGTCTGAGCTGTGTGTTAGTTTAAACAGACCTCTGGTGACATGTCTTGTGGGGTATGTATTGGTGTCTGAGCTGTGTGTTAGTTTAAACAGACCTCTGGTGACATGTCTTGTGGGGTATGTATTGGTGTCTGAGCTGTGTGTTAGTTTAAACAGACCTCTGGTGACATGTCTTGTGGGGTATGTATGGGTGTCTGAGCTGTGTGTTAGTTAGTTTAAACAGACCTCTGGTGACATGTCTTGTGGGGTATGTATGGGTGTCAATACTAGAAACTTTGGGCAAATATCTTTGATACCTGTGTGTGTGTGGGAGTGGGGGGGAAGGGTAGATATAGCCCTCAGTAGCAGTCAGTCAGGCAGCTCTAACCCAGGACAACAGCTGCTGCTCTGCTCATGGCTGCTTGGGACAGCTGCTGCTCCGTTCTAATGTCACACTGGAGGACTCTCAGCTTCAAAGTCATTTTACAGTTGGGTTAAACGCAGATATACATGTCATTTCCTGTTTAAAGGGCATTCCATTATTCATATTAATGTAGGCCTATTACCATTTGTAATTTTTCACTTTTCAAAGATTAATGTATCTACAACTGAGTATATTCACCAGAATCTCTTTCATTCATTTGAATTATTTTATTGTAGAATGTCCCTGTACAGAATCTGTCAATCTGAGCTATTTATGTTTTCTTGGTGAAACTAAATGTTACGTTTGTCATACAAAAGTCTCCAGAATATTTAATTCATATCCTCACCGTGAAATGCTTATTACAAGCACTTAACAGTGCCGTTCAAGAAAGAGTTATGAAAACATAGACCAAATAACCAGAACGAGGCTATATACAGTCATGGCCAACAGTTTTGAGAATGACACAAATATTTCAAAGTTCAAAGTTTGCTGCCTCAGTGTCTTTAGATATTTTTGTCAGATGTTACTATGGAATACTGAAGTATAATTACAAGCATTTCATAAGTGTCAAAGGCTTTTATTGACAATTACATGAAGTTGATGCAAAGAGTCAATATTTGCAGTGTTGACCCTTCTTTTTCAAGACCTCTGCAATCTGCCCTGGCATGCTGTCAATTAACTTCTAACGGTTGTTTGTCCATCAGCCTCTTGAGGATTGACCACAAGTTCTCAATGGGATTAAGGTCTGGGGAGTTTCCTGGCCATGGACCCAAAACATTGATGTTTTGTTCCCTGAGCCACTTAGTTAGCACTTTTGCCTTATGGCAAGGTGCTCCATCATGCTGGAAAAGGCATTGTTTGTCACCAAACTGTTCCTGGATGGTTGGGAGAAGTTGCTCTTGGAGGATGTGTTGGTACCATTCTTTATTCATGGCTGTGTTCTAAGGCAAAATTGTGAGTGAGCCCACTGGCTGAGAAGCAACCCCACACAGGGTCTCAGGATGCTTTACTGTTGGCATGACACAGGACTGATGGTCGCGCTCACCATGTCTTCTCCGGACAAGCTTTTTTCAGGATGCCCCAAACCATCGGAAAGTTGATTCATCAGAGAAAATGACTTTACCCCAGTCCTCAGCAGTCCAATCCCTGTACCGTTTGCAGAATATCAGTCTGTCCCTGATGTTTTTCCCAGAGAAAAGTGGCTTCTTTGCTGCCCTTCTTGACACCAGGCCATCCTCCAAAAGTCTTCGCCTCACTGTGCATGCAGATGCACTCACACCTGCCTGCTGCCATTCCTGAGCAAGCTCTGTACTGGTGGTGCCCCGATCCCGCAGCTGAATCAACTTTAGGAGACGGTCCTGGCGCTTGCTGGACTTTCCTGGGTACCCTGAAGTCTTCTTCACAAAAATTGAACCGCTCTCCTTGAAGTTCTTGATGATCTGATAAATGGTTGTTTTAGGTGCAATCTTAATGGCAGCAATATGCTTGCCTGTGAAGCCCTTTTTGTGCAAAGCAATGATGACGGCACGTGTTCCCTTGCAGGTAACCATGGTTGACAGAGGAAGAACAATGATTCTAAGCACCACTCTTCATAACTTTCTGGAGTATATGCACATTTCCATCATACAAACTGAGGCAGCAGACTGATTTGTGTCATTCTCAAAACCTTTGGCCAACACTGTACTGCGGGTACCGGTACAGAGTCAATGTGCGAGGGTACAGGTTAGTCTAGGTAATTTGTACATGTAGGTATGAGTGAATTGACTATGTATAGATAATAAACAGCGAGTAGCAGCAGTGTAAAAACAAATGGAGGGGGGGGGGGTCAATGTAAATAGTCCGGATGACTGTTTGATTAATTGTTCAGCTGTCTTATGGCTTGGGGGTAGAAACTGTTTAGGAGCCTCTTGGTCCTATACTTGGCGCACTGGTACACCTTACCATGTGGTAGCAGAGAGAACAGTCTATGACTTGGGTGACTGGAGTCTGAAATGTTTTGGGGCTTTCCTCTGATACCACCTAGTATATAGGTCCTGGATGGCAGGAAGCTTGGCCCCAGTGATGTACTGGGACGTACACACTACCCTCTGTAGTGCCTTAGGGTCAGATGCCGAGCAGTTGCCATACCAAGCGGTGATGCAACCAGTCAGGATGCTCTCGATGATGCAGCTGTAAAACCTTTTGAGGATCTGGGGACCCATGCCAAATCTTTTCAGTCTCCTGAGGGGGAAAAGGTTTTGTCGTGCCCTCTTCACGACTGTCTTGTTGTGCTTGGACCATGATAGTTCGTTGGTGATGTGGACACCAAGGAACTTGAAACTCTCAACCCGCTCCCCTACAGCCCCGTTGATGTTAATGGGGGCCTGTTCAGTCCTTTTCCTGTAGTAGATCAGCTCCTATGTCTTGCTCACATTGATGGATAGGTTGTTGTTCTGAGTACACGTCCTGGTAATCCGCCTGGCCCTGCAGCCTTGTGAATGTTGACCTGTTTAAAAAGGTCTTACTCACATCGGCTACAGACAGCGTGATCCAAAACAGCTGACGCTCTCATGCATGGTTCAGTGTTGCTTGCGTCGAAGAGCGCATAGAAGTAATTTAGCTCGACTGGTAGTCCAGAGTTCATCTAAACAGGGGATCTTGTGTGTTTATTTGCCTGTGCTGTCTGTGTGAGATAGAACCCAGTGGAGCGGGGAACAAATACATAAATATTGACTCATCACAACTCCACAGCTGTATGCTAGCCTGGTGCCACGCACAAACACAGCAGAGGTCTTAGTTTTCTATTCCAACAACTCTTCTCCTGTGAGAGGCAAAAGAAGATCCAGGGTCCAATGCTGGACTTGCTGTGGTCGGTCTCTCAATCTGACATGTTTTTCAAAATGCATCTTAAACTACCTGAGAGCCTTTACCTTACAGTTATGAGAGATGACAGCAGTCAAGAACCTGCAAAGAAACACAGCCAGAACACACCAGACCCTCTAGATGAGTTTTATTGGAATGCATACTCACAACGTTTTACAACACGACACAAATAACTTCAGCCATTTCAAATTGATCACAACACAAAGTGCTATTTAAATCACCTTTAAATCACATAGGTGTGAGGACACATGACATAATATACTGTAGCATGACCAGGAAAACAACATACAGCCAGAGTGGAGGAGAATTGACAGGTAGGAAAAGACACCTTTTACACATCAACTCCTGACATAAACTGGACAGTTGATCCAGGTAATTTCATTGGATGATGTACATAGATACACTCAGCCACACATACACTGGTATGCATGTATACCCCAGTACATGCATGCAAGCCCAGACAGAGTGGGTTCCATGCAGGGGTCAGGAGTTAGGAGATCAGCTCCTGGTGGCCACAGCCGGTTGCTGCTGCTGGTCAGACGACTGGAGCTGCTTCCCCAGATACTCCCTGTAGAGGAAAGGAGGAGTATATCATCAATAATCCAGAATCTACCATCCTTTGCCTCAACCTCAAACAGTTTTGGAATTAATTGGAACGCCGACTGCGAGCCAGGCCTAATCACCCAACATCAGTGCCTGACCGCACTAATGCTCGTGGCTGAATGGAAGCAAGTCCCTGCAGCAATGTTCCAACATCTAGTGGAAAGCCTTCCCAGAAGAGTGGAGGCTGTTATCTAGTGGAAATACTTCCCAGAAGAGTGGAGGCTGTTATAGCAGCAATGTTCCAACATCTAGTGGAAAGCCTTCCCAGAAGAGTGGAGGCTGTTATAGCAGCAATGTTCCAACATCTAGTGGAAATACTTCCCAGAAGAGTGGAGGCTGTTATATCGTCAAAGGGGGGGACCAACTCTATGTTAATGCTTTTGATTTTGGAATGAGATGTTCGACGAGCAAGTGTCCACATACTGTTGGTCATGTAGTGTATTTAACCCCTTGTTTTCGGCACTCAACAGTCTAGGCCCACCCTGAAACAGGGGAGAGGGAGGGTTTCTACTAAACTACATTGCCTTCGGAAAAGTTCAGACCCCTTCACTTTTTCCACATTTTGTTCGGTTACAGCCATATTAAAAAATGTATCATAGTTTTTCCCCCTCAATCTACACACAATACCCCATAATGACAAAACACTTCAAAAGAAATGTTTTAAACATTTTTGCTAATTTATATATAACATTTAAAAAACTGAAATATTACGTTTACATAAGTTCAGACCCTTTACTCAGTGCTTTGTTGAACAACCTTTGGCAGCCACTATACCCTCAAGTCTTCTTGGGTGAGATGCTACAAGCTTGGCACACCTGTATTTGGAGAGTTTCTCCCATTCTTCTCTGCAGATCCTCTCAAGCTTTGTCAGGTTGGATAGGGAGTGTCGCTGCACATCTATTTTAATGTCTCTCCAGAGACGTTAGACCAGGTTCAATGCTGGGCTCTGGCTGGGCCACTCAAGGACATTCAGAGACTTGTCCCGAAGCCACTCCTCTTGGCTTTTTGCTTAGGGTCGTTGTCCTGTTGGAAGGTGAACCTACCCCCCCTCAAGTCTGAGGTCCTGAGCAGATTTCATCAAGGATCTCTGTACTTTGCTCCGTTCATCTTTCCCTCGATCCTGACTAGTCTCCCAGTCCCTGCCGCTGAATAACATCCCCACAGCATGATGCTGCCACCACCATGCTTCACCGTAGGGATGGTACCAGGTTTCCTCCAGATGTGACGCTTGGCATTCAGGCCAGAGTTCAATCTTGGTTTCATCAGACCAGAGAATCTTGTTTCTTATGGTCTGAGAGTCTTTAGGTGCCTTTTGGCAAACTCCAAGCGGGCTGCCATGTGCCTTTTACTGAGGAGTGGCTTCTGTCTGGCCACTCTTCTATAAAGGACTGATTGGTGGAGTACTGCAGAGATGGTTGTCTTTCTTGAAGGTTCTCCCATCTCCACAGAGGAACGCTGGAGCTCTGTCAGAGTGACCATTTGGTTCTTGGTTAACTCCCTGACCAAGGTCCTTCTCCCCCGATTGCTCAGTTTGGCCGGGTGGCCAGCTCTAGGAAGAGTCTTGGTGGTTCCAAACTTCTTCCATTTAAAAATGATGGAGGCCACTGTTCTTGGGGACCTTCAATGCTGCAGAAATGTTTTGGTACCCTTCCCCAGATCTGTGCCTCGACACAATCCGGTCTCTGAACCTCATGGCTTGGTTTTTGCTCTGACATGCACGGTCAACTGTGGGACCTGATATAGACAGGTGTGTGCCTTTCCAAATCTTGTCTAATCAATTGAATTTACCACAGCTGGACACCAAAAAAGTTGTAGAAACATCTCAAGGGTGATCAATGGAAACAGGATGCACCTGAGCTCAATTTCTAGTCTCATAGCAAAGGGTCTGAATACTTATGTAAATAAGTCATCTTTTTTATAAAATGTAAATTTGGTACAATTTCTGAAAATCTGTTTTGCTTGGTCATTATGGGGTATTGTGTAGATTGCTGAGACTTTAAATATTTAATCCATTTTAGAACAAGGCTGTAACTTAACAAAATGTCAAAAAGTCAAAGTCTGAATTTTCACAAGGAACAGTATATAGTGAAGCAACAGGTTCATATGTACAGTACCAGTCAAAAGTTTGGACACATACTAATTGCAGGGTTTTTATTTTTTACTAATACATTGTAGAATAGTGAAGACATCAAAAACTATTGAAATAGGCTTTAACAAATAATAAAATATGTACATATATATTCTTGAGTGCCAGCCACCCTTTGCCTTGACAGCATTGCACACTCTTAGCATACTCTCAACCAGCTTCATGAGGTAGTCACCTGGAATGCATTTCAATGAACAGGTGTTCCTTGCTAAAAGTGAATTTGTGGAATTTATTTCCTTCTTAATGCGTTTCAGCCAATCAGTTGTGTTGGTACAAGGTAGGGGTGGTATACAGAAGATAGCTTTGGTAAAAGACCAAGTCCATATTATTGCAAGAACAGCTCAAATAAGCAAAGAGAAACAGCCCATCTAGTTTGCGCTTAGTGGGACTATCATTTGTTTTTCAAAAGGACAATGACCGAACACACCTCCGGGCTGTATGAGGTTTATTTCACCAAGAGGGAGCGTGATGGAGTGCTGCAAACCCGACCTCAACCCAATTGAAATTGTTTGGGATGAGTTGGGCCGCAAAGTGAAGTCTCTGCAGCCCTCAAGTGCTCAGCATTGTGGGAACTCCTTCAAGACTGTTGGAAAAGCATTCCTCGTGAAGCTGGTTGAAAGAATTGCCAAGAGTGTGCAAAGCAGTCATATTTATATTTATATATTTAGATTTGTTTAACACTTTTTTGGTTACTACATGACTCCATGTGTTATTTCATAGTGTTGATGTCTACACTATTATTCTACAATGTAGAACATAATAATAAAGACAAACCCTAGAATGAGTAGGTGTGTCCAAACCTTTGACTGGTACTGTATGGTACTACACTACAGTTCAAAAGTTTGGGGTCACTTAGAAATGTTGTTTTTGAAAGAAAAGCTATTTTTTGTGTCCATTAAAATAACATTTACCAGAAATACAGTGTAGACATGGTTAATGTTGTAAATGACTATTGTAGCTGGAAACGGCTGCTTTTATATGGAATATCTACACCGGCGCACGTTGTGTTAGCTAATCCAAGTACAGAGGCCCATTATCAGCAACCATCACTTCTGTGTTCCAATGGCACGTTGTGTTAGCTAATCCAAGTTTACCATTTTAAAAGGCTAATTGATCATTAGAAAAGCCTTTTTCAATTATGTTAGCACATCTGAAAACTGTTGTGCTGATTAAAGAAGCATTAAAACTGGCCTTCTTTAGAGTATCTGGAACATCAGCATTTGTGGGTTCGGGCTCAAAATGGCCAGAAACACAGAACTTTCTTCTGAATCTCGTCAGTCTATTCTTGTTCTGAGAAATGAAGGCTATTCCATGTGAGAAATAGTTGGGACCATGCCAAGAAACTGAAGATCTCGTACAACGCTGTGTACTATTCCCTTCATAGAACAGCGCAAACTGGCCCTAACCAGAATAGAAGGAGTGGGAGGCCCCAGTGCACAACTGAGCAAGAGGACAAGTCCATTAGTGTGTCTAGTTTGAGAAATAGTCCTCAACTGGCAGCTTCATTAAATAGTACCCGCAAAACACCAGTCAACGTCAACAGTGAAGAGGCGACTCCCGGATGCTGGCCTTCTAGGCAGAGTTCCTCTGTCCAGTGTCTGTGTTCTTTTGCTCATCTTAATCGTTTCTTTTTATTGGCCAGTCTGAGATATGGCTTTTTCAAACTTTGCCTAGAAGGCCAGCATTGGAGGACTCTTCAGTTTAAACTTGACTGGTGTTTTGCGGGTATTATTTAATGAAGCTGCCAGTTGACTATAAACTATAGTATTAATATAGTATGTACCAGTTATGGACCATGAGTTTAAGTATTAGCTCCCAGGTGGAACAGGGGTCTACGGTACTGCATCTCAGTGCAAGAGGCGTCACTACAGTAACTGGTTTAGTAATCCAGGCTGTATCACACCCGGCCGTGATTGGGAGTCCTATAGGTTTTAAATTGTACCTAGCGTAGGCCAGGGTAGGCAGTCATTGTAAATAAGAATTTGTTCTTAACTGGACATGAGTTAAATAAAGTATAAGTAACAAACAGTTGAAGACATTACGTACCAGTTGGGGACCATGAGTTTAAACCAGTACCTAGTAGTAGTAGTACGTACCAGTTGGGGACCATGAGTTTAAACTAGTACCTAGTAGTAGTAGTACGTACCGGTTGGGGACCATGAGTTTAAACTAGTACCTAGTAGTAGTAGTACGTACCGGTTGGGGACCATGAGTTTAAACCAGTACCTAGTAGTAGTAGTACGTACCGGTTGGGGACCATGAGTTTAAACTAGTACCTAGTAGTAGTAGTACGTACCAGTTGGGGACCATGAGTTTAAACCAGTACCTAGTAGTAGTAGTACGTACCAGTTGGGGACCATGAGTTTAAACCAGTACCTAGTAGTAGTAGTACGTACCAGTTGGGGACCATGAGTTTAAACCAGTACCTAGTAGTAGTAGTACGTACCGGTTGGGGACCATGAGTTTAAACCAGTACCTAGTAGTAGTAGTACGTACCGGTTGGGGACCATGAGTTTAAACCAGTACCTAGTAGTAGTAGTACGTACCGGTTGGGGACCATGAGTTTAAACCAGTACCTAGTAGTAGTAGTACGTACCGGTTGGGGACCATGAGTTTAAACCAGTACCTAGTAGTAGTAGTACGTACCGGTTGGGGACCATGAGTTTAAACCAGTACCTAGTAGTAGTAGTACGTACCAGTTGGGGACCATGAGTTTAAACCAGTACCTAGTAGTAGTAGTACGTACCGGTTGGGGACCATGAGTTTAAACTAGTACCTAGTAGTAGTAGTACGTACCAGTTGGGGACCATGAGTTTAAACTAGTACCTAGTAGTAGTAGTACGTACCGGTTGGGGACCATGAGTTTAAACTAGTACCTAGTAGTAGTAGTACGTACCAGTTGGGGACCATGAGTTCAAACCAGTACCTAGTAGTAGTAGTACGTACCGGTTGGGGACCATGAGTATAAACTAGTACCTAGTAGTAGTAGTACGTACCGGTTGGGGACCATGAGTTTAAACTAGTACCTAGTAGTAGTAGTACGTACCGGTTGGGGACCATGAGTTTAAACTAGTAGCTAGTAGTAGTACGTACCGGTTGGGGACCATGAGTTTAAACTAGTACCTAGTAGTAGTAGTACGTACCGGTTGGGGACCATGAGTTTAAACTAGTACCTAGTAGTAGTAGTATGTACCGGTTTTGGGACCATGAGTTTAAACTAGTAGCTAGTAGTAGTAGTACGTACCGGTTGGGGACCATGAGTTTAAACTAGTACCTAGTAGTAGTAGTACGTACCGGTTGGGGACCATGAGTTTAAACTAGTACCTAGTAGTAGTAGTACGTACCGGTTGGGGACCATGAGTTTAAACTAGTAGCTAGTAGTAGTACACGGTTGGGGACCATGAGTTTAAACTAGTAGCTAGTAGTAGTAGTACGTACCGGTTGGGGACCATGAGTTTAAACTAGTACCTAGTAGTAGTAGTACTAACGGTTGGGGACCATGAGTTTAAACTAGTAGCTAGTAGTATAGTAGAAGTACGTACCAGTTGGGGACCATGAGTTTAAACTAGTACCTAGTAGTAGCATACACCAGTTGGGGACCATGAGTTTAAACTAGTACCTAGTAGTAGTAGTAGATGGTTGGGGACCATGAGTTTAAACTAGTACCTAGTAGTAGTAGTACGTGGTTGGGGACCATGAGTTTAAACTAGTAGCTAGTAGTATAGTAGAAGTACGTACCAGTTGTGGACCATGAGTTTAAACTAGTACCTAGTAGTAGTAGTTGTGGACCATGAGTTTAAACTAGTACCTAGCAGTAATATAGTTGTAGTACGTACCAGTTGGGGACCATGAGTTTAAACTAGTACCTAGTAGTAGTAGTACATACCGGTTGGGGACCATGAGTTTAAACTAGTAGCTAGTAGTATAGTAGAAGTACGTACCAGTTGTGGACCATGAGTTTAAACTAGTACCTAGCAGTAATATAGTTGTAGTACGTACCAGTTGTGGACCATGAGTTTAAACTAGTAGCTAGTAGTAGTATAGTAGAAGTACGTACCAGTTGGGGACCATGAGTTTAAACTAGTACCTATCAGTAATATAGTTGTAGTACGTACCGGTTGGGGAACATGAGTTTAAACTAGTACCTAGTAGTAGTAGTACGTACCAGTTGGGGACCATGAGTTTAAACTAGTACCTAGCAGTAATATAGTAGAAGTACGTACCGGTTGGGGACCATGAGTTTAAACTAGTAGTAGTAGAAGTACGTACCAGTTAGGGACCATGAGTTTAAACTAGTAGCTAGTAGTAGTAGTACGTACCAGTTGGGGACCATGAGTTTAAACTAGTACCTAGTAGTTGTAGTACGTACCAGTTGGGGACCATGAGTTTAAACTAGTACCTAGCAGTAATATAGTAGAAGTACATACCGGTTGGGGACCATGAGTTTAAACTAGTAGTAGAAGTACGTACCAGTTGGGGACCATGAGTTTAAACTAGTACCTAGTAGTAGTACGTACCAGTTGGGGACCATGAGTTTAAAGTAGTAGTAGTAGAAGTACGTACCAGTTAGGGACCATGAGTTTAAACTAGTAGCTAGTAGTAGTAGAAGTACGTACCAGTTGGGGACCATGAGGTTAAACTAGTACCTAGTAGTAGTAGTACGTACCAGTTGTGGACCATGAGTTTAAACTAGTACCTAGTAGTATAGTAGAAGTACGTACCAGTTGTGGACCACGAGTTTAAACTAGTACCTAGTAGTATAGTAGAAGTACGTACCAGTTGGGGACCATGAGTTTAAACTAGTACCTAGTAGTATAGTAGCACCGGTTGGGGACCATGAGTTTAAACTAGTAGTAGTAGTACGTACCAGTTGGGGACCATGAGTTTAAACTAGTACCTAGTAGTAGTAGTACGTACCAGTTGGGGACCATGAGTTTAAACTAGTACCTAGTAGTAGTAGTAGTAGTACGTACCAGTTGTGGACCATGAGTTTAAACTAGTACCTAGTAGTATAGTAGCACCGGTTGGGGACCATGAGTTTAAACTAGTACCTAGTAGTAGTACCAGTTGGGGACCATGAGTTTAAACTAGTACCTAGTAGTAGTGCATGCCAGTTGTGGACCATGAGTTTAAACTAGTAGTAGTAGAAGTACGTACCAGTTGTGGACCATGAGTTTAAACTAGTACCTAGTAGTAGTACCTAGTAGTATAGTAGAAGTACGTACCAGTTGTAGTAGTAATAGTAGCAGCAGTAGCAGTAGTCGTACCGGTTGGGGACCATGATTTTAAACTAGTACCTAGTAGTAGTACCTAGTAGTATAGTAGAAGTACGTACCAGTTGTGGACCATGAGTTTAAACTAGTAGCTAGTAGTAATATAGTTGTAGTACGTACCAGTTGTGGACCATGAGTTTAAACTAGTAGCAGTAGAGTTTAAACATACCAGTTGGGGACCATGAGTTTAAACTAGTACCTAGCAGTAATATAGTTGTAGTACGTACAGTTGTGGACCATGAGTTTAAACTAGTAGGTACCATACCAGTTGGGGACCATGAGTTTAAACTAGTAGCTAGTACCTAGTAGTATAGTAGAAGTATACCGGTTGGGGACCATGAGTTTAAACTAGTACCTAGTAGTAGTAGTACCAGTTGTGGACCATGAGTTTAAACTAGTACCTAGTAGTATAGTAGAACGTACCAGTTGGGGACCATGAGTTTAAACTAGTACCTAGTAGTAGTAGTACGTACCAGTTGGGGACCATGAGTTTAAACTAGTACCTAGTAGTAGTAGTAGCACCAGTTGGGGACCATGAGTTTAAACTAGTACCTAGTAGTAGTAGTACCAGTTGGGGACCATGAGTTTAAACTAGTAGCTAAGTACGTAGCCAGTTGTGGACCATGAGTTTCTGCACGGCCAGCAGGGCGTTGTAGCGGACCAGCTGATCGTCATGGTGCATGTGGTTCATCACCAGCTGTTTACCTCCAAGCTGCTCTATCACCCTGACACAGAGATAAACACTGGTTATATAAACACCGAGTGGACAAAACATTCCCACAGTTGTCAAGTTGGCTGGATGTCCTTCGGATGATGGACCGTTTTTTGATATATGCAGGAAACTGTTGAGTGTAAAAAAAACAGGTGCGCCTGGCAGCTACTACCATACCCCGTTCTAAGGCAGCTACCACCATACCCCGTTCTAAGGCAGCTACCACCATACCCCGTTCTAAGGCAGCTACCACCATACCCCGTTCTAAGGCAGCTACCACCATACCCCGTTCTAAGGCAGCTACCACCATACCCCGTTCTAAGGCAGCTACCACCATACCCCGTTCCCGTTCTAAGGCAGCTACCACCATACCCCGTTCTAAGGCAGCTACCACCATACCCCGTTCTAAGGCAGCTACCACCATACCCCGTTCTAAGGCAGCTACCACCATACCCCGTTCCAGTTCTAAGGCAGCTACCACCATACCCCGTTCTAAGGCAGTTCTAAGGCAGCTACCACCATACCCGTTCTAAGGCAGCTACCACCATACCCCTAAGGCAGCTACCACCATACCCCGTTCTAAGGCAGCTACCACCATACCCCGTTCTAAGGCAGCTACCACCATACCCCGTTCTAAGGCAGCTACCACCATACCCCGTTCTAAGGCAGCTACCACCATACCCGTTCTAAGGCAGCTACAGCTACCACCATACCCCGTTCTAAGGCAGCTACCACCATACCCCGTTCTAAGGCAGCTACCACTACCATACCACCATACCCCGTTCTAAGGCAGCTACTACCATACCCGTTCTAAGGCAGCTACTACCATACCCCGTTCTAAGGCAGCTACTACCATACCCCGTTCTAAGGCAGCTACTACCATACCCCGTTCTAAGGCAGCTACTACCATACCCCGTTCTAATGGCAGCTACTACCATACCCCATGTCTAAGGCAGCTAATAATCCTTCTAAGGCAGCTACTACCATACCCCCTTTCATCTGCACTGAAGGCAGCTACTAACCCGTTCTAAGGCAGCTACTACCATACCCCGTTCTAAGGCAGCTACTACCATACCCCGTTCTAAGGCAGCTACTACCATACCCCGTTCTAAGGCAGCTACTACCATACCCCGTTCTAAGGCAGCTACTACCATACCCCGTTCTAAGGCAGCTACTACCATACTCCCGTTCTAAGGCAGCTACTACCATACCCCGTTCTAAGGCAGCTACTACCATACCCCGTTCTAAGGCATAACATAACCATAATCATTACCCCTCTGAATGGCACACAGACACAATCCATGTCTCAAGGAGGAGAAAATCCTTCTTTAACTGGTCTCCTCCTCTTCATCTGCACTGATTGAAGTGGATTTAACAGGTGACATCAATAAGGGATTATAGATGTCACCAGTTCAGTCTATGCCATGGAAAGAGCAGGTGTTCATAATGTATTGTTCACTCAGTGTATACTGTGTGTCCTTACCCTGACACCAGGTAGTGTCTGACATATTCTCCAACATCATGAGCAGCTACAGCAATAACCTGAGGGTCATCAGATACCTCCAACAGCCGAGTAAGGATCCTGAGGAGGGAGAACATATAACACATAACACACCCTGACACCAGATACCGCCTCTTCACCCTGACACCAGATACCGCCTCTTCACCCTGACACCAGATACCGCCCTTCACCCTGACACCAGATACCGCCTCTTCACCCTGACACCAGATACCGCCTCTTCACCCTGACACCAGATACCGCCCTGACACCACCCTGACACCAGATACCGCCTCTTCACCCTGACACCAGATACCGCCTCTTCACCCTGACACCAGATACCGCCCTTCACCCTGACACCAGATACCGCCCTTCACCCTGACACCAGATACCGCCTCTTCACCCTGACACCAGATACCGCCTCTTCACCCTGACACCAGATACCGCCTCTTCACCCTGACACCAGATACCGCCTCTTCACCCTGACACCAGATACCGCCTCTTCACCCTGACACCAGATACCGCCTCTTCACCCTGACACCAGATACCGCCTCTTCACCCTGACACCAGATACCGCCTCTTCACCCTGACACCAGATACCGCCTCTTCACCCTGACACCAGATACCGCCTCTTCACCCTGACACCAGATACCGCCTCTTCACCCTGACACCAGATACCGCCTCTTCACCCTGACACCAGATACCGCCTCTTCACCCTGACACCAGATACCGCCTCTTCACCCTGACACCAGATACCGCCTCTTCACCCTGACACCAGATACCGCCTCTTCACCCTGACACCAGATACCGCCTCTTCACCCTGACACCAGATACCGCCTCTTCACCCTGACACCAGATACCGCCTCTTCACCCTGACACCAGATACCGCCTCTTCACCCTGACACCAGATACCGCCTCTTCACCCTGACACCAGATACCGCCTCTTCACCCTGACACCAGATACCGCCTCTTCACCCTGACACCAGATACCGCCTCTTCACCCTGACACCAGATACCGCCTCTTCACCCTGACACCAGATACCGCCTCTTCACCCTGACACCAGATACCGCCTCTTCACCCTGACACCAGATACCGCCTCTTCACCCTGACACCAGATACCGCCTCTTCACCCTGACACCAGATACCGCCTCTTCACCCTGACACCAGATACCGCCTCTTCACCCTGACACCAGATACCGCCTCTTCACCCTGACACCAGATACCGCCTCTTCACCCTGACACCAGATACCGCCTCTTCACCCTGACACCAGATACCGCCTCTTCACCCTGACACCAGATACCGCCTCTTCACCCTGACACCAGATACCGCCTCTTCACCCTGACACCAGATACCGCCTCTTCACCCTGACACCAGATACCGCCTCTTCACCCTGACACCAGATACCGCCTCTTCACCCTGACACCAGATACCGCCTCTTCACCCTGACACCAGATACCGCCTCTTCACCCTGACACCAGATACCGCCTCTTCACCCTGACACAGATACCGCCTCTTCACCCTGACACCAGATACCGCCTCTTCACCTGACACCAGATACCGCCTCTTCACCCTGACACCAGATACAGAACCTCTTCACCCTGACACCAGATACCGCCTCTTCACCCTGACACCAGATACCGCCTCTTCACCCTGACACCAGATACCGCCTCTTCACCCTGACACCAGATACCGCCTCTTCACCCTAACTAACCCGAACTTTAGAAACGTCATCACACTAACATCAGATACCTTTATAAACTACCATTTCTTTCAAAAATATTAGAATCACTGACACTCTCAGCTAAGGAGCTGGTCTGTCTACAGTACCTAGATGCAAAACCAAGACGGGTGTGGAGCGTTCTCTAGTAAAGCCCCTCAATTACAGAACAGCGTTCTCTCATAAAACCCCTCAGTTACAGAACAGCGTTCTCTCGTAAAACCCCTCAGTTACAGAACAGCGTTCTCTCATAAAACCCCTCAGTTACAGAACAGCGTTCTCTAGTAAAGCACCTCAGTTACAGAACAGCGTTCTCTAGTAAAACCCCTCAGTTACAGAACAGTGTTCTCTAGTAAAACCCCTCAGTTACAGAACAGCTTGCCCTGTCAGGTAAGAGATGCTGGTCCTTCTGTAGCTCAGTTGGTAGAGCATGGCACTTGTAACGCCAGGGTAGTGGGTTCAATCCCCGGGACCACCCATACGTAGAATGTATGCACACATGACTGTAAGTCGCTTTGGATAAAAGCGTCTGCTAAATGGCATATATTGATTATTGATTATTGATAGATGCAGACTCCATTGAGGTTGTTTAAATAACATTTAAACACCAACCATTTTAGCCAGGCCTTTAATAAGTGATTGTATTCTTATGTTATTTTATTTACACTTAGGGTGCCATTTGGGATGCACCCTCATTACCTAACATCCACACTAGGTAGTGCTCTGTGTCTTACCTAACATCCACACTAGGCAGTGCTCTGTGTCTTACCTAACATCCACACTAGGTAGTGCTCTGTGTCTTACCTAACATCCACACTAGGCAGTGCTCTGTGTCTTACCTAACATCCACACTAGGTAGTGCTCTGTGTCTTATCTAACATCCACACTAGGTAGTGCTCTGTGTCTTACCTAACATCCACACTAGGTAGTGCTCTGTGTCTTACCTAACATCCACACTAGGTAGTGCTCTGTGTCTAACATACTAGGTAGTGCTCTGTGTCTACCTAAGTGCTCTGTGTCATCCTAACACTAGGTAGTGCTCTGTGTCTTACCTAACATCCACACTAGGTAGTGCTCTGTGTCTTACCTAACATCCACACTAGGCAGTGCTCTGTGTCTTACCTAACATCCACACTAGGTAGTGCTCTGTGTCTTACCTAACATCCACACTAGGCAGTGCTCTGTGTCTTACCTAACATCCACACTAGGTAGTGCTCTGTGTCTTACCTAACATCCACACTAGGCAGTGCTCTGTGTCTTACCTAACATCCACACTAGGTAGTGCTCTGTGTCTTACCTAACATCCACACTAGGCAGTGCTCTGTGTCTTACCTAACATCCACACTAGGCAGTGCTCTGTGTCTTACCTAACATCCACACTAGGCAGTGCTCTGTGTCTTACCTAACATCCACACTAGGCAGTGCTCTGTGTCTTACCTAACATCCACACTAGGTAGTGCTCTGTGTCTTACCTAACATCCACACTAGGCAGTGCTCTGTGTCTTACCTAACATCCACACTAACATCCACACTAGGCAGTGCTCTGTGTCTTACCTAACATCCACACTAGGCAGTGCTCTGTGTCTTACCTAACATCCACACTAGGTAGTGCTCTGTGTCTTACCTAACATCCACACTAGGTAGTGCTCTGTGTCTTACCTAACATCCACACTAGGTAGTGCTCTGTGTCTTACCTAACATCCACACTAGGTAGTGCTCTGTGTCTTACCTAACATCCACACTAGGTAGTGCTCTGTGTCTTACCTAACATCCACACTAGGTAGTGCTCTGTGTCTTACCTAACATCCACACTAGGTAGTGCTCTTTGCTTACTTGAGGAGTTCGTAGTTTTTCTCGTTGAGGCGGACTGCGTTCTCACGCCAGAACTTCTCTGATTTGTGGACCGGGCTCCACTCCAGGCGACCAGACTTCAGCTCTGAGCTGTACTCATCAAACGAACTGTGTGTGAGTGATAGAGAGTGAGAGAAAACCAGCTTAAATAACAAGCAACAAACAAACTAGCAGATAAACTTTGTTGAAGAACAGCCTCAGTCCCGACAGTCCTTAATATAGAGAGATGTTGACCTGTTGGAGAGTTCAATTTGAGGGGACAGGTCCAGTTCCAGTGTGGTTTAAGAGATCTGTACAGTTCTGCTAGCGTAGCGCCTAGTTTCTCCAGGTTCAAGTAACAGCACAGTAATGCCTGCTAGCGTAGCGCCTAGTTTCTCCAGGTTCAAGTAACAGCACAGTAATGCCTGCTAGCGTAGCGCCTAGTTTCTCCAGGTTCAAGTAACAGCACAGTAATGCCTGCTAGCGTAGCGCCTAGTTTCTCCAGGTTCAAGTAACAGCACAGTCATGCCTGCTAGCGTAGCGCCTAGTTTCTCCAGGTTCAAGTAACAGCACAGTAATGCCTGCTAGCGTAGCGCCTAGTTTCTCCAGGTTCAAGTAACAGCACAGTAATGCCTGCTAGCGTAGCGCCTAGTTTCTCCAGGTTCAAGTAACAGCACAGTAATGCCTGCTAGTGTAGCACCTAGCAGAACAGCCTAGTTTCTCCAGGTTCATGTAACAGCACAGTAATGCCTGCTAGTGTAGCACCTAGCAGAACAGCCTAGTTTCTCCAGGTTCAAGTAACAGCACAGTAATGCCTGCTAGTGTAGCTGAGGTTAGCAGTAACGTTACCTGTCAGGTCCTGAACGCTCTCTCCCAGACTCTAGGTTCGGACATGGAGAAGTTAGGGTTAGGTGTCAGAAGTAACCTACCTGAGGTCCTGAACGCTCTCTCCCAGACTCTAGGTTCGGACATGGAGAAGTTAGGGTTAGGGGTCAGAAGTAACCTACCTGAGGTCCTGAACGCTCTCTCCCAGACTCTCCAGCAGGAACTTGATGTCTTCCGTAATGTCCTCATCGTCATACTTCTGCTGGTCCAGATTCTCCAGCTGCTTCAGAACCTTACACTGTATCATGGCCAGAGCATACTCCTGACGGGTCTCCCTATCCGCTGACTTCTCCAACAGGTTCTAGAATAATAATATTAACATGTATCATGGCCAGGGCATACTCCCGACGGGTCTCCCACTCAGTCGATTTCTCCAGAACCCTCTACTACGTACGTGGTTTGAGGAGATAGCAAGGTAACTTTGGTCAACCCCGAGTTCGACTCTGGATAACAAGTACCACGAAAGTTGCACAGCTTTTAGCCAGGTACATTTCTACGGCAACAAATCCTTCAGATTTGGTGGATTGAGACACATCCAATGAAATAAAACAGATCACAGCTTAAACGGACAGATTTTTATGGGGAATGTTATATTATGCTAATTAGATTTCCGCTTAAAGTCAAGGCATTGCAATATTTTCCGAATGCACAACTCAAACTGCTACAGCGACAAACTCCACACTGCTCAAACTGCACAGCGACACACGCCGCTCCTACGACACGCGCCGCTCCTACGACACGCGCCGCTCCGAGCTGCCACACGCCGTTCAAGAAAGAGTTAAGAAAATAGTAAAAAATTATTGAAAAAGGTAGCAATAAAGTGGCTATATACAGGGGATACCTGTACCGGGTCAATGTGTGAGAAAAGGAGGAGATAATGTTGTTCCCAGACTCTCCTGGCTCAAAGTGGAGGAGAGATTGACTTCATCACTACTTGTATTTATGAGAAGAATTGTCGTGTTGAATGCAATGAGCTGTCTGATTGAACTACTGGCGCACAGCTCGGACACTCATGCATACCGCACAAGACATGCAAACAGAGGTCTCTTCACAGTCCCCAAGTCCAGAACAGACTATACATAGGAGGTGCACAGTACTACATAGAGCCATGACTACATGGAAGTCTATTCCACAGTACTACATAGAGCCATGACTACATGGAAGTCTATTCCACAGTACTACATAGAGCCATGACTACATGGAACTCTATTCCACAGTACTACATAGAGCCATGACTACTTGGAACTCTATACCACATCAAGTAACTGAAGCAAGCAGTAAAACTAGATTTAAAAACAGATTTAAAAATACACACCTTATGGAAGAGCAGGGACTGAAGCAACAAACATTGGCACAGAGACATGCATACACAATAACATACACACTACACACACATGTACACATGGATTTAGTACTGTAGATATGTAGTAATGGTGGAGTAGGGGCCTGAGGGCACACAGTGTGTTGTGAAATCTGTGAAATGTAATGTTTTTAAAATTGTATAAACTGCCTTAAATTTTTCTGGAACCCAGGAAGAGTTATGGGGATCCATAATTAACACAAATGCCTCGAGATGACCTTAATATTAGACATTGCGCACCAGCTGTTACTGACAGACACACCCCCCACCCCTGGATGTAGCTATTCTGTCCTGCCGATGCACAGAAAACCCAGCCAACTGTTATTATCTATGACATCGTTCAACCATGAAACTTAAGATATTACCGTTAAATGTCCCGTTGATAGGATAGTCTCGAACGGAGCTCTTCCAGTTTATTCTCCAGTGATTACATTTACATTACATTACATTTAAGTCATTTAGCAGACACTCTTATCCAGAGCGACACTTTGGCTAATAGAACGAACGGAAGAGGCGGGTTACCCACTCACCGACAAATTCTCACAAGGCACCATGACCTCCGCCTCTTGCATTTCCTTCATGTGAATGACAGGGATTTGGGCCTCGTCTGGGGACAACATGATCTCCTACTTCATGTGGATGACAGGGATTTGGGCCTTGTCTGGGGACAACATTATATCCTTCCTGTCAGACTCATTAAAGATTAAATCTTCATCCAGTTCGAGGTTAGTAAATCGCTGTTCTGATATCCTGAAGCTCTTTTCGGTCATAGGAGACGGTAGCATCAACATTATGTACAATTGCTTAGATTCCTTTGACAGATCATTTAAAACAAGCGTAGCTGCTTTTTTTATTTCGCCTTTATTTAACCAGGTAGGCTAGTTGAGAACACCTTTATTTAACCAGGTAGGCTAGTTGAGAACACCTTTATTTAACCAGGTAGGCTAGTTGAGAACACCTTTATTTAACCAGGTAGGCCAGTTGAGAACACCTTTATTTAACTAGGTAGGCTAGTTGAGAACACCTTTATTTAACCAGGTAGGCCAGTTGAGAACACCTTTATTTAACCAGGTAGGCCAGTTGAGAACACCTTTATTTAACCAGGTAGGCCAGTTGAGAACACCTTTATTTAACCAGGTAGGCTAGTTGAGAACAAGTTCTCATTTGCAACTGCGACCTGGCCAAGATAAAGCATAGCAGTGTGAACAGACAACACAGAGTTACACATGGAGTAAACAATTAATAAGTCAATAACACAGTAGAAAAAAATGGGCAGTCTATATACATTGTGTGCAAAAGGCATGAGGTAGGCGAATAATTACAATTTTGCAGATTAACACTGGAGTGATAAATGATCAGATGGTCATGTACAGGTAGAGATATTGGTGTGCAAAAGAGAAGAAAAATAAATAAATAAATAAAGTATGGGGATGAGGTAGGTAAAAATGGGTGGGCTATTTACCGATAGACTATGTACAGCTGCAGCGATCGGTTAGCTGCTCAGATAGCAGATGTTTGAAGTAGGTGAGGGAGATAAAAGTCTCCAACTTCAGCGATTTTTGCAATTCGTTCCTGTCACAGACAGCAGAGAACTGGAACGAAAGGCGGCCAAATGAAGTGTTGGCTTTAGGGATGATCAGGGAGATACACCTGCTGGAGCGCATGCTACGGATGGGTGTTGCCATCGTGACCAGTGAACTGAGATAAGGCGGAGCTTTACCTAGCATGGACTTGTAGATGACCTGGAGCCAGTGGGTCTGGCGACGAACATGTAGCGAGGGCCAGCCAACTAGAGCATACAGGTTGCAGTGGTGGGTGGTATAAGGTGCTTTAGTGACAAAACGGATGGCACTGTGATAAACTGCATCCAGTTTGCTGAGTAGAGTGTTGGAAGCTATTTTGTAGATGACATCGCCCGAAGTCGAGGATCGGTAGGATAGTCAGTTTTACTAGGGTAAGCTTGGCGGCGTGAGTGAAGGAGGCTTTGTTGCGGAATAGAAAGCAGACTCTGGATTTGATTTTCGATTGGAGATGTTTGATATGAGTCTGGAAGGAGAGTTTGCAGTCTAGCCAGACACCTAGGTACTTATAGATGTCCACATATTCAAGGTCGGAACCATCCAGGGTGGTAATTTTCGATAATCATGGATTTATCGGTGGTGACCGTGTTACAGCTGGGAGGAGGTGCTCTTGTTCTCCATGGACTTCACAGTGTCCCAGAACGTTTTGGAGTTGGAGCTACAGGATGCAAATTTCTGCCTGAAGAAGCTGGCCTTTGCTTTCCTGACTGACTGCGTGTATTGGTTCCTGACATCCCTGAATAGTTGCATATTGCGGCGACTATTCGATGCTATTACAGTCTGCTGAACAGGTAACGTAACTAACTAGCAGTACGTACCCTGAAGGCAGCCAGGATGATGCGCGTGACCTTCTCCTTGACAGACTCCTGCAGGATGTCAGACAGGGCCGGCACCACGTTGTAACGGCGTAGCTGCTCACAGAGCTGAGAGTTGAAGGCCAGCAGCCACACACAAAACCCCATCTGGTACTGCAGCTGGAAACCACACTTGTTACTGAGCACAGCCGTGATGCTAGAGGGAGGAGAGAGAACAGGGTCAGGGGGTAATGCTAGAGGGATGAGAGAGAACAGGGTCAGCTAGTAATGCTAGAGGGAGGAGAGAGAACAGGGTCAGCTAGTAATGCTAGAGGGAGGAGAGAGAACAGGGTCAGGGGTCAGGTAGTAATGTTAGAGGGAGGAGAGAGAACAGGGTCAGGTAGTAATGTTAGAGGGAGGAGAGAGAGCAGGGTCAGGTAGTAATGTTAGAGGGAGGAGAGAGAACAGGGTCAGGTAGTAATGCTAGAGGGAGGAGAGAGAACAGGGTCAGGTAGTAATGCTAGAGGGAGGAGAGAGAACAGGGTCAGCTAGTAATGCTAGAGGGAGGAGAGAGAACAGGGTCAGCTAGTAATGCTAGAGGGAGGAGAGAGAACAGGGTCAGCTAGTAATGCTAGAGGGAGGAGAGAGAACAGGGTCAGGGGGTAATGCTAGAGGGAGGAGAGAGAACAGGGTCAGGGAGTAATGCTAGAGGGAGGAGAGAGAACAGGGTCAGGGGTCAGGGGGTAATGCTAGAGGGAGGAGAGAGAACAGGGTCAGGTAGTAATGTTAGAGGGAGGAGAGAGAACAGGGTCAGGGGTCGGGTAGTAATGCTAGAGGGAGGAGAGAGAACAGGGTCAGGTAGTAATGTTAGAGGGAGGAGAGAGAACAGGGTCAGGGGTCAGGTAGTAATGCTAGAGGGAGGAGAGAGAACAGGGTCAGGGGTCAGGTAGTAATGCTAGAGGGAGGAGAGAGAACAGGGTCGGGTAGTAATGCTAGAGGGAGGAGAGAGAACAGGGTAAGGGGTCAGGTAGTAATGCTAGAGGGAGGAGAGAGAACAGGGTCAGGTAGTAATGCTAGAGGGAGGAGAGAGAACAGGGTCAGGTAGTAATGCTAGAGGGAGGAGAGAGAACAGGGTCAGGGGGTAATGCTAGAGGGAGGAGAGAGAACAGGGTCAGGGGTAATGCTAGAGGGAGGAGAGAGAACAGGGTCAGGGGGTAATGCTAGAGGGAGGAGAGAGAACAGGGTCAGGGGGTAATGCTAGAGGGAGGAGAGAGAACAGGGTCAGGTAGTAATGTTAGAGGGAGGAGAGAGAACAGGGTCAGGTAGTAATGCTAGAGGGAGGAGAGAGAACAGGGTCAGGTAGTAATGCTAGAGGGAGGAGAGAGAACAGGGTCAGGGGTCAGGTAGTAATGTTAGAGGGAGGAGAGAGAACAGGGTCAGGTAGTAATGTTAGAGGGGGTAGAGAGAACAGGGTCAGCTAGTAATGCTAGAGGGAGGAGAGAGAACAGGGTCAGGTAGTAATGCTAGAGGGAGGAGAGAGAGAACAGGGGTAATGCTAGAGGGAGGAGAGAGAACAGGGTCAGGTAGTAATGCTAGAGGGAGGAGAGGAGGTCAGAGAGAATGCAGGGGTCAGAGAACAGGGTCAGGTAGTAATGCTAGAGGGAGGAGAGAGAACAGGGTCAGGTAGTAATGTTAGAGGGAGGAGAGAGAACAGGGTCAGGGGTCAGGTAGTAATGCTAGAGGGAGGAGAGAGAACAGGGTCAGGGGTCAGGTAGTAATGCTAGAGGGAGGAGAGAGAACAGGGTCAGGGGTCAGGTAGTAATGTTAGAGGGAGGAGAGAGAACAGGGTCAGGGGGTAATGTTAGAGGGAGGAGAGAGAACAGGGTCAGGGGTCAGGTAGTAATGCTAGAGGGAGGAGAGAGAACAGGGTCAGGTAGTAATGCTAGAGTGAGGAGAGAGAACAGGGTCAGGGGTCAGGTAGTAATGCTAGAGGGAGGAGAGAGAACAGGGTCAGGGGGTAGTAATGCTAGAGGGAGGAGAGAGAACAGGGTCAGGTAGTAATGCTAGAGGGAGGAGAGAGAACAGGGTCAGGTAGTAATGCTAGAGGGAGGAGAGAGAACAGGGTCAGGTAGTAATGCTAGAGGGAGGAGAGAGAACAGGGTCAGGTAGAGGGAGGAGAGAACAGTAATGTTAGAGGGAGGAGAGAGAACAGGGTCAGGGGTAGGGGGTAATGTTAGAGGGAGAGAACAGGGTCAGGGGTCAGGGAGTAATGCTAGAGGGGGTCAGAACAGGGTCAGGGGGTAATGCTAGAGGGAGGAGAGAGAACAGGGTCAGGGGTCAGGGTAATGCTAGAGGGAGGAGAGAGAACAGGGTCAGGGGTAATGCTAGAGGGAGGAGAGAGAACAGGGTCAGTAATGGGTCAGGTAGTAATGCTAGAGGGAGGAGAGAGAACAGGGTCAGGGGTAATGCTAGAGGGAGGAGAGAGAACAGGGTCAGCTAGTAATGCTAGAGGGGGAGGAGAGAGAACAGGGTCAGGTAGTAATGTTAGAGGGAGGAGAGAGAACAGGGTCAGCTAGTAATGCTAGAGGGAGGAGAGAGAACAGGGTCAGGTAGTAATGTTAGAGGGAGGAGAGAGAACAGGGTCAGGTAGCAATGCTAGAGGGAGGAGAGAGAACAGGGTCAGGGGTCAGGTAGTAATGTTAGAGGGAGGAGAGAGAACAGGGTCAGGGGTCAGGTGGTACAGGACACCACACTTGTCGATCACAGCAGTTTTATGGTGCATCGTGGTTTTATTGCATGGTTTTGGTTATGGAGTTTATGGCTTGAGTTACAGATAACAGCAGTGGTTAGGCTAACTTCCTCTTGTAGTGTAGTCAAGCAGCATGAAGCATCAGACAACCCCAAACACACTAATGATGTAATGCTAACAGATAGAAGATAGTAGTAATAGAAGTATCCAATGATTGTAACAGAAGTATACTGAACAAAAATATAAACGCAACATGTAAAGTGTTGGTCCCATGTTTCATGAGCTGAAATAAAAGATCCCAGAAATGTTCCATATGAATAAAAAGTATTATTTCTCAAAAATGTTGTGCACAAATTTGTTTACATCTCTGATAGTATTTCTCCTTTGCCAAGATAATCCATCCACCTGTCAGGTGTGGCATATCAAGAAGCTGATTAAACAGCACCACCATTACACAGGTGCACCTTGTGCTGGGGACAATATGTCACTAAAATGTGCAGTTTTGTCACAACGCCATGCCACAGATTCCTAAAGTTTTTAAAAACTTTACTTAACTAGGCAAGTCAGTTAAGAACAAATTCTTATATATAATAATATATAATAATAATATATGCCATTTAAGAATCCAAGCGACTTACAGTCATGTGTGCATACATTCTACGTATGGGTGGTCCCGGAGGGATCGAACCCACTACCCTGGCGTTACAAATGCTCTACCAACTGAGACACAGGACCACATTCTCATTCTTATTTACAATGACGGTGCAAACCCGGACAATGCTAGGCCAATTGTGCGCCAACCTATGGGACTCCCAATCACAACCGGTTGTGATACAGCCTGGATTTGTTTGGCCCTGTCTGGGGGTGTCCTCGGATGGGGCCACAGTGTCTCCTGACCCCTCCCGTCTCAGCCTCCAGTATTTATGCTGCAGTAGTTTATGTGTCGGGGGGCTAGGGTCAGTTTGTTATATCTGGAGTACTTCTCCTGTCCTATTCGGTGTCCTGTGTGAATTTAAGTGTGCTCTCTCAAATTCTCTCGGAGGACCTGAGCCCTAGGACCATGCCTCAGGACTACCTGACATGATGACTCCTTGCTGTCCCCAGTCCACCTGGCCGTGCTGCTGCTCCAGTTTCAACTGTTCTGCCTTATTATTATTCAACCATGCTGGTCATTTATGAACATCTTGGCCATGTTCTGTTATAATCTCCACCCGGCACAGCCAGAAGAGGACTGGCCACCCCTCATAGCCTGGTTCCTCTCTAGGTTTCTTCCTAGGTTCTGGCCTTTCTAGGGAGTTTTTCCTAGCCACCGTGCTTCTACACCTGCATTGCTTGCTGTTTGGGGTTTTAGGCTGGGTTTCTGTACAGCACTTTGAGAAATCAGCTGATGTACGAAGGGCTATATAAATACATTTGATTTGAGGTACAGGAAACCACACTTATTAATAAATATAGTAATAGTATCCAGAGACCAGTAGTATTAGATGTAGTAATAGTATCCAGAGACCAGTAGTATTAGATGTAGTAATAGTATCCAGAGACCAGTAGTATTAGATGTAGTAATAGTATCCAGAGACCAGTAGTATTAGATGTAGTAATAGTATCCAGAGACCAGTAGTATTAGATGTAGTAATAGTATCCAGAGACCAGTAGTATTAGATGTAGTAATAGTATCCAGAGACCAGTAGTATTAGATGTAGTAATAGTATCCAGAGACTCACCAGTTGACCCCGTCAGCCTCCACCCAGGCAAACCTGTACTCATTCACCCTCAACATCAGCTGGAGACAGCCTGCTACACACTGCACATACTGAGAGCTCTGCAGGGGGAGAACACAGACACAAACTTTTATTAAGACTGATCAGGGAAACACAGGCAGGGATTTGGAGATACAGTGGGGCAAAACAATTATTAGTCAGCCACCAATTGTGCAAGTTCTCCCACTTAAAAAGATGAGGCCTGTAATTTTCATCATAGGTACACTTCAACTATGACAGAAAAAAATAGAAATAAAATCCACAAAATCACATTGTAGGATTTTTAATGAATTTATTTGCAAATTATGGTGGAAAATAAGTATTTGGTCACCTACAAAAGTTTCTCAATACTTTGTTATATACCCTTTGTTGGCAATGACAGAGGTCAAAAGAGTCTTCACAAGGTTTTCACACACTGTTGCTGGTATTTTGGCCCATTCCTCCATGCAGATCTCCTCTAGAGCAGTGATGTTTTGGGGCTGTTGCTGGGCAACACGGACTTTCAACTCCCTCCAAAGATTTTCTATGGGGTTGAGACTGGCTAGGCCACTCCAGGACATTGAAATGCTTCTCACGAAGCCACTCCTTTGTTGCCCAGGCGGTGTGTTTGGGATCATTGTCATGCTGAAAGAGCCAGCCACATTTCATTTTCAATGCCCTTGCTGATGGAAGGAGGTTCACTCAAAATCTCACAATACATGGCCCCATTCATTCTGTCCTTTACACGGATCAGTCATCCTGGTCCCTTTGCAGAAAAACAGCCCCAAAGCATGATGTTTCCTCCCCCATGCTTCACAGTAGGTATGGTGTTCTTTGGCTGCAACTCAGCATTCTTTGTCCTCCAAACACAACGAGTTGAGTGTTTACCAAAAAGTTATATTTTGGTTCCATCTGACCATATGACATTCTCCCAATCTTCTTCTGGATCATCCAAATGCTCTCTAGCAAACTTCAGACATGCCTGGACATGTACTGGCTTAAGCAGGTGGACACGTCTGGCACTGCAGGATTTGAGTCCCTGGCAGCGTAGTGTGTTACTGATGGTAGGCTTTGTTACTTTGGTCCCAGCTCTCTGCAGGTCATTCACTAGGTCCCTCCCGTGTGGTTCTGGGATTTTTGCTCACCGTTCTTGTGATCATTTTGACCCCACGGGGTGGGAGCCCCAGATCGAGGGAGATTATCAGTGGCCTTGTATGTCTTCCATTTCCTAATAATTGGTCCCACAGTTGATTTCTTCAAACCTAGCTGCTTACCTATTGCAGATTCAGTCTTCCCAGCCTGGTGCAGGTCTACATTTTTGTTTCTGGTGTCCTTTGACAGCTCTTTGGTCTTGGCCATAGTAAAGTTTGAAGTGTGACTGAGGTTGTGGACAGGTGTCTTTTATACTGATAACAAGTTCAAACAGGTGCCATTAATACAGGTAACGAGTGGAGGACAGAGGAGCCTCCTAAAGAAGTTACAGGTCTGTGAGATCCGGAAATCTTGCTTGTTTGTAGGTGACCAAATACTTATTTTCCACCATAATTTGCAAATATATTCATTAAAAATCCTACAATGTGATTATCTGGATTTTTTCCCCCCTCATTTTGTCTGTCATTTGTCTGTCAGTGTACCTATGATGAAAATTACAGGCCTCTCATCTTTTTAAGTGGGAGAACTTGCACAGTTGGTGGCTGACTAAATACTTTTTCGCCCCACTGTACCTGCTCTTCCATTCTGAAACAGGTATGTTCAACATTACCAACCTCAATCAAATCGAACTTTATTTATATAGCCCATTTAACAAAAACAGCCACAGTGCTTGACAGTAACTGCTCAACAGTAACCTGCATCTGCAACAACGAACACCATGCAGAACCATGCTAGACAAAGAGAGTATCATTACAGAACAGACAGGGACGTGTCCCCTCAAGGACCTGAGCAAAGAAAGCTGAGGAGAAAATAGATCCAATTAATCTGTTAGAGGCGTTTCATAAAAGCAACAAAAAAAGGATCAGGAAGGAAGGGAGTGAGAAACTGAGGAGACATCCTGAGAGCAACAGAAGCAGTAGAAATAGCAGCAATAGTAGTAATAATAGCAGCAGCACTAATAGATGTAGTAGTACAAGTACTAGTAGTAATAATAATAATAATAGTAGTAGCAGATTTAGTAGTATAATTATTAATAGTAGTAATAATAGCAGCAGCACTAATAGATGTAGTAGTACAAGTACTACTAGTAGTAGTAATAATAATAATAATAATAATAATAGTAGTAGCAGATTTAGTAGTATAATTATTAATAGTAGTAATAATAGCAGCAGCACTAATAGATGTACTACTACAAGTATTAGTAGTAATAATAATAATAATAGTAGTAGCAGATTTAGTAGTATAATTATTAATAGTAGTAATAATAGCAGCAGCACTAATAGATGTAGTAGTACAAGTAATAGTAGTAGTAGTAATAATAATAATAATAATAATAATAATAGTAGTAGCAGATTTAGTAGTATAATTATTAATAGTAGTAATAATAGCAGCAGCACTAATAGCAGCAATAATAGTAGATGTAGTAGTACAAATACTAGTAGTAGTAATAATAATAATAATAATAATTATAATAATAATAATAATAATAATAGTAGCAGATTTAGTAGAATAATTATTAGTAGTAATAATAATAGTAGCAGTAGTAATAATAATAGTAGTAGCAGTAGTAATAATAATAGTAGTAGTAGTAGCAGTAGTAATAATAATAGTAGTAGTAGCAGTAGTAGTAATAATAGTAGTAGTAGCAGTAGTAGTAATAATAATAGTAGTAGTAGCAGTAGTAGTAATAATAATAGTAGTAGTAGCAGTAGTAGTAATAGTAGTAGTAGCAGTAGTAGTAATAGTAGTAGTAGCAGTAGTAATAATAGTAGTAGCAGTAGTAATAATAATAGTAGTAGCAGTAGTAATAATAGTAGTAGCAGCAGTAGTAATAATAGTAGTAGTAGCAGCAGTAATAATAATAGTAGTAGTAGCAGTAATAATAATAGTAGTAGTAGCAGTAGTAATAATAATAGTAGTAGTAGCAGTAGTAATAATAGTAACAGTAGTAATAATAGTAGCAGTAGTAATAATAGTAACAGTAGTAATAATAGTAGCAGTAGTAATAATAGTAGTAGCAGCAGTAATAATAGTAGTAGCAGTAGTAATAATAATAGTAGTAGCAGCAGTAGTAGTAATAATAGTAGTAGCAGCAGTAGTAGTAATAATAGTAGTAGCAGCAGTAATAATAGTAGTAGCAGTAGTAATAATAGTAGTAGCAGTAGTAATAATAATAGTAGTAGCAGTAGTAGTAGTAGTAGCAGTAGTAATAGTAGTAGCAGTAGTAATAATAGTAGTAGTAGCAGTAGTAATAATAGTAGTAGTAGCAGTAGTAGTAATAATAGTAGTAGTAGCAGTAGTAGTAATAATAGTAGTAGCAGCAGTAGTAATAATAGTAGTAGCAGTAGTAATAATAGTAGTAGCAGTAGTAATAATAATAGTAGCAGTAGTAATAATAATAGTAGTAGCAGTAGTAGTAATAATAGTAGTAGCAGTAGTAATAATAATAGTAGTAGCAGCAATAATAGTAGTAGTAGTAATAATAATAGTAGTAGTAATAATAATAGTAGTAGCAGTAGTAGTAATAATAGTAGTAGCAGTAGTAGTAATAATAGTAGTAGTAGCAGTAATAATAGTAGTAGCAATAATAGTAGTAGCAGCAGTAGTAATAAAAATAGTAGTAGCAGCAGTAGTAATAATAATAGTAGTAGCAGCAGTAGTAATAATAATAGTAGTAGCAGCAGTAATAATAATAGTAGTAGTAGCAGTAATAATAATAGTAGTAGTAGCAGTAGTAGTAATAATAGTAGTAGTAGCAGTAGTAATAATAGTAACAGTAGTAATAATAGTAGCAGTAGTAATAATAGTAACAGTAGTAATAATAGTAGTAGCAGCAGTAATAATAGTAGTAGCAGTAGTAATAATAGTAGTAGCAGCAGTAGTAGTAATAATAGTAGTAGCAGCAGTAGTAGTAATAATAGTAGTAGCAGCAGTAGTAGTAATAATAGTAGTATCAGCAGTAGTAGTAATAATAGTAGTAGCAGTAGTAATAATAGTAGTAGCAGTAGTAATAATAATAGTAGTAGCAGTAGTAATAATAATAGTAGTAGCAGCAGTAGTAGTAGTAGTAGCAGTAGTAATAGTAGTAGCAGTAGTAATAATAGTAGTAGTAGCAGTAGTAATAATAGTAGTAGTAGCAGTAGTAGTAATAATAGTAGTAGCAGCAGTAGTAATAATAGTAGCAGCAGTAGTAATAATAGTAGTAGCAGTAGTAATAATAGTAGTAGCAGTAGTAATAATAATAGTAGTAGCAGTAGTAATAATAATAGTAGTAGCAGTAGTAGTAATAATAGTAGTAGCAGTAGTAATAATAATAGTAGTAGTAGCAATAATAGTAGTAGTAGTAATAATAATAGTAGTAGTAATAATAATAGTAGTAGCAATAATAGTAGTAGCAGTAGTAGTAATAATAGTAGTAGCAGTAGTAGTAATAATAGTAGTAGTAGCAGTAATAATAGTAGTAGCAATAATAGTAGTAGCAGCAGTAGTAATAAAAATAGTAGTAGCAGCAGTAGTAATAATAATAGTAGTAGCAGCAGTAGTAATAATAATAGTAGTAGTAGCAGTAGTAGTAATAATAGTAGTAGTAGCAGTAGTAGCAGTAGTAATAATAATAGTAGTAGCAGTAGTAGTAATAATAGTAGTAGCAGTAGTAGTAATAATAGTAGTAGCAGTAGTAGTAATAATAGTAGTAGCAGTAGTAATAATAATAGTAGTAGCAGTAGTAATAATAATAGTAGTAGCAGCAGTAGTAGTAATAATAGTAGTAGCAGCAGTAGTAGTAATAATAGTAGTAGCAGTAGTAATAATAGTAGTAGCAGTAGTAATAATAATAGTAGTAGCAGTAGTAATAATAATAGTAGTAGCAGTAGTAATAATAATAGTAGTAGCAGCAGTAGTAGTAGTAGTAGCAGTAGTAATAGTAGTAGCAGTAGTAATAATAATAGTAGTAGCAGTAGTAGTAATAATAGTAGTAGCAGTAGTAATAATAATAGTAGCAGTAGTAGTAAGTAATAGTAGTAGTAGTAGTAATAATAATAGTAGTAGCAGTAGTAATAATAGTAGTAATAATAGTAGTAGCAGTAGTAGTAATAATAGTAGTAGTAGCATAATAATAGTAGTAGCAGTAATAATAATAGTAGTAGCAGTAATAATAATAGTAGTAGTAGCAGTAATAATAGTAATAATAATAGTAGTAGCAGCAGTAGTAATAATAATAGTAGTAGCAGCAGTAGTAATAATAATAGTAGTAGTAGCAGTAATAATAATAGTAGTAGTAGCAGTAGTAGTAATAATAGTAGTAGTAGCAGTAGTAATAGTAGTAGCAGTAGTAGTAATAATAGTAGTAGTAGCAGTAGTAATAATAGTAACAGTAGTAATAATAGTAGCAGTAGTAATAATAATAATAGTAGCAGTAGTAATAATAGTAGCAGTAGTAATAATAGTAGCAGTAGTAATAATAATAGTAGTAGCAGCAGTAGTAATAATAATAGTAGTAGCAGCAGTAGTAGTAATAATAGTAGTAGCAGCAGTAGTAGTAATAATAGTAGTAGCAGCAGTAGTAATAATAATAGTAGTAATAATAGTAATAATAATAGTAGTAGCAGTAGTAATAATAATAGTAGTAGCAGTAGTAATAATAATAGTAGTAGCAGTAGTAGTAATAGTAGTAGTAGCAGTAGTAGTAATAGTAGTAGCAGCAGTAGTAATAATAGTAGTAGTAGCAGCAGTAGTAATAATAGTAGTAGCAGCAGTAGTAATAATAATAGTAGTAGCAGTAGTAGTAATAATAATAGTAGCAGCAGTAGTAATAATAATAGTAGTAGCAGTAGCAGCAGTAGTAATAATAGCAGTAGTAGCAGTAGTAATAATAATAGTAGTAGCAGCAGTAATAATAATAGTAGTAGCAGTAGTAGTAATAATAATAGTAGTAGCAGTAGTAGTAATAATAATAGTAGTAGCAGTAGTAGTAATAATAGTAGTAGTAGCAATAATAGTAGTAATAATAATAATAGTAGTAGCAGTAGTAATAATAATAGTAGTAGCAGTAGTAGTAATAATAATAGTAGTAGCAGTAATAATAGTAGTAATAATAATAGTAGTAGCAGCAGTAGTAGTAATAATAGTAGTAGCAGCAGTAGTAATAATAATAGTAGTAGCAGCAGTAGTAATAATAATAGTAGTAGTAGCAGTAGTAGTAATAATAGTAGTAGCAGCAGAAGCAGTAGTAATAATAATAGTAGTAGCAGTAGTAGTAATAATAGTAGTAGCAGTAGTAGTAATAATAATAGTAGTAGCAGTAGTAGTAATAATAGTAGTAGCAGTAGTAGTAATAATAATAGTAGTAGCAGTAGTAATAATAATAGTAATAATAATAGTAGCAGCAGTAGTAGTAATAATAGTAGTAGCAGCAGTAGTAATAATAGTAGTAGCAGTAGTAATAATAGTAGTAGCAGTAGTAATAATAATAGTAGTAGCAGTAGTAATAATAATAGTAGTAGTAGCAGCAGTAATAATAATAATAGTAGTAGCAGTAGTAGTAAGTAGTAGTAGCAGTAGTAGTAATAATAATAGTAGTAGCAGTAGTAGTAATAATAATAGTAGTAGCAGTAGTAAGTAATAATAGTAGTAGCAGTAGTAGTAATAATAGTAGTAGCAGTAGTAATAGTAGTAGTAGTAATAATAATAGTAGTAGCAGTAGTAATAATAATAGTAGTAGCAGTAGTAGTAATAATAGTAGTAGCAGTAGTAATAATAATAGTAGCAGTAGCAATAATAATAGTAGTAGCAGCAGTAATAGCAATAATAGTAGTAGCAGTAGTAATAATAATAGTAGCAGCAGTAGTAATAACAATAGTAGTAGCAGCAGTAGTAATAATAATAGTAGTAGCAGTAGTAATAATAGTAGTAGTAGCAGTAGTAGTAGTAGCAGTAGTAATAATAACAGTAGTAATAATAGCAGTAGTAGCAGTAGTAATAATAGTAGTAGTAGCAGTAGTAGCAGTAGTAATAATAATAGTAGTAGCAGTAGTAATAATAATAGTAGTAGCAGTAGTAGTAATAATAGTAGTAGCAGTAGTAATAATAATAGTAGTAGCAGTAGTAATAATAATAGTATATAGCAAGTAGTAATAATAATAATAGTAGCAGTAGTAATAATAATAATAGTAGTAGCAGTAGTAGTAATAATAATAGTAGTAGCAGTAGTAATAATAATAGTAATAATAGTAGTAGCAGCAGTAGTAGTAATAATAGTAGTAGCAGCAGTAGTAATAATAATAGTAGTAGCAGTAGTAGTAATAATAGTAGTAGCAGTAGTAATAATAATAGTAGTAGCAGTAGTAATAATAATAGTAGTAATAATAATAGTAGTAGCAGTAGTAGTAGCAGTAGTAATAATAGTAGTAGTAGCAGCAGCAGTAGTAATAATAGTAGTAGTAGCAGTAGTAATAATAATAGTAGTAGCAGTAGTAGTAATAATAGTAGTAGTAATAGTAATAATAGTAGTAGCAGTAGTAGTAATAATAATAGTAGTAGCAGTAGTAATAATAATAGTAGTAGCAGTAGTAGTAATAATAGTAGTAGCAGCAGCAGTAGTAATATAGTAGCAGCAGTAGTAATAATAGTAGTAGCAGTAGTAATAATAATAGTAGTAGCAGTAGTAATAATAATAGTAGTAGCAGTAGTAATAATAATAGTAGTAGCAGCAGTAGTAGTAGTAGTAGCAGTAGTAATAGTAGTAGCAGTAGTAATAATAGTAGTAGTAGCAGTAGTAATAATAGTAGTAGTAGCAGTAGTAGTAATAATAGTAGTAGCAGTAGTAATAATAGTAGTAGTAGCAGTATAATAATAGTAGTAGTAGCAGTAGTAATAATAGTAGTAGTAGCAGTAGTAGTAATAAATAGTAGTAGCAGCAGTAGTAATAAAGTAGTAGCAGCAGTAGTAGTAATAATAATAGTAGTAGTAGTAATAATAAGTAGCAGTAGTAGTAATAATAATAGTAGCAGCAGTAGTAGTAATAATAGTAGTAGCAGTAGTAATAATAATAGTAGTAGCAGCAGTAATAATAATAGTAGTAGCAGTAGTAATAATAATAGTAGTAGCAGTAGTAATAATAATAGTAGCAGTAGTAGTAATAATAATAGTAGCAGTAGTAGTAATAATAAGTAGTAGCAGTAATAGTAGTAGTAATAATAATAGTAGTAGCAGCAGTAGTAATAAAAATAGTAGTAGTAGCAGTAGTAATAATAATAGTAGTAGTAGCAGTAGTAGTAATAATATAGTAGTAGCAGTAGTAGTAATAATAGTAGTAGCAGTAGTAGCAGTAGTAACAGTAGTAATAGTAGTAGCAGTAGTAGTAATAATAGTAGTAGCAGTAGTAGTAATAATAATAGTAGTAGCAGTAGTAATAATAATAGTAGTAGCAGTAGTAATAATAATGGTAGTAGCAGTAGTAATAATAATGGTAGTAGCAGTAGTAATAATAATAGTAGTAGCAGTAGTAGTAGCAGTAGTAATAATAATAGCAGTAGCAGTAGTAATAATAATAGCAGTAGTAATAATAATAGCAGTAGTAATAATAATAGCAGTAGTAATAATAATAGCAGTAGTAATAATAATAGTAGTAGCAGTAGTAATAATAATAGTAGTAGTAGTAGTAATAATAATAGTAGCAGTAGTAGTAATAATAATAGTAGTAGCAGTAGTAGTAATAATAATAGTAGTAGCAGTAGTAGTAATAATAATAGTAGCAGTAGTAGTAATAATAATAGTAGCAGTAGTAGTAGTAATAATAATAGTAGTAGCAGTAGTAGTAATAATAATAGTAGTAGCAGTAGTAGTAATAATAATAGTAGTAGCAGTAGTAGTAATAATAATAGTAGCAGCAGTAGTAATAATAATAGTAGCAGTAGTAATAATAATAGTAGTAGCAGCAGTAGTAATAATAATAGTAGTAGTAGCAGCAGTAGTAGTAATAATAATAGTAGTAGCAGTAGTAGTAATAATAATAGTAGTAGCAGTAGTAGTAATAAGTAGCAGTAGTAGTAATAATAGTAGCAGCAGTAAGTAATAATAATTAGTAGTAGTAGCAGTAGTAGTAGTAATAATAATAGTAGTAGCAGTAGTAGTAATAATAATAGTAGTAGCAGTAGTAGTAATAATAATAGTAGTAGCAGTAGTAATAATAATAGTAATAATAATAGTAGCAGCAGTAGTAATAATAGCAGTAGTAGCAGTAGTAATAATAATAGTAGTAGCAGCAGTAGTAGTAATAATAATAGTAGTAGCAGTAGTAGTAATAATAATAGTAGTAGCAGTAGTAGTAATAATAATAGTAGTAGCAGTAGTAGTAATAATAATAGTAGTAGCAGTAGTAGTAATAATAATAGTAGTAGCAGCAGTAGTAATAATAATAATAGTAGTAGCAGTAGTAGTAATAATAATAGTAGCAGCAGCAGTAGTAATAATAAAGTAGTAGCAGCAGTAGTAATAATAATAGTAGTAGCAGTAGTAATAATAATAGTATAGCAGTAGTAATAATAAGTAGTAATAATAATAGTAGCAGTAGTAGTAATAATAGTAGTAGTAGCAGTAGTAATAATAATAGTAGTAGCAGTAGTAGTAATAATAATAGTAGTAGCAGTAGTAGTAATAATAATAGTAGTAGCAGTAGTAGTAATAATAAATAGTAGTAGCAGTAGTAGTAATAATAATAGTAGTAGCAGTAGTAGTAATAATAATAGTAGTAGTAGCAGTAGTAGTAATAATAATAGTAGTAGCAGTAGTAGTAGTAATAATAATAGTAGTAGCAGTAGTAGTAATAATAATAGTAGTAGTAGCAGTAGTAATAATAATAGTAATAATAATAGTAGTAGCAGCAGTAGTAATAATAATAGCAGTAGCAGCAGTAGTAATAATAATAGTAGTAGCAGTAGTAATAATAATAGTAGTAGCAGTAGTAATAATAATAGTAGTAGCAGTAGTAATAATAATAGTAGTAGCAGTAGTAATAATAATAGTAGTAGCAGTAGTAATAATAATAGTAGTAGCAGTAGTAATAATAATAGTAGTAGCAGTAGTAATAATAATAGTAGTAGCAGTAGTAATAATAGTAGTAGTAGCAGTAGTAATAATAGTAGTAGCAGTAGTAATAATAGTAGTAGCAGTAGTAATAATAACAGTAGTAGCAGTAGTAATAACAACAGTAGTAGCAGTAGTAATAACAACAGTAGTAGCAGTAGTAATAACAATAGTAGTAGCAGTAGTAATAACAATAGTAGTAGCAGTAGTAATAATAATAGTAGTAGCAGTAGTAATAATAATATATATAATAATAATATATAATAATAATAGTAGCAGTAGTAGTAGCAGTAGTAATAATAGTAGTAGCAGTAGTAATAATAGTAGTAGTAAGCAGTAGTAATAATAGTAGTAGTAAGCAGTAGTAATAATAGTAGTAGTAGCAGTAGTAGTAATAATAGTAGTAGTAGCAGTAGTAGTAATAATAGTAGTAGCAGTAGTAGTAATAATAGTAGTAGTAGCAGTAGTAGTAATAATAGTAGTAGTAGCAGTAGTAGTAATAATAGTAGTAGTAGCAGTAGCAGTAATAATAGTAGTAGCAGTAATAATAGTAGTAGCAGTAGTAATAATAATAGTAGTAGTAGTAGTAGTAATAATAATAGTAGTAGTAGCAGTAGTAGTAGCAGTAGTAATAATAGTAGTAGTAGCAGTAGCAGTAGTAATAATAGTAGTAGTAGTAGTAATAATAGTAGTAGTAGCAGTAGTAATAGTAGTAGTAGTAGCAGTAGTAATAATAGTAGTAGTAGCAGTAGTAGTAGCAGTAGTAGTAGCAGTAGTAATAGCAGTAGTAGTAGCAGTAGTAATAATAGTAGTAGTAGCAGTAGTAATAATAATAGTAGTAGCAGTAATAATAATAGTAGTAGCAGTAATAATAATAGTAGTAGCAGTAGCAGTAATAATAGTAGTAGCAGTAGTAGTAATAATAGTAGTAGCAGTAGTAGGCTCTCTGCAGTAGATTGCAACTCCACCCCCTTTGGCAGTTCTATCTTGTCAGAAAATGTTATAGTTAGGGATGGAAATGTCAGGGTTTTTGGTGATCTTCCTAAACCAGGATTCAGACACGGCTAGGACATCCGGGTTGGCAGAGTGTGCCAAGGCAGTGAATAAAACAAATTTAGGGAGGAGGAGGCTTCGAATGTTAACATGCAAGAAACCAAGGCTTTTACGGTTACAGAAGTCAACAAATGAGAGCGCCTGGGGAATGGGAGTGGAGCTAGGCACTGCAGGGCCCGGAATAACCTCTACATCACCAGAGGAGGAGTAGGATAAGGGTAAGGCAAGGTCAGGGTGTTGAGCCTTTTCCCCACACATCTCTTTAAAACCTCTTCAAGAACTGACCCTCCCTCCCCCCCATTTTCAGTAGCTCATAACCTGAAGCAAGGATATGCATATTTTTGATACCATTTGAAAGGAAATACATTGAAGTTATTGGAAATGTGAAATTCAAGAGAATATAGCACATTAGAACTGGTAGAAGAAAACAAAGATTTTTTTTTATCATCATCTTTGAAATGCAAGAGAAAGGCCATAATGTACTATTCCAGGTTAGGTGCAATTTAGATTTTGGCCATCAAACTTGTCATTGTCAATATGAAAAAGTTTAAACACAAAAGCGACATGCTGCATGACATCAGCAGCCTGGTGGTCCAAAATAGCTTAACTGGTGTATTGTAACAGCAATAAACCCATCAGTTTAAAATGTATTTAGTATATGTCAAACCAGGCAACTAAAAGCAACTTTCTCAACAATGTTTTTGTTAGTTTCTAGCTTGTTAGATAGGTAGCTAACCTTACATTAGCTGGCTAACCAGTTCAAATAATGACCACATCATATAGCTGACAATGTCTTAGCTAATTTGTATTCATTACATTATTACTGGAAAAAAAACTCAACAAGATCAATGTTCACAAGTTAATGGCGAGCTAATTAGAGAAAATAGCTTACGAATGTGAGTGAGACAAAATAAAAAACAGGGCATTCTACCAGAGAATTTTAGAACTTGGACACTCTTGTTGGCCTAACGATATGTCCAAATCTGACTTTGGTGCACGTCGTGTTGTTCTTCCTATGTCAGTCTCTGGTAAACACACTATATAAAATAAAATCAAAGTTTGTTCGTCATATGCAGAGGATACAGAAGGTGTAAACGTTACAGTGAAATGGTTACTTGCATAGTGGAGTCTTCTGTTTAGACATGTAGCTAGCTAGCTAAACAATGAACCATAATCCCCAACTCATGACGTTACTACCGTGCATGAATATACAGGTAGCTAAATTCAATGTCAGCTAGCTGTTAACATTAGGCTATAACTGGCAATGCAAATGGCTCGTAAAGATACAAATAATATTACTACACAGATCATAAACGTAACGTTAGCTGGCTGGTTGGCTCGCTAGCAAACAGTAGACTAACGCATAATATCTAAAAATGCTAGCTTGACTCTGGATGAATTCTTCTCCCTCTCTGTCACGGTTGCCGTTAGGTTGAAGAAAAAAACTAATCAGGAGACGGGCTAACAGCGTTCGGTTCTATTTTCGACTCCATCCGTATTTGCAATCAAAAGCCTGAATGATCTCCATCTCTTTAACCATCAAACTCTGCTTCCACCAGGCATTACACTGATTTCAAAACTCGGTCCTCCAGAAATTGGATTCGATAGGGACACTGCTGTTTTCCTGATGTCTTTCAAAAAAGCTGCTATAGAAAGGATTACCTACACATACTAAGCAACTCATATTAGACCAATCCAAACTCATCTCTAGGCATGTCCAGTCCATCCATTTTCTCAGCCAACCATGGCTAGCGGAAAGGTTCCTGACTTTTTCCAAGGCTATACCAACAAGGCTCGTAATTTAACCATTTTATTCGTATTGAAGGATAATACAATTTTGTTATTAAGGCACATGAAAAGTTCACATGCTCCAGAAGCCATTTATGCCAAAAAAAACGCATTAAAATATATATATATAATAATTCTCTCCTGTGAATTAGTGACGACATACGCCTCGCTGTCTCCGCACCTCCATTGTAACAGTATTATAACAGAACACAAGCAGCAGAGAGAGACAGCAAAGAGCCCAATAGAGAGTTGATTAGAGAGAGAGCAGCGTTAGGATGAATCATCATCGTCTTCATCACTCTGTCATACTCACTTCACTGGGGGATATAGTGCCTTGTCCTGAGGAATCTGGACCTGTACCATGAAGCTTCTAATGGAAGACAAAACACAGACAAGGAGCCATGTGGCAGGCTTAGATGACTGGGCTCTGGATGAAGTAGTGTGTGTGTGTGTGTGTGTGTGTGTGTGTGTGTGTGTGTGTGTGTGTGTGTGTGTGTGTGTGTGTGTGTGTGTGTGTGTGTGTGTGTGTGTGTGTGTGTGTGTGTGTGTGTGTGTGTGTGTGAGAAAGACTCAGGGGCCAAGCCGGATTTCTTCAGCCTCCTGAGGTTGAAGAGATGCTGCTGTGCCTTCTTCACCACACTGTCTGTGTGGGTGGACCATTTCAGATCGGCCCGTCGATGTGGAGGGGCACGGACTCTCACATGGACTCCATGAACACGTGCCCCTATACACGTCGACGGGGCTGCAGTGGAGAAGGTGGAAAGGTTCAAGTTCCTCTGTGTACACGTCGCTGACAATCTGAAATGGTCCACAAACACACAGGAGGCTGAAGAAATCCAGCTTGGCCCTTAAGACCTTCACAAACTTCTACAGATGCACAATCGAGAGCATCCTGTCGGGTTGTATCACCGCCTGGTACGGCAACTGCTCCGCCCACAACCACAGAGCTCTCCAGAGGGTTGTGCGGTCTGCAAAACGCATCACCGGGGGCAAACTACCTGCCCTCCAGGACACCTATAACACCCGATGTCACAGGAAGGTCATAAAGATCATCAAGGACAGCAACCACCCGAGCCACTGCCTGTTCGCCCTGCTATCATCCAGAAGGCAAGGTCAGTACAGGTGAATCAAAGCTGGGACCGAGAGACTGAAAAACAGCTTCTATCTCAAGGCCATCAGACTGTTAAACAGCCATCACTAATATTGAGTGGCTGCTGCCAACATACTGACTCAACTCCAGTCACTTTAATAATGGAAAAATTGATGTAAAAATGTATCACTAGCCACTTTAAACAATGCCACTTAATATAATGTTCACATACTCTACATTACTCATCTCATCACTTGCTTTAAGAGGCTGAAACAAGATATATATATATATTCCATCACATTCCCAGTGGATCAGAAGTTTACATACACTCAATTAGTATTTGGTAGCATTGCCTTTACATTGCTCAATTTGGGTTAAACGTTTCGGGTAGCCTTCCACAAGCTTCCCACAATAAGTTGGGTGAATTTTGACACATTCCTCCTGACAGAGGTGGTGTAACTGAGTCAGGTTTGTGGGCCTCCTTGCTCGCACACACTTTTTCAGTTCTGCCCACAAGTTTTCTATAGAATTGAGTTAAGGGGTTTGTGTGGCTACTCCAATATATATAATAATAATAAATGCCATTTAGCAGACGCTTTTATCCAAAGCGACTTACAGTCATGTGTGCATACATTCTACGTATGGGTGGTCCCGGGAATCGAACCCACTACCCTGGCGTTACAAGCGCCATGCTCTACCAACTGAGTTACAGAAGGACCACTACGTAAGTACAGACATCATGCCAAAAGGATGGAACGGCCCTTTTGCCAGAGTGGTTATAAAGGACTCTGAAATAATTAACATTTTAGACCAAAACATGCCGGCGTGCTGCCAGTGTGTAAAGTGGTTCTACATGTACCCTGAATAATCAACCATTGAGACCAGACAGCGTGGAGCGGTGGCTACACAGCTGACGAATGGTTAGACTCTACCAGACCAGAATACGTGCAGTGCGAGCTGGATATGTTACAAACGGTAAGACCCTCAAACTCTCGACAAGTGAAGGTAAAGACTAGACATTCACAGTCTGCAGCTGTAATGTGAAGTAGTCTAGAACACTGACAAAAGATACGAGGAAGATCTCCAATACCTTGACTTTGTTGTCCTTAAGCCATTTTGCCAATACTTTGGAAGTATGTTTGGGGTCATTGTCCATTTGGAAGACCCATTTGCGACTAAGCTTTAACTTCCTGATGTTTTGAGACGTTGCTTCAGTATATCCACATAACTTTCCTTTCTCATGAAGCCATTTATTTTGTGTGCACCAGTCCCTCCTTCAGCGAAGCACCCCCCACAACATGATGCTGCCTCCCCCGTGCTTCACGGTTGGGATGGTGTTCTTCAGCTTGCAAGCCTCCCCTTTTTTCCACCATAACAATGGTCATTATGGCCAAACAGTTCTATTTTTGTTTCATGAGACCTGAGGACATTACTCCAAAAAAGTACAATCCTTGTCCCCATGTGCAGTTGTAAATGGTAGTCTGGCTTTTATATGGCGGGTTTGGAGTGGCATGACTGGCTGCGTGGTCCCAAGGTGTTTATACTTGCATACTATTATTAATACAGATGAACGTGGTCCCTTCAGGCATTTGGAAATTGCTCCCAAGGATAAACCAGACTTGTGGAGATCTATCATTTTTGGCTGATTTCTTTTGATTTTCCCATAATGTCAAGCAAAGAGGCACTGAGTCTGAAGGTAGGCCTTGAAATACATCCACAGGTACACCTCCAATTGACTCAAATGTCAATTTACTCAAATGTCAATTAGCCTAGCTTCTAAAGCCATGACATTTTCTGTAATTTCCAAGCTGTTTAAAGGCACAGTCAACTTAGTGTATATAAACTTCTGACCCACAGGAATTGTGATACAGTGAATTATACAGTGCCTTGCTAAAGTATTCGGCCCCCTTGAACTTTGCGACCTTTTGCCACATTTCAGGCTTCAAACAAAGATATAAAACTGTATTTTTTTGTGAAGAATCAACAACAAATGGGACACAATCATGAAGTGGAACAACATTTATTGGATATTTCAAACTTTTTTAACAAATCAAAAACTGAAAAACGGAATAATTTTGCACACCCAATTTTTCAGTTTTTGATTTGTTAAAAAAGTTAGAAATATCCAATAAATGTCGTTCCACTTCATGATTGTGTCCCACTTATTGTTTTGTGAAGAATCAATACAGTTTTATATCTTTATGTTTGAAGCCTGAAATGTGGCAAAAGGTCGCAAAGTTCAAGGGGGCCGAATACTTTCACAAAGGCACTGTAAGTGAAATAATCTGTCTGTAAACAATTGTTGGGAAAATTACTTGTGTCATGCACAAAGTAGTGTGTGTGTGTGTGTGTGTGTGTGTGTGTGTGTGTGTGTGTGTGTGTGTGTGTGTGTGTGTGTGTGTGTGTGTGTGTGTGTGTGTGTGTGTGTGTGTGTGTGTATATACAGTGGGGCAAAAAAGTATTTAGTCAGCTACCAATTGTGCAAGTTCTCCCACTTAAAAAGATGACAGCTCAAAATAGCTGGAAAGGCATCAAACACATGGAAACATGTTTTATGTAATTGATACCATCCCACAAATTCTGCTCCAGCCTTAACCACGAGCCCATCCTCCCAAATGAAGGTGCCACCAACCTCCTGTGGGTGGTCTGAATACTTCAAAGGCACTGCACATGTGGTTTTAGTTCAGAGGGTTGAAGGGTCATATACCTGGGAGCTGAGCTGGGTCTTGATCCAGTTGAAGTAGTAGTTGAGGTCACTTCCCTCCATCAGGTCACGACCCCAGGCTGCTAGCTTAGCGATGATCCTGGCCGCCTGGGAGAGACTACAAGTCAGACCCTAAAGCCCAGCCTGCGCCAGGCTCAATATTAAAGTCACTCACTATTCAATGCTAATGGTATGGCTTATTGTTCAAATTCCATTTCCACAGTCATGTTAATGCATTAGACATTCCACTATATATAAATGCATCTCTCCCAGAGAGAAACCAAAACTATCCTTCCATTTATAATATTTTATAACAAAAAGGCCACAAGATGGAAATCCAATCAACATGCAAATAACCTGCTGGTCATTCTGAAGACATGATAAATCTGCATTTGAATTCTCTGTCCTCTTCTTTTCTGCTTCTCTCTGCCATCTCTCTTTCTCCCTCCACTCCATCTCTTATTCTCCTCCAGCTCTCCCTCAGTGCTAACTGTAGGGTAGTGTGTGGCGTAGTGATACTAACCATGTGGACGGTGAACAGGTCCTGGCGATTGAGCATGGGCAGAAAGTAGGACCAGGCAGTGTTCTTGGTCTTTTTGGAGTAGTCGAAGAAGATGTTCACCCTCTGGTGATTCTCCTACAGAAATATAACAATACAGTGTTGTAACCTCCGATGGTTCTAAAGGAACAGAACAGTTCCCCAACGGTCCCAAGCTAGGAGAGCTCTAGTTCCCCAACGTTGAACACTCTTCTTTGAGTCATAATGCATTGAAATTACTTATGAACTGGGCACACTGGAGGTGTGGCCACTTGGAGACCTCTCATCAACAAATGTGATGGACAGTACAGTAAATGTACTATGAACATAAAATCAACAGTGTAATGTTGAGATTCAGTCTTGTGACCTCAACTAAAGTCTAATAATTTTCCCATTATCTCCAAACTGGTCATGAATATGCTTTCCATATTTCTTTTGTAAGCAACATTTACATTTAGCCTTATTCATATAGGGCAATTCCCAGGAGTATAAAGGGTTAACAGAAGTCTGTTCCCCTAGATTGAAGTCTTCACTAGGCAGGTAGCCTAGTGATTAGAGCATTGGGCCAGTGAACAAAATGTTGCTTGATCGAATCCCCAAGCTGACAAGGTAAGACTCAGTCATTCTGTCCCTGAACAAGGAAATTAACCCACTGTTCCTAGGCCGTCATTGTAAATAAGAATTTGTTCTTATTAACTGACTTGACCAGTTAAATAAAAGGTTAAATAAATAAAAAGTTTAAAAAATAAAATAAAAATCACAGATCCACCTGCGCCAGAACACCCAAAATGAGATCCATGACCCGACTAAATAATGTCACAGGTCTCGGTATGGGTCTGATATGATTGTCACAGGTCTCGGTATGGGTCTGATATGATTGTCACCTGGTCTCAGGTATGGGTCTCTATGTTTATGCTGCTGCTCTTGCTTTTCATGACAGTGGAGTGGCACATGTAGCTTGGTGTTGGCCAATCATGAGTCAGAGCTGCAGTAGGCGACAGTGATAGAGCCTCCGTGTGGTAAAAGTTAGAAGATATCTAATTAATGGAAGATGGAATTAAAAGTTAAAGGAGAAGGATGGGCTACAACCAAGAGCCAACAGGCAGGCTGCTCCTTATATTCTGAATGGAGTTGTTGTTGTCTGGAACTGTAGGATTAAAAAACATGCACTGCAGCCACTGTTAGCCTAGCTAGCTAACGGTAGCTAGCTTAACTAGCTTCTCCCAGTTTGATGCAGTCAAGACAAGTACTTCGTAATCATATTTGATAATAAATAACCTCGCTATGGAAGCCATTTCTCTACTGCAGTGCGAGTTTGCTAGGTTGGTTACTGTCTCGCTCCACCCTGCTCCCCATGTCACTAGCTCAGAGTATGCCCTGCCCCCCCCCCCCCCTAGAGTGGAACCACTCTCCCTCTCGCACTTTATTAACCTGAGCTGACAAAGTAGCTTAAATTACTTTTCTGCTGATTTCCCTCAGTCAGACCGGGTCTGGACCCAACCAGGTTATACGGAATGGGTCTAGTTGTCCTCGGGTCCATTCGGAACAGGTCTCTATATTAACTTCTTAGACCCGTTCTTCTACATTCACATCCCCAGGCCAAAGTGAAGAACTAACAGTAACATCTGTCCACCGCAGGATGATTCAGGCAGGAAGTAAAAACAGATGATTCAGAAAAGGTCGCTACGGTATCTTTGTATCTCTAGGTAAGCGTGAACACGTGTGTTACCTGCAGGGTATCATCTATCAGAGTGAGGATGTACTGGACAGTCTGCTCCTTAGAGATGTGAGCCATCAGGTTCAGGAATGTCTTGGCACACTGGAAATACACAATATACGCGTTACTAACACTATACAGAAATACTAGGGTTGGGAGATGTCAACCGTCATCCTACGTTGATTATGAAGTGATTAAAACAGTGATATACGATGCTATCGCTCACTATTTCCACCCCCCTCAAAACATGTGGTTGAAGAAGTCGCTTCCTTATATTAAGGATTTTACCATTTTCAGGAAAACCAGGGTTACAAGTAAAACACAAAACAGTTGAATGTTTTATTTTATTGCCAAATGTCAAAATACATTTTGTCCGCCAAAGCAAAAAAACAGATTTTGTATTTATTTATATAAATGCTGTAAGTACAGACATTGTGGGAAATTAATATCCAACCAGTCAGTGACAACTGTATGGAGTTTGCTTTATCTTGGCCAGGTCGCAGTTGTAAATGAGAACTTGTTCTCAACTGGCCTACCTGGTTAAGTAAAGGTGTTCTCAACTAGCCTACCTGGTTAAGTAAAGGTGTTCTCAACTAGCCTACCTGGTTAAGTAAAGGTGTTCTCAACTAGCCTACCTGGTTAAATAAAGGTGTTCTCAACTAGCCTACCTGGTTAAATAAAGGTGTTCTCAACTAGCCTACCTGGTTAAATAAAGGTGTTCTCAACTAGCCTACCTGGTTAAATAAAGGTGTTCTCAACTAGCCTACCTGGTTAAATAAAGGTGTTCTCAACTGGCCTACCTGGTTAAATAAAGGTGTTCTCAACTAGCCTACCTGGTTAAATAAAGGTGTTCTCAACTAGCCTACCTGGTTAAATAAAGGTGTTCTCAACTAGCCTACCTGGTTAAATAAAGGTGTTCTCAACTAGCCTACCTGGTTAAATAAAGGTGTTCTCAACTAGCCTACCTGGTTAAATAAAGGTGTTCTCAACTGGCCTACCTGGTTAAATAAAGGTGTTCTCAACTGGCCTACCTGGTTAAATAAAGGTGTTCTCAACTAGCCTACCTGGTTAAGTAAAGGTGTTCTCAACTAGCCCACCTGGTTAAATAAAGGTGTTCTCAACTGGCCACCTGGTTAAATAAAGGTGTTCTCAACTGGCCTACCTGGTTAAATAAAGGTGTTCTCAACTAGCCTACCTGGTTAAATAAAAGGTTAAACATGTATTTATTTATTTAGATTCATAGAGCAAAATGTGAGTCTCCACTTTTCATATATAGCTTTTAATAGGTTTGTAGCTCAAACAGACGTTTTTGTAAAAAGACCTGGCCGAGGGACCCGTCGGGATCCGGCATTATGGTGGGACTCATTGGGTTAAGAAATAAATGACTGGCTAAGCCTAATCAGCCTTGCCTGTGCTAAATGGATCTCACACGCGAAGTGATACAAATGACTTCGCTGGTGACATGCCCCTCAAAATGTGACCGACCGCCTCGATGTTATGTAGCCAAATATGAAATGAGCTAGAAAATGGTATATTATGCAATGCAGTTTAAGAAAAAAGGGAATGTAATTATGCTTTGAAATTTGATAAACTTGTAATGCCATTTGATAAAATGGCCCTTGAATGTTTTGGTACCTACTGGAGAGCTCTTTGTCTACACCTATTCAGCATCGTTCACACCCCCTTAGCTTTAGCCCCACCCATTCAGCATCGTTCACACCCCCTTAGCTTTAGCCCCACCCATTCAGCATCGTTCACACCCCCTTAGCTTTAGCCCCACCCATTCAGCATCGTTCACACCCTCTCAAGCTTTAGCCCCACCCATCTGTTTAAGGATTCACATGTGAGGCCATGTGCTAAACAGAGTGAGTAGTGTCGTAAACAACCAAAGATTAAGACTAAAAGTGGTAAAAGTAGTAGCCTACAATAAGGAAAAACTCCAGGTTAAGATACACTTCATCTAGTCCTTGGCCTTTATCCTAATCTGACTTCATCTAGTCCTTGTCCTTTATCCTAATCTGACTTCATCTAGTCCTTGGCCTTTATCCTAATCTGACTTCATCTAGTCCTTGGCCTTTATCCTAATCTGACTTCATCTGGTCCTTGGCCTTTATCCTAATCTGACTTCATCTAGTACTTGGCCTTTATCCTAATCTGACTTCATCTAGTCCTTGTCCTTTATCCTAATCTGACTTCATCTGGTCCTTGGCCTTTATCCTAATCTGACTTCATCTAGTCCTTGTCCTTTATCCTAATCTGACTTCATCTGGTCCTTGTCCTTTATCCTAATGTGACTTCATCTGGTCCTTGTCCTTTATCCTAATCTGACTTTGGTGCAGGTCATGTTGTTCTTCACATTACCGTCTCTGGTAAACACACACCGTATCAAATAACACAACACCTGTGAAGGTGACAACAGTGAAATGGTTGCTTGCATAGTAGCAGAACGTGTCAATTATAATTATTAGACAAAGCTTACCTGACACACTCTAAATTGATGGGTCATGTGAAGGAAATGCCGTAATCACCCCCAGCCACATCTAGCTAAGTGGATGGGTCCCTATTGTCTAGACATGTTCATGAAATACAATAGATGGCCGTAATCACCCCCAGACACATCTAGCTAAGTGGATGGGTCCCTATTGTCTAGACATGTTCATGAAATACAATAGATGGCCGTAGAAACATCTAAATGATGATCAATGGAAACAGGAGGCACCTGAGCACAATTTGGAGTGTCATGGCAAAGGGTCTGATACTTCTGGTGTGTTTTTTATTATAATACATTTGCAAAAATGTCTAAAAGCCTGTTTCTGCTTTGTCATTATGGGGTGTGTAGATTAATGAGGAAAAACAAGAATTTAATACATTTTAGAATAAGGACATAACGTAACAAAACGTGGAAAAAGTTGATGGCTCTGAATACTAAAAAAACACCAGACACACTATATACACACTGGCTTCCAGTTGAAGCTCGCATCCGCTACAAGACCATGGTGCTTGCCTACGGAGCTGTGAGGGGAACGGCACCTCAGTACCTCCAGGCTCTGATCAGGCCCTACACCCAAACAAGGGCACTGCGTTCATCCACCTCTGGCCTGCTCGCCTCCCTACCACTGAGGAAGTACAGCTCCCGCTCAGCCCAGTCAAAACTGTTCGCTGCTCTGGCCCCCCAATGGTGGAACAAACTCCCTCACGACGCCAGGACAGCGGAGTCAATCACCACCTTCCGGAGACACCTGAAACCCCACCTCTTTAAGGAATACCTAGGATAGGATAAGTAATCCCTCTCACCCCCCTTTAAGATTTAGATGCACTATTGTAATGTGACTGTTCCACTGGATGTCATAAGGTGAATGCACCCATTTGTAAGTCGCTCTGGATAAGAGCGTCTGCTAAATGACTTAAATGTAAAATGTAAATGTAATTATATAACCCAGGAGCTGGGTTTTAAATATGCTATTTATTTAACCTTTATTTAACCAGGCAAGCCAGTCATTTCCAACTGCGACCTGGTCAAGATAAAGCATGGCAGTGCGACAAAAACGACACAGAGTTACACTTAAACAAACGTACATTCAACAACACAATAGAAAAATATATGTACAGTGTGTGCAAATGGCGTGAGGAGGTAAGGCAAAAAATAGGCCCTAGTAGCGAAGTAATTACAATTTAGCAGATTAACACTGGAGTGAGAGATGAGCAGATGGTGTGCAAGTAGAGACACCGGTGTGCAAAAGAGCAAAAAAAGTCAATAAATACAATATGGGGATGAGGTAGTTGGATGGGCTATTTACAGATGGGCTATTTACAGTTGCAATGATCTGTAAGCTGCTCTGACAGCTGATGCTTAAAGTTGAGGGAGATATGAGTCTCCAGCTTCAGTGATTTTTGCAGTTCATTCCAGTCATTGGCAGCAGAGAACTGGAAGGAAAGGCGGCCAAAGAGGAGTTGGCTTTGGGGGTGACCAGTGAAATATACCTGCTGGAGCGCATGCTACAGGTGGGTGTTGCTATGGTGACCAGTGAAATATACCTGCTGGAGCGCGTGCTACGGGTGGGCGTTGCCATGGTGACCAGTGAGCTGAGATAAGGCGGGGCTTTACCTAGCAAAGACTTGAAGATGACCTGGAGGGCCAGCCAACGAGAGCATACAGGTCGCAGTGGTGGGTAGTATATGGGGCTTTAGTGACAGAACGGATGGCACTGTGATAGACTGCATCCAGTTCGCTGAGTAGAGTGTTGGAGGCTATTTTGTAAATGACGTCGCCGAAGTCGAGGATCGGTAGGATTAGCAGTACACATGAAGACAGCACACACGGAATACTTGTGAAAACGTCATGCATTAAATGAAGACCGGCTAATGTGAAAGCCATCTTGGAGGATATGCATGTAGCAGTAACTGTAGCTACAGATGTAATTCTCCATTACAGGTACTGTTTGTCGTAGCAAATTCACAACTTAACGATAAAAGATATGACTGTATGAAAATCTGGATAATGCCCAACCCTAGTCATGGAGAAGCTCATCTGAAGCTACATTAAAATGCAGCTGTGCAGTAACAGCTAGCTGGTTTATTGTGTGCGTTGTACCTGATGTCCTTCGTTGGTGAGGATGATCTGTTTCTCCTCAGAATGAGCCACTTCAAACTTCTTAATGAACTCACAGTCCTCGGCAGAAATCATCTGACCCCTATGAGACACACAGCGTGATAATTATACAACAGTCTGAGACACAGCATGATAATTATACAACAGTCAGACACACAGCATGATAATTATACAACAGTCAGACACACAGCATGATAATTATACAACAGTCAGACACACAGCATGATAATTATACAACAGTCTTGGGGAAGCTACTCTGAAAATAGTTTTAAAAGCTGTCAATTACTTCCCACTGGAAGTAAAGCTACACTAAAGCTACTTTTAAAAAGAAGTTCACTACATTCAAACTACTTGTTGATAAATTATCATATACAAAAATTGCAGGAACACTTTGGAATCATGTGTTAAAACCGAATGAGTAATTTAGCAAATTGAGACGGTTGTCTTTCTGTTTTGTATGCTTTATCTACTGTATTAAAAGCACCCATTTCACACTATTCACAAAGTCTAATAGGGAAGTAAAGCGTCAGTAGTCTATCGCTCCTCTCGTGTTGGGCGTGCCAGATCAAATGTCTCAAAGGCTGTATGCTGGAGCCTGCAGGCATATGGGTAGAGAAGTAGTTGTCTTTCCAGGGAAATGTACTTCCTAAATATTATTGGCTAATCTAGTCTCTGACATTGACTGGAAATATTGATAAAATATGTGTGTCGGTCTGCAAATTGTCCCGCTCCTATCAGAGTTGGTTTTCAAATCATTTCCGTTTTGTAGCTTATTCCTTATTGTATTAAAAGCACTTCAGTCACAATATTCACAAATTATTTAATGAATCCTAATTCTTGCTGATTTACATTGAGTAGGCTTCCTTTCAGTCTCTTTTGTTGGGCCAGATCAAGTGTGCCTGTGTGCGGTCGCATTTCAATGGCCTGTAGACTAGGTTATATGGGTGGAGAAGCAGGCCCATTAAATGGCCTGTAGACTAGGTTATATGGGTGGAGAAGCAGGCCCATTAAATGGCCTGTAGACTAGGTTATATGGGTGGAGAAGCAGGCCCATTAAATGGCCTGTAGACTAGGTTACATGGGTGGAGAAGCAGGCCCATTAAATGGCCTGTAGACTAGGTTACATGGGTGGAGAAGCAGGCCCATTAAATGGCCTGTAGACTAGGTTACATGGGTGGAGAAGCAGGCCCATTAAATGGCCTGTAGACTAGGTTATATGGGTGGAGAAGCAGGCCCATTAAATGGCCTGTAGACTAGGTTATATGGGTGGAGAAGCAGGCCCATTAAATGGCCTGTAGACTAGGTTATATGGGTGGAGAAGCAGGCCCATTAAATGGCCTGTAGACTAGGTTATATGGGTGGAGAAGCAGGCCCATTAAATGGCCTGTAGACTAGGTTATATGGGTGGAGAAGCAGGCCCATTAAATGGCCTGTAGACTAGGTTATATGGGTGGAGAAGCAGGCCCATTAAATGGCCTGTAGACTAGGTTATATGGGTGGAGAAGCAGGCCCATTAAATGGCCGCAGGTAGCCTAGCGGTTAGAGCGTTGGACAAGTAGGCAAAAAGGTTGCTGGCTCGAATACCCGAGCCAACAAGGTGAAAAATATGTCGATCTGCCCTTGAGCAAAGCGCTTAACCCCAATTTGCTCAAGGGTCAATGTACTATGGCTGAACGTGTAAAAAGTGTATATTTCACAGCACTTGTGTAACACGTGTATATAAATCTTCATGATATCCAATTGCAATCTTGTCTCCTCGCTGCAACTCCCCAATGGGTGCTGGGCCAAATGGGCACCGCCCTATGGGATTCCTGTTCACAGCCGGTTGTGACAGCCTGGGGTTGAACCCGTGTCTGTAGTGATGCCTCAAACATGCAATCCCTGAGATGCAATCCCTGAGACCGCTGCGCCACTCGGGAGGCCGACCAATGGGTTCTTGGACTCCTCCCTGACCAAGGCCCTTCTCCACAGATTGCTCAGTTTGGCCGGGTGGCCAGTTCTAGGAAGAGTCTTGGTGGTTCCAAACTTCTTCCATTTGGATGGAGGCAAATGTGTTCTTGGGGACCTTCAATGCTGCAGAATGATGGAGGCCACTGTGTTCTTGGGAACCTTCAATGCTGCAGAATGATGGAGGCCACTGTGTTCTTGGGGACCTTCAATGCTGCAGAATGATGGAGGCCACTGTGTTCTTGGGGACCTTCAATGCTGCAGAATGATGGAGGCCACTGTGTTCTTGGGGACCTTCAATGCTGCAGAATGATGGAGGCCACTGTGTTCTTGGGGACCTTCAATGCTGCAGAATGATGGAGGCTACTGTGTTCTTGGGAACCTTCAATGCTGCAGAATGATGGAGGCCACTGTGTTCTTGGGGACCTTCAATGCTGCAGAATGATGGAGGCCACTGTGTTCTTGGGGACCTTCAATGCTGCAGAATGATGGAGGCCACTGTGTTCTTGGGGACCTTCAATGCTGCAGAATGATGGAGGCCACTGTGTTCTTGGGGACCTTCAATACTGCAGACATTTTTTGGTATCCTTCTCCAGATCTGGTGCTTCGACAGAATCCTGTCTCAGACCTCTAAGATCATTTCTTTCAACCTCATGGTTTGGTTTTTGCTCTGACATGCACTGTCCACTGTGGGACCTTATATACTGTAGATAGGTGTGTGCCTTTCAAATCATGTCCAAACAATTGAATGTAGCCTAATATAAATGGGCCAGGTGAGAATCTGTCATTTTTACCTATTTCTTAGGATATTTTTGTGCATTTTGTTCCTGACTAGGCTGGACAAATAGCTGGGGTTGGGGCTGCAAAGTGAGCTGCGTCACATAAGCCTGAAATAACACTGAAGGGCTGCAGTCGGGTTTGGGACCAGTTCTTACGGGAGAGGGATGACAGGCAGAGGGAGAGGGATGACAGGCAGAGGGAGAGGGATGACAGGCAGAGGGATGACAGGCAGAGGGATGACAGGCAGTGGGATGACAGGCAGTGGGATGACAGGCAGTGGGATGACAGGCAGTGGGATGACAGGCAGTGGGAGAGGGATGACAGGCAGTGGGAGAGGGATGACAGGCAGTGGGAGAGGGATGACAGGCAGTGGGAGAGGGATGACAGGCAGTGGGAGAGGGATGACAGGCAGTGGGAGAGGGATGACAGGCAGTGGGAGAGGGATGACAGGCAGTGGGAGAGGGATGACAGGCAGTGGGAGAGGGATGACAGGCAGAGGGAGAGGGATGACAGGCAGAGGGAGAGGGATGACAGGCAGAGGGAGAGGGATGACAGGCAGTGGGAGAGGGATGACAGGCAGTGGGAGAGGGATGACAGGCAGTGGGAGAGGGATGAAAGGCAGAGGGAGAGGGATGACAGGCAGTGGGAGAGGGATGAAAGGCAGAGGGAGAGGGATGACAGGCAGAGGGAGAGGGATGACAGGCAGAGGGAGAGGGATGACAGGCAGAGGGAGAGGGATGAAAGGCAGAGGGAGAGGGATGAAAGGCAGAGGGAGAGGGATGAAAGGCAGAGGGAGAGGTATGAAAGGTAGAGGGATGACAGGCAGAGGGAGAGGGATGACAGGCAGTGGGAGAGGGATGACAGGCAGAGGGAGAGGGATGACAGGCAGAGGGAGAGGGATGACAGGCAGAGGGATGACAGGCAGAGGGATGACAGGCAGTGGGATGACAGGCAGTGGGATGACAGGCAGTGGGATGACAGGCAGTGGGATGACAGGCAGTGGGATGACAGGCAGTGGGATGACAGGCAGTGGGAGAGGGATGACAGGCAGTGGGAGAGGGATGACAGGCAGTGGGAGAGGGATGACAGGCAGTGGGAGAGGGATGACAGGCAGTGGGAGAGGGATGACAGGCAGTGGGAGAGGGATGACAGGCAGTGGGAGAGGGATGACAGGCAGTGGGAGAGGGATGACAGGCAGTGGGAGAGGGATGACAGGCAGAGGGAGAGGGATGACAGGCAGAGGGAGAGGGATGACAGGCAGAGGGAGAGGGATGACAGGCAGTGGGAGAGGGATGACAGGCAGTGGGAGAGGGATGACAGGCAGTGGGAGAGGGATGAAAGGCAGAGGGAGAGGGATGACAGGCAGTGGGAGAGGGATGAAAGGCAGAGGGAGAGGGATGACAGGCAGAGGGAGAGGGATGACAGGCAGAGGGAGAGGGATGACAGGCAGAGGGAGAGGGATGAAAGGCAGAGGGAGAGGGATGAAAGGCAGAGGGAGAGGGATGAAAGGCAGAGGGAGAGGGATGAAAGGTAGAGGGATGACAGGCAGAGGGAGAGGGATGACAGGCAGTGGGAGAGGGATGACAGGCAGAGGGAGAGGGATGAAAGGCAGTGGGATGACAGGCAGAGGGAGAGGGATGAAAGGCAGAGGGAGAGGGATGAAAGGCAGAGGGAGAGGGATGAAAGGCAGTGGGATGACAGGCAGAGGGAGAGGGATGACAGGCAGTGGGAGAGGGATGACAGGCAGTGGGAGAGGGATGACAGGCAGTGGGATGACAGGCAGGGGGATGACAGGCAGAGGACAGGCAGTGGGATGACAGGCAGAGGGATGACAGGCAGAGGGATGACAGGCAGAGGGAGAGGGATGACAGGCAGAGGGATGACAGGCAGAGGGGTGACAGGCAGAGGGGTGACAGGCAGAGGGATGACAGGCAGAGGGATGACAGGCAGAGGGATGAAGAAATCAGTCCTGAGGAGACCTCTATTACATGGCAGAAAAGGAATTAACAACTGAAAACACTTCCTATATTTAAATGTAGCTCAACTGCAAAACGTTGTTCAATTACAAGTTTCTTCTAGGGGGTGGATCAGCTTGAATATTTACTAGTTTTATTGGTTTATTGGGATCCCCAACTACTCTTCCTGGGGTCCACACAAAATACAGCATGACAACAAAACACTGATAGACAAGAACAGTCACATTTAAAACAACCAAATACAAACAAACCAGCTAATAAAGAACAACATGTTAAGAGTGTGAGACAGTGTCTCTGTCATTTCAGTCCCCATTGTGCTACGAGGTTTGTTGTTTTAAGATCATTTTGCTGTTACTTGAGTAAATGGAGAGGAAAAGGAATTTGTTGAGATCCATGGCTTTGGCTGTGCATTACAGTGAAGGCGGTGTCAGTTGAAGCCCTAAAATTGTCATAGACCCCAGGGGCTGTAGTGGAGCAGGTTGAGAGCTTCAAAGTCCTTGGTGTCCACATCAACAACAAACTAGAATGGTCCAAACACACCAAGACAATCGTGAAGAGGGCACGACAAAGCCTATTCCCCCTCAGGAAACTAAAAAGACTTGGCATGGGTCCTGAGATCTTTAAAAGGTTCTACAGCTGCAACATGGAGAGCATCCTGACCGGTTGCATCACTGCCTGGTACAGCAACCGCTCAGCCTCCGACCGCAAGGCACTTCAGAGGGTAGTGGGTACGGCCCAGTACATCACTGGGGCCAAGCTGCCTGTCATCCAGGACCTCTATACCAGCCGGTGTCAGAGAAAGGCCCTGAAAATTGTCAAAGACTCCAGTCACCCCAGTCATAGACTGTTCTCTCTACTACCGCATGGGGGCGTGCTCTGCCCTCCTTTTTCTGTAGTCCACGATCATCTCCTTTGTCTTTATCACGTCGAGGGAGAGAATGTTGTCCTGGCACCACACGGCCAGGTCTCTGACCTCCTCCCTATAGGCTGTCTCATTGTTGTCGATGATCAGACCTACCACTGTTGTGTCGTCAGCCAACTTGATGGTGTTGGAGTCGTGCTTGAGTTCTGAGCTGTATGATATTTGATTACGCAGACAACGCTCACAGTTTACTCCTTCACATATTTATAATCCTCATAATATCTGGCTAAATGATTGGCCCATAAGACATAGGCTACACAGCAAGATTATTGAACTACAAATGTTCATTCAGTAATCCACTCCTGAAGTCACCTGACCCCAATCATATGACCTTGAGACACATGCAAATTGATAGGCCTATATTATATACATAATAGATATTCATAGTTTTTCCCCGACCTCTGCTGAAATCATTTGACCCCTTTGAGACAAGATACACACAGTATGATTGATGACTATTAAAATACACGTTAGACATACAATGAGAACATTCAAATAAAAATCTAGTTTGGTATTTATTAGGATCCCATTAGCCACTGCAAAAGCATAATTTACTCTTCCTGGGGTACACATAATTAGACTAGAATCCCAGTGTTATGGGCCTAGCTCTGCTTTAGATGGAGCAGTGCACCCCAGGGTTATGGGCCTAGCTCTGCTTTAGATGGAGCAGTGAACCCCAGGGTTATGGGCCTAGCTCTGCTTTAGATGGAGCAGTGAACCCCAGGGTTATGGGCCTAGCTCTGCTTTAGATGGAGCAGTGAACCCCAGGGTTATGGGCCTAGCTCTGCTTTAGATGGAGCAGTGAACCCCAGGGTTATGGGCCTAGCTCTGCTTTAGATGGAGCAGTGAACCCCAGGGTTATGGGCCTAGCTCTGCTTTAGATGGAGCAGTGAACCCCAGGGTTATGGGCCTAGCTCTGCTTTAGATGGAGCAGTGAACCCCAGGGTTATGGGCCTAGCTCTGCTTTAGATGGAGCAGTGAACCCCAGGGTTATGGGCCTAGCTCTGCTTTAGATGGAGCAGTGAACCCCAGGGTTATGGGCCTAGCTCTGCTTTAGATGGAGCAGTGAACCCCAGTGTTATGGGCCTAGCTCTGCTTTAGATGGAGCAGTGAACCCCAGGGTTATGGGCCTAGCTCTGCTTTAGATGGAGCAGTGAACCCCAGGGTTATGGGCCTAGCTCTGCTTTAGATGGAGCAGTGAACCCCAGGGTTATGGGCATAGCTCTGCTTTAGATGGAGCAGTGAACCCCAGGGTTATGGGCCTAGCTCTGCTTTAGATGGAGCAGTGAACCCCAGGGTTATGGGCCTAGCTCTGCTTTAGATGGAGCAGTGAACCCCAGGGTTATGGGCCTAGCTCTGCTTTAGATGGAGCAGTGAACCCCAGGGTTATGGGCCTAGCTCTGCTTTAGATGGAGCAGTGAACCCCAGGGTTATGGGCCTAGCTCTGCTTTAGATGGAGCAGTGAACCCCAGGGTTATGGGCATAGCTCTGCTTTAGATGGAGCAGTGAACCCCAGGGTTATGGGCCTAGCTCTGCTTTAGATGGAGCAGTGAACCCCAGGGTTATGGGCCTAGCTCTGCTTTAGATGGAGCAGTGAACCCCAGGGTTATGGGCCTAGCTCTGCTTTAGATGGAGCAGTGAACCCCAGGGTTATGGGCCTAGCTCTGCTTTAGATGGAGCAGTGAACCCCAGGGTTATGGGCCTAGCTCTGCTTTAGATGGAGCAGTGAACCCCAGGGTTATGGGCCTAGCTCTGCTTTAGATGGAGCAGTGAACCCCAGGGTTATGGGCCTAGCTCTGCTTTAGATGGAGCAGTGAACCCCAGGGTTATGGGCCTAGCTCTGCTTTAGATGGAGCAGTGAACCCCAGGGTTATGGGCCTAGCTCTGCTTTAGATGGAGCAGTGAACCCCAGGGTTATGGGACTAGCTCTGCTTTAGATGGAGCAGTGAACCCCAGGGTTATGGGCCTAGCTCTGCTTTAGATGGAGCAGTGAACCCCAGGGTTATGGGCCTAGCTCTGCTTTAGATGGAGCAGTGAACCCCAGGGTTATGGGCCTAGCTCTGCTTTAGATGGAGCAGTGAACCCCAGGGTTATGGGCATAGCTCTGCTTTAGATGGAGCAGTGAACCCCAGGGTTATGGGCATAGCTCTGCTTTAGATAAAGACACTGGCATTACCCCTGGAAATACTACAAGAGCAGAGTGAAGTGGCCTTTTGTCCCAGCACTATACAAGCTGATTCAACATCTTATTAAAAGACCATGATTATAAGAATCAGTGTAGTGCTATGAATGGACAGTCATGAATATCTCATATCCACAAGACTGTGACTCACAGCCCAGAGAAATACCAAAATAACCTTTTGACTAGTACTAAGCCTAGTGCCCAGCATGAAAATTACCAAATTAAAGGTGCACTTTAGAGAAGAGAATCATTGTACCATCTAAAAAAAAAAAAGATTTTCCATAACCCAAAATATTCGATTTAAGTGTTTGAAACTGGTGTGCAAAAACTAAACTTAAGACCGGGAAGCATATAAATAGCGCACAGAACAGATCTACTGCTTCTTAGAGACTTCCTTTCAAAAAGACAGAACGATAACAAACATTTCTATGTGAATTTAGGTCAGGTCACCCAAAACGTTACATATTGCAGCTTTAAAGGGCGAACCAGCATAGTGCCCTATGGACAAATATATGAGGGAGCTCAAAAAATGCCATGAAGAGGGGTGGAGGAAGAGGAGTAAGGCAAAGGTGTACTTACTGCAGGTATGACTGCCAGTTGACCTTGTTGGCTCGGACTTCAGCTGCCTTGGCAGCAATGATGTTGGTGGGCACTGCAGCGTCCACCGCCCCGCGGATATCCATCCTGATTCACCTGTAGGATACCTGGACAAGAATGAATAACTACCTGGAAGGAAGGAGACAGGTGGGTTTGATTGATAAATACTCAGTCATACATCAACACGTCATTGGGATACACACACATATATATACATACATACATAGGGAGATTTTGTATCATTCGTTTTTCATAATAACCTAATTCTGCAGGTGAGAGCTCATGACCAACTCTGTAACCAGATCAGCTGCTTTAGCTAACGCAACATTACCCAGTAGCTAACTTGGCTAATGTAATGCAATGTCATGTTGGTGCAGTAACGTTATTGACCACACATGTGTATTATTTAGTTACAACGACAGCACTTGTCAACAAATCCTGAAATGAGTGTTGTTACTGAATGCGTTTGAGTCGTCTCGCCAGCTAAGTGAGCTAACTGGCTAATGTCAATACCCTGGTGCAAGCTAACGATAGCTTAATTTAGCATCAATGCCAAGATATTCTAACGATAACACACACAATACAGAACCTATCTCAAAGAAACATTCCAATACAATTTTCCTACCGTTAAAACACACAAGCCAAATAGAGCATTAATTTCTGTGGATTAAAATCAAAAGGCCATCAGTATCTCTCCGCTACCAACTACAACGTGATGCTGTCAGCAGGAAGCTCTGAAATCCAGTCAGCTGTCCTCTGCGCTTCAATGACGCTTTACGTCGCTTCAATGACGCTTACGTCGCTTCAATGACGCTTTACGTCGCTTCAATAAAGAAAGAAAGAAAGAAAGAAAGAAAGAAAGAAAGAAAGAAAGAAAGAAAGAAAGAAAGAAAGAAAGAAAGAAAGAAAGAAAGAAAGAAAGAAAGAAAGAAAGAAAGAAAGAAAGAAAGAAAGAAAGAAGCGGATGATGGAAGTGGATTCTGAATACAATGGCGATAGAACCAAGGAGAATTGGAATATTGTCAAAAAGAATGGAAAACGGAGCAAAGTAGTTTACAGTGATGAGAATGACCCTTCATATCTATCAAAGTCGTGGACTTTGTGGCATGTATAGCTGTGGTAATTAATGGCAGCGCCGAGGTGGAGAGAAGGTCCAGGAAGATAGAATTTATAGTGTCTGCGGCAGAGCGGTTCCTGGGGCTGAAAGATTTCTCAGCGAAGGAGTTACATGCAATATTGCCACAAGCCGTACCACCCTCTCAGGTTCTAGAGCCGTACCACCCTCTCAGGTCTAGAGCCGTACCACCCTCTCAGGTTCTAGAGCCGTACCACCCTCTCAGGTCTAGAGCCGTACCACCCTCTCAGGTTCTAGAGCCGTACCACCCTCTCAGGTTCTAGAGCCGTACCACCCTCTCAGGTCTAAAGCCGTACCACCCTCTCAGGTTCTAGAGCCGTACCACCCTCAGGTCTAGAGCCGTACCACCCTCTCAGGTTCTAGAGCCGTACCACCCTCTCAGGTCGAGCCGTACCACCCTCTCAGGTTCTAGAGCCGTACCACCCTCTCAGGTCTAGAGCCGTACCACCCTCTCAGGTTCTACAGCCGTACCACCCTCTCAGGTCTAGAGCCGTACCACCCTCTCAGGTTCTAGAGCCGTACCACCCTCTCAGGTCTAGAGCCCTACCACCCTCTCAGGTTCTAGAGCCGTACCACCCTCTCAAGTTCTAGAGCCGTACCACCCTCTCAGGTTCTAGAGCCGTACCACCCTCTCAGGTTCTAGAGCCGTACCACCCTCTCAGGTTCTACAGCCGTACCACCCTCTCAGGTCTAGAGCCGTACCACCCTCTCACCACCCTCTCAGGTTCTAGAGCCGTACCACCCTCCTCTCAGGTCTAGAGCCGTACCACCCTCTCAGGTTCTAGAGCCGTACCACCCTCTCAAGTTCTAGAGCCGTACCACCCTCTCAGGTTCTAGAGCCGTACCACCCTCTCAGGTTCTAGAGCCGTACCACCCTCTCAGGGTCTAGAGCCGTACCACCCTCTCAGGTCTAGAGCCGTACCACCCTCTCAGGTTCTAGAGCCGTACCACCCTCTCAGGTCTAGAGCCGTACCACCCTCTCAGGTCTAGAGCCGTACCACCCTCTCAGGTCTAGAGCCGTACCACCCTCTCAGGTTCTAGAGCCGTACCACCCTCTCAGGTCTAGAGCCGTACCACCCTCTCAGGTTCTAGAGCCGTACCACCCTCTCAGGTTCTAGAGCCGTACCACCCTCTCAGGTCTAGAGCCGTACCACCCTCTCAGGTTCTAGAGCCGTACCACCCTCTCAAGTTCTAGAGCCGTACCACCCTCTCAGGTTCTAGAGCCGTACCACCCTCTCAGGTTCTAGAGCCGTACCACCCTCTCAGGGTCTAGAGCCGTACCACCCTCTCAGGTCTAGAGCCGTACCACCCTCTCAGGTTCTAGAGCCGTACCACCCTCTCAGGTCTAGAGCCGTACCACCCTCTCAGGTCTAGAGCCGTACCACCCTCTCAGGTCTAGAGCCGTACCACCCTCTCAGGTCTAGAGCCGTACCACCCTCTCAGGTTCTAGAGCCGTACCACCCTCTCAGGTCTAGAGCCGTACCACCCTCTCAGGTCTAGAGCCGTACCACCCTCTCAGGTCTAGAGCCGTACCACCCTCTCAGGTTCTAGAGCCGTACCCCCCTCTCAGGTCTAGAGCCGTACCACCCTCTCAGGTTCTAGAGCCGTACCACCCTCTCAGGTTCTAGAGCCGTACCACCCTCTCAGGTCTAGAGCCGTACCACCCTCTCAGGTTCTAGAGCCGTACCACCCTCTCAGGTTCTAGAGCCGTACCACCCTCTCAGGTTCTAGAGCCGTACCACCCTCTCAGGTTCTAGAGCCGTACCACCCTCTCAGGTTCTAGAGCCGTACCACCCTCTCAGGTCTAGAGCCGTACCACCCTCTCAGGTCTAGAGCCGTACCACCCTCTCAGGTTCTAGAGCCGTACCACCCTCTCAGGTCTAAAGCCGTACCACCCTCTCAGGTTCTAGAGCCGTACCACCCTCTCAGGTTCTAGAGCCGTACCACCCTTTCAGGTTCTAGAGCCGTACCACCCTCTCAGGTTCTAGAGCCGTACCCCCCTCTCAGGTCTAGAGCCGTACCACCCTCTCAGGTTCTAGAGCCGTACCACCCTCTCAGGTTCTAGAGCCGTACCACCCTCTCAGGTCTAGAGCCGTACCACCCTCTCAGGTTCTAGAGCCGTACCACCCTCTCAGGTTCTAGAGCCGTACCACCCTCTCAGGTTCTAGAGCCGTACCACCCTCTCAGGTTCTAGAGCCGTACCACCCTCTCAGGTCTAGAGCCGTACCACCCTCTCAGGTCTAGAGCCGTACCACCCTCTCTGTACTATTTTTATTGGGGTAGATTAAGTTAGCTTCACTATTACGTATGAATTTTTAAAACATTTTGGTTTCAAACCATCCAGTTGGCTGCAATACACCTTTTTGGGTGTAGTCTGCCATAAAACCTACAGGATAAGAATAAGAAGAGAGTGATGATTCGAGAGGCAACGTCCTCGGTGAAAATCTTAAAGTTGAGCTTAAAAATGTTAATTACTGTACCTATCAAGCTAATGTAGCTAGCTACAGTTTGAAATAGCTGGTGGTGTGGTCTGTCATTCTCTGGATTCATGGTGCTTTCAAGACAACTGGGAACCCTAATGACGTCAGAGATCTTCAGCTTGTAATTCCACATTGGATGCCCGTTCAAAACGTATTTTCCCAGTGAAGCTCGTTTTCTTTTGTTAGAGTTCCCAGTTGTCTTGAAGTCAGATTTCCTAGTTCCAAGTTCCCAGTTGTCTTGAAGTCAGATTTCCTAGTTCCAAGTTCCCAGTTGTCTTGAAGTCAGATTTTCTAGTTCCAAGTTCCCAGTTGTCTTGAAGTCAGATTTCCTAGTTCCAAGTTCCCAGTTGTCTTGAAGTCAGATTTCCTAGTTCCAAGTTCCCAGTTGTCTTGAAGTCAGATTTCCTAGTTCCAAGTTTCCAGTTGTCTTGAATCATGATGACGTCAGTGATCTTCAGGTCGGCAGAAGTCATGCTGGATTGACAGCATGGCCAATGTTGAATGTTTATCATTTTAAGCTTGGAAAAGAGACCCTTAAACACAGACTTGGGACCATGCACCCACTCCACTGAATAGCAGGCTAGTGATTGCTTTGCAATGCTTGCAGTTAACCACTGATTCATTGCAAACCACTCATTGTTGAATTTACGATTTTCAACTTGTTGTGTAATGTTTATGTCCAATGGCCGATGAGCACCGATACGTTTTATTTTAAAAAATGGTGTGGTATTTTAGTTGGATCCCCATAAGCTGCTGCAAAAGCAGCTACACTGCCTGTTTACAACAAGAAAATGGGCGGGGAGCTATTAAATGTTGGATACAGGCAGGTAGAAGATGGTGGAAGTATGTGTTTTGGGGGATGCTCAACATTGCAATCATAAATGTGTACATTTGTATTTATTATGAATCTCCATTAGTTCCTGCCAAGGCAGCAGCTACACATCCTGGGGTCCAAACACATTAAGGCACTTACATTACATATAAAACAGTACATCATAACATTATTACACCACTACATATCTACAATACAAAATGTATAATGCCACCATACAACACTATTTCAATGTATGTGTGTAGAATGCTAGCGTTTGTACAAAAGTACTGAACCTTTCTATTCTCATAGCTTCTACAGATTGTAAATTTAAAATTTACATTTTTGCTAAAATAATTATTATATTATTGATTGATTGACTAGGGCTTTTCAAATCACCCAGTATTGCTGTCTGCAGTGTTAGTTCTAGGCAAATGTTGCAATTCTTCAGCCATTACTGGACCTGTGACCGAAAACGAGCTACATATGGACAATACCAAAATAAATTATCTAATGACTCTGCCTCCTCACAGCAGAATCTGCAGAGCTGGGAAGATTGTATCCCCCATATATATATATATATATATATATAACATTCTATTGGTTGCAATAATTTTGTATAGTAATTTAAATGGAAACATTCTAAGTTTTGAATCCGGTGTTGTTTTGAGTATCAGTTCATAAACCATGTGCCATGGAATGGGTGCATCTGTTTTGCAATTTATATGGCACAGCTGTCAGTTTTTTGTTCCTTAAATGAAATTGGCACGTTTTTATTTATCACACTTTTCTTTAACCATTTATGTTCTTTAAAACAGGGCCGACATACAAGTTCCTTACTTGTCCCCCTTCTACTTGCCTCTTCCATTTTGTGGTAATGCTGCAATTAGTTGGTTGTTATTTTGGGTAGAGCAGACATTTCCATATGTCTGTGTTAGCTGCATGTGTGACAAAACTCCACTAGTCCTAGTTATGATATACTTCACTAAAATTATACCCTTTTTATAAATTTCTTTGAAAAATACATTTTTTTTAATCAATTAGTATATTTAAGTTTTACCACAATATTTGCTGTATTATTTGTTCAAATCAAATCAAATCAAATGTTATTTGTCACATACACATGGTTAGCAGATGTTAATGCGAGTGTAGCGAAATGCTTGTGCTTCTAGTTCCGACAATGCAGTGATAACCAACAAGTAATCTAACTAACAATTCCAAAACTACTGTCTTATACACAGTGTAAGGGGATAAGGAACATGTACATAAGGATATATGAATGAGTGATGGTACAGAGCAGCATACAGTAGATGGTATCGAGTACAGTATATACATATGAGATGAGTGTGTAGACAAAGTAAACAAAGTGGCATAGTTAAAGTGGCTAGTGATACATGTGTTACATAAGGATGCAGTCGATGTTGTAGAGTACAGTATATACATATGCATATGAGATGAATAATGTAGGGTAAGTAACATTATATAAGGTAGCATTGTTTAAAGTGGCTAGTGATATATTTACATCATTTCCCATAAATTCCCATTATTAAAATGGCTGGAGTTGGGTCAGTGTCAATGACAGTGTGTTGGCAGCAGCCACTCAATGTTAGTGGTGGCTATTTAACAGTCTGATGGCCTTGGGATAGAAGCTGTTTTTCAGTCTCTCGGTCCCAGCTTTGATGCACCTGTACTGACCTCGCCTTCTGGATGATAGCGGGGTGAACAGGCAGTGGTTCGGGTGGTTGATGTCCTTGATGATCTTTATGGCCTTCCTGTAACAACGGGTGGTGTAGGTGTCCTGGAGGGCAGGTAGTTTGCCCCCGGTGATGCGTTGTGCAGTCCTCACTACCCTCTGGAGAGCCTTACGGTTGAGGGCGGAGCAGTTGCCGTACCAGGCGGTGATACAGCCCGCCAGGATGCTCTCGATTGTGCATCTGTAGAAGTTTGTGAGTGCTTTTGGTGACAAGCCGAATTTCTTCAGCCTCCTGAGGTTGAATAGGCGCTGCTGCGCCTTCTTCACGACGCTGTCAGTGTGAGTGGACCAATTCAGTTTGTCTGTGATGTGTATGCCGAGGAACTTAAAACTAGCTACCCTCTCCACTACTGTTCCATCGATGTGGATAGGGGGTGTTCCCTCTGCTGTTTCCTGAAGTCCACAATCATCTCCTTAGTTTTGTTGACGTTGAGTGTGAGGTTATTTTCCTGACACCACACTCCGAGGGCCCTCACCTCCTCCCTGTAGGCCGTCTCGTCGTTGTTGGTAATCAAGCCTACCACTGTTGTGTCGTCCGCAAACTTGATGATTGAGTTGGAGGCGTGCGTGGCCACGCAGTCGTGGGTGAACAGGGAGTACAGGAGAGGGCTCAGAACGCACCCTTGTGGGGCCCCCGTGTTGAGGATCAGCGGGGAGGAGATGTTGTTGCCTACCCTCACCACCTGGGGGCGGCCCGTCAGGAAGTCCAGTACCCAGTTGCACAGGGCGGGTCGAGACCCAGGGTCTCGAGCTTGATGACGAGCTTGGAGGGTACTATGGTGTTGAATGCCGAGCTGTAGTCGATGAACAGCATTCTCACATAGGTATTCCTCTTGTCCAGGTGGGTTAGGGCAGTGTGCAGTGTGGTTGAGATTGCATCGTCTGTGGACCTATTTGGGCGGTAAGCAAATTGGAGTGGGTCTAGGGTGTCAGGTAGGGTGGAGGTGATATGGTCCTTGACTAGTCTCTCAAAGCACTTCATGATGATGGAAGTGAGTGCTACGGGGCGGTAGTCGTTTAGCTCAGTTACCTTAGCTTTCTTGGGAACAGGAACAATGGTGGCCCTCTTGAAGCATGTGGGAACAGCAGACTGGTATAGGGATTGATTGAATATGTCCGTAAACACACCGGCCAGCTGGTCTGCGCATGCTCGGAGGGCGCGGCTGGGGATGCCGTCTGGGCCTGCAGCCTTGCGAGGGTTAACACGTTTAAATGTCTTACTCACCTCGGCTGCAGTGAAGGAGAGACTGCATGTTTCCGTTGCAGGCCGTGTCAGTGGCACTGTATTGTCCTCAAAGCGGGCAAAAAGTTATTTAGTCTGCCTGGGAGCAAGACATCCTGGTCCGTGACTGGGCTGGATTTCATCTTGTAGTCCGTGATTGACTGTAGACCCTGCCACATGCCTCTTGTGTCTGAGCCATTGAATTGAGATTCCACTTTGTCTCTGTACTGACGCTTAGCTTGTTTAATAGCCTTACGGAGGGAATAGCTGCACTGTTTGTATTCAGTCATGTTGCCAGACACCTTGCCCTGATTAAAAGCAGTGGTTCGCGCTTTCAGTTTCACGCGAATGCTGCCATCAATCCACGGTTTCTGGTTAGGGAATGTTTTTATCGTTGCTATGGGAACGACATCTTCGACGCACGTTCTAATGAACTCGCACACCGAATCAGCGTATTCGTCAATATTCCCATCTGACGCAATACGAAACATGTCCCAGTCCACGTGATGGAAGCAGTCTTGGAGTGTATAGTCAGCTTGGTCGGACCAGCGTTGGACAGACCTCAGCGTGGGAGCCTCTTGTTTTAATTTCTGTCTGTAGGCAGGGATCAGCAAAATGGAGTCGTGGTCAGCTTTTCCGAAAGGGGGGCGGGGCAGGGCCTTATATGCGTCGCGGAAGTTAGAGTAACAATGATCCAAGGTTTTACCACCCCTGGTTGCGCAATCGATATGCTGATAAAATTTAGGGAGTCTTGTTTTCAGATTGGCTTTGTTAAAATCCCCAGCTACAATGAATGCAGCCTCCGGATAAATGTTTTCCAGTTTGCAAAGAGTTAAATAAAGTTCGTTCAGAGCCATCGATGTGTCTGCTTGGGGGGGATATATACGGCTGTGATTATAATCGAAGAGAATTCTCTTGGAAGATAATGCGGTCTACATTTGATTGTGAGGAATTCTAAATCAGGTGAACAGAAGGATTTGAGTTCCTGTATGTTTCCTTCATCACACCATGTCCCGTTAGTCATGAGGCATACGCCCCCTCCACTCTTCTTACCAGATAGATGTTTGTTTCTGTCGGCGCGATGCGTGGAGAAACCCGTTGGCTGCACCGCCCTGGATAGCGTTTTCCCAGTAAGCCATGTCTCCGTAAAGCAGAGAACGTTGCAGTCTCTGATGTCCCTCTGGAATGCCACCCTTGCTCGGATTTCATCAACCTTGTTGTCGAGAGACTGGACATTGGCAAGAAGAATACTGGGAAGTGGTGCGCGATGTGCCCTTTTTCGGAGTCTGACCAGAACACCGCCGCGTTTCCCTCTTTTTCGGAGTCGTTTCCTTGGGTCGCTGCATGCGATCCATTCCGTTGTCCTGTTTGTAAGGCAGAACACAGGATCCGCGTCGCGGAAAACATATTCTTGGTCGTACTGATGGTGAGTTGACGCTGATCTTATATTCAGTAGTTCTGTCTTTTCAGGTGAATTCAACTGAAATTCAACTGAAATTTCAACCAACTTTCTGAGGCTTGTTTAAAAAATAAAGATATTTTGGAGATTATTTCCTTTCCAAACAACCCAAAGTGGGCCAGTGTAATCTGAAATGGGAAAAATTAATCATTTAAAAAGCAGGTCACTAGGTGTAGGCAAAACCATACACAAATAGGTAAACTGTGATATAACTAAAGATTTAATCAGGGTGATTTTTCCACAAATAGACAGGTATTTTCCTTTCCATGGTAGAAAGATCTTACCTATTTTTTGGTAACTTTCTATAAAAATGTATTGTTGTGAGAGGATTTCTTTCTTTTGGGATTTGTATACTGAGTATGTCCACATCTCCATCAGACCATTTAATTGGTAAACTACACGGTCATGTAAAATTAGCATTTTTTTACTGATCCAATATCATAATTTGGTTTTAATCCAGAGAAGATAGCAGAAGTATCTAGATCCTCTATGAGGCCGTGGAGAGACTCTAATTCTAACAGTATCTAGATCCTCTATGAGGCCGTGGAGAGACTCTAATTCTAACAGTATCTAGATCCTCTATGAGGCCGTGGAGAGACTCTAATTCTAACAGTATCTAGATCCTCTATGAGGCCGTGGAGAGACTCTAATTCTAACAGTATCTAGATCCTCTATGAGGCCGTGGAGAGACTCTAATTCTAACAGTATCTAGATCCTCTATGAGGCCGTGGAGAGACTCTAATTCTAACAGTATCTAGATCCTCTATGAGGCCGTGAGAGACTCTAATTCTAACAGTATCTAGATCCTCTATGAGGCCGTGGAGAGACTCTAATTCTAACAGTATCTAGATCCTCTATGAGGCCGTGGAGAGACTCTAATTCTAACAGTATCTAGATCCTCTATGAGGCCGTGGAGAGACTCTAATTCTAACAGTATCTAGATCCTCTATGAGGCCGTGGAGAGACTCTAATTCTAACAGTATCTAGATCCTCTATGAGGCCGTGGAGAGACTCTAATTCTAACAGTATCTAGATCCTCTATGAGGCCGTGGAGAGACTCTAATTCTAACAGTATCTAGATCCTCTATGAGGCCGTGGAGAGACTCTAATTCTAACAGTATCTAGATCCTCTATGAGGCCGTGGAGAGACTAATTGTGGTTTTAAAAGAAAACATGAATCATCAGCGTACTATGACACCTTAGTTTTTAAGACAGAGATTTCTAATCCCTTAATATTATTGTTTCATCTAATCTTAACTAAAATTTCAATGGCAATAATAAATAGATATGTCGATCGTGGACAACCTTGTTTTACTCCTCTATAGAGTTTAAAACGTTGAGATGTCGTCATTATTTACTATTTTACACCCATTTTATAAGAGATTCCTCAAAATTGAAATATTCTAGGCATTTATATATAAACTCCAGTCGTACTTTATCAAAAGCCTTTTCAAAATCAGCTATGAAAACCAGGCCTGGTTTCCCCGATATTTCATAGTATTCTATTGTTTCTAGTACTTGTCTTCTATTATGTCCATGTTTTTTTTTTAACTGTCTGATTAGGATGAATAATATCCGACAATACCTTTTTACTTCTATGCGGCAAGCATTTTGCTAGGATTTTTGCATCATAACAGTGTAAGTGGGCTCCAATTAAATGGACTGGATTTTTATATTTTCCACTTGGGTCCTGTTTCACTAATAATGATATCAGACCTTCTTGTTGCGTGTCTGATAATCTACCATTTATATAGGCGTGGCTAAACATGCTAATAATTATTCTCTGAGTATATATATAAAGAAGGTTGTGTATACTTATAATGGTAGGCCATCCAGCCCTGGAGTTTTCCCAGACTTAAATACTTGAATTGCATGACGAAGTTCCTCCTATGTAATATGGCCTTCACATGAGTCTTCCTGTACAGATGTTCATTTTACATTATTTGGGGAAAAAACATACAATTAGTTTCAGTTAGTGAAGATGGAGGAGACTGAAACAAAAACATATTCTTAAAGTACTTTACTTCCTCTTTCAAAATATCATTTGGTGAATCATGTGTGACTCCATTTGTAACAAGTTTCAACAAAAACATTTTTGTAGCATTCTATATTGAAGATTGAAAAATAATTTGGTTCAATTTTTCCCCATATTCCATCCAGTTGCTTTAATTTTATAATATATTACACTGGATCTTTCTTGAATAAGTTCCTCCATTTCTTTTTGTTTTTCCTCTAACTTATTCTTTGCCTCTATGGTAGTTTTATTTCTATCTAACTGTACTGTTCGTCCTTAATTATTTTTTGTTAATATGGACTCTTGATCTAAATTGCTTTTGTTTTATAGATAAGTACTGAATTGCATGGCCTCTAAAGGCACATTTCAAAGTGTCCCCTACAGTAAGGGGATCTGCTGTACTTATGTTATGTCTAAAAAAGGCAATTATAAATTATTCTGTCCTTGTTCTAAACAACTTATCTAGTGAGCTTTGATTCCATTTCTAATATCCTCGCCCACGTGGAAATTCTGTAAGAGTAATACATATGCCAATTATGTGACGATCGGACCACATTCTATAAATAAAATAAATAAATATATGCCATTTAGCGGACGCTTTTATCCAAAGCGACTTACAGTCATGTGTGCATACATTCTACGTATGGGTGGGTGGTCCCGGGAATCGAACCCACTACCCTGGCGTTACAAGCGCCATGCTCTACCAACTGAGCTACAGAAGGACCCTCATCAACACTTTCTAAACTTTTGGTGCCAGAGAGAATGGCATAAGAAAGTAGTCAAGACGACTAGCTTGAAGCCTTGATTAAGCCTCCGCCATGTATGTCTCACTAGATCAGGGTATTTAAGTCTCCGTATATCCACTAATTCCAATATATCCATGATTTCCTTAAGTGCCTGAGGGTGATAGTTTGTAGTGTGATTTCCTTGTGCCTGAGGGTGATAGTTTGTAGTGTGATTTCCTTTACGGTGCATAGAGGTATTTAAGACCATATTAAAATCTCCCACCAATAATAGCCTAGTGTTGCTTGTAGAGTTGATAAATTCTTATTTTTTCAAAGAAGCTTGGATCATCAGTATTAGGACTGTATAGGTTGATAAGCCATATATGTTTATTGTCCAATAACATATTTAAAATGATCCATCTACCTTGATGATCTGTTTGGACAATTTGGATCAAAATGACTGTTAATAAACACCATCCCCCTTTTTGAATGTCTCTGCCCATTGGAGCAATATATTCCCACCCCTGGTCCCTTTTCCACAAAACTTAATCTAAAATTGTTGAATGGGTTCCCTGTAAACAATAGATATTATATTCCTTCTCTTTTAGCCAGGTAAATACTGATCGTCTTCTCTTATTATCTGCTAGGCCATTACAATTATAACTGAATATACTTATTTCACCACTTACCATGAGACAACACTCAATTATATTTATCAAAATATATGTTTGTAAACGTACCATTAAAAAGTAACATGATGATGGAGTGTCTATATGGCTGTACCATGATATTTGCATTGCTACTAAGTAAACCACCAATTGGTCCCCACCATTCCACCCGCTAAAAGCCCTCCTCATCCCGAACTGGGACGTCATCCCAATGCCCAGCAGACCACCCCCGCCCCCCCACATCCCAGAGCCCTGAACAGACTGGGATCCATCCTTTGAAAAGAGAACACAGTGACATTTACAGAAGAAGATCAACTGCCAAATGCATTTCCATCGCCCTCACCTCGATTTGTATTATATATAGCCATCAAAAAAAATATATATATATATATTAAATATCCTGTTTCTTATTTTCCATAATTACCTATTAATATTTTTTTTTTTTACCTTTAAAAAAAAAAAAGGTAAAGTCAGGCAAGTCAGTTAAGAACATATTCTTATTTTCAATGACGGCCTGGGAACAGTGGGTTAACTGCCTGTTCAGGGGCAGAACGACAGATTTATACCTTGTCAGCTCGGGGGTTTGAACTTGCAACCTTCCGGTTACTAGTCCAACGCTCTAACCACTACATTTACATTTTTACATTTAGGGCAATTTATGCAAAGGATTTTACCTCTCACCAGTCTCACCATTACCAAAATTACATTATTAAAAGCAATTATTATATTAGCAAACAATTATTGTGAATCATCCTCTATTGTCACGAACATCTTTTACTCATTCGCAACAGTTGTGGGATACGCACACACTCAACCCTTTCCTCCCACACAACCATAGGCCCACATTCTCAACAGTTGTGGGATACGCACACACTCAACCCTTTCCTCCCACACAACCATAGGCCCACATTCTCAACAGTTGTGGGATACGCACACACTCAACCCTTTCCTCCCACACAACCATAGGCCCACATTCTCAACAGTTGTGGGATACGCACACACTCAACCCTTTCCTCCCACACAACCATAGGCCCACATTCTCAACAGTTGTGGGATACGCACACACTCGTACACACTCAACCCTTTCCTCCCCCACAACCATAGGCCCACATTCTCAACAGTTGCACCATCAGTTGAGCCCAACTCAAGAAAGGTCTTGATTTATGAATGAATATACATTTGCAGCTGTATGAGAAGGTCTGCAAGACCGTGCAAGAAAAATGGACAGATTTCATTAACCATTGTCACATCCTAGATGATGGAGGTCAAATGTTCACCTTTTCCCTGAATCACCCACAACACAGTCCACCGTATTGACCATATTCCCTGAAACAGCCAGAACACAGTCCCCCGTATTGGCCATATTCCCTGAAACACCCACAACACAGTCCCCGTATTGACCATCACCCCCCTTTAAGAAACACCCACAACACAGTCCCCGATGTCATTGACCATCCCTCTCACCCCCCTTTAAGATTTAGATGCACTATTGTAAAGTGACTGTTCCACTCGATGTCATGAGGTGAATGCACCAATTTGTAAGTCGCTCTGGATAAGAGCGTCTGCTAAATGACTTAAATGTTAAATGACCATATTCCCTGAAACCCCCACAACACGGTCCCCCGTATTGACCATATTCCCTGAAACCCCCACAACACGGTCCCCTGTATTGACCATATTCCCTGAAACCCCCACAACACAGTCCCCCGTATTGACCATATTCCCTGAAACCCCCACAACACAGTCCCCCGTATTGACCATATTCCCTGAAACACCCACAACACAGTCCCCCGTATTGACCATATTCCCTGAAACACCCACAACACAGTCCCCCGTATTGACCATATTCCCTGAAACACCCACAACACAGTCCCCCGTATTGACCATATTCCCTGAAACACCCACAACACAGTCCCCCGTATTGACCATATTCCCTGAAACACCCACAACACAGTCCCCTGTATTGACCATATTCCCAAGCATCTCCATGTAGTCAGATTCTTGATTTTGTGCCACCAGGGCCACAATAATATACCACCTCTCTGAATGTCCGAGTGTGACCCCCTCCCCATGAGTTACTGCAGCTAGTGTTGCCAGCACTGCCACTGCCTGGGTGGGGGCCCCCCACCGTAATCCCCACCGGCTAGGTACAAGGTCATCAATGTTCTCATGAGCAGCTTTGGCGAATTTCCTTGCACAGTATGCCTTTAGGTTGAAGGATTGTTCCTGTGACTGGCAGCCCTTCAGACATTTTGAGACATAGATGTCTTACTGTGGTTAGTAAAGCAAAGACAACATTGTTCTTGAAATGCGGTGCCTGTTATCGAATCACAGCCTACTTCAACTTAGCCAAACGGGGGATGCTTTAACACGCATTCGCGAAAAAAGCACTATCGTTGCACAAATGTACCTAACCACAAACAGCAATGCCTTTCTTAAATCAATACACAGAAGTACATTTTTTTTTAAACCTGCATATTTAGTTCAAAATAAATAAATTCATGTTATCAGGCAATATTAACAAGGGAAATTGTGTCACTTCTCTTGTGTTCAGTGCACGCAGTCAGGGTATATGCAGCAGTTTGGGCTGCCTGGCTCGTTGCGGACTGAGCGTTGTACTAGTAACCAAAAGGTTGCAAGTTCAAATCCCCGAGCTGACAAGGTACAAATCTGTCATTCTGCCCCTAAACAGGCAGTTAACCCACTGTTCCTAGGCCGTCATTGAAAATAAGAATTTGTTCTTAACTGACTTGCCTAGTCAAATAAAAGGTAAAATTAAATTTAAAAAATTCCTATAACTACAACCTAAAACTTCTTACCTGGGAATATTGAAGACTCATGTTAAAAGGAACCACCAGCTTTCATATGTTCTCATGTTCTGAGCAAGGAACTGAAACAGGTATCGTTTTTTTTCTGGTCCTCCAATAACCGGTATCGGCGTTGAAAAATCCTAATCGGTCGACCTCTAGTATCAATGGAAAGAGCCGGCTTCATCTGAGACTCAGTGATATGACGTTGCCACCGGCAGCAAGATGAGCCTAGAATATTGCAGATGGGTGCAATGCAACACTCGCAAAGTATCTGCGGTCTGATGCTGTGGTCGGTCTGATGCTGTGGTCGGTCTGATGCTGTGGTCGGTCTGATGCTGTGGTCGGTCTGATGCTGTGGTCGGTCTGATGCTGTGGTCTACTTCATGCATTGAAGACTTTACCTTTAATGTTGGTCTGGGAAACCCATCCAAGAGGATGTTTGTACCAGAACTTACTCAGGACAAAAAAAAACAGAGACATTATTTTTATTAAACAAATGGATAAAATTTTACTGGTAATTTAAATTAAATAAAAATTCATGAAGGTCGAAGAAGCCAAACTCAATTGTAAATTGTAGATCCAAGTTTTGTCTAAATGTTAAAACTACATATAAAATGTTGGATGGTAACAGAAGAAACAGTGTTGATCATCATCTGAACGGCTGATGGGTGGGGACAGGGGCGTGGCTATGGACAATATCTTCCAATAGAAATATTGGGTGAGTCTGTATGGTTGGTTGATTGGTACCAGGGGTCAGAGGTTCCGTCTGAAGGTCTCCTCCTCCCGATCTCAACAGAACTAGAAGATGAACAGTAAAGAAGGCCTTAGATGGGGACAGAGAAGGGACTGTGTATATGTAGTTAAACAATGTGGTGAAACAGACCAAAGGGATTCGGTAAGTCTGTTTACAGCGTGTAGACGGTGTGTTACAGTGTCAACATACCTTCCATCTGTTTCCACAGTCATTACAGAAGACGAAGGTGGTCATGGGTTCATCAGCACTGCGGGTCTGCACCTGTAAGACCAACACACACAGGATTACTGTACACACTGACAACACTGTAGGGATGGAAGGCTTCATCAATGTAACTGTCAATGTAAATTGTCCAGTGGCAATTTTTATGAACTGTTCAGCAGTCTAATGACTTGGGGGTAGAAGCTGTGCAGTAGCAGAGAGAACAGTCAATGACTGGGGTGACTCGAGTCTCTGACCAATTTTTGGGCCTTCCTCTGACACCGCCTAGTATATAGGTCCTGGATGGCAGGAAGCTTGGCCCCAGTGATGTCCTGGGCCGTTCGCACTACCCTCTGTAGTACCTTACAGTCAGATGCCGAGCAATTGCCATACCAGGCGGTGATGCAACCGGTCAGGATGCTCTCGATGATGCAGCTGTAGAACCTTTTGAGGATCTGGGGGCCCATGTCAAATCTTTTCAGTCTCCTGAGGGGGAAAAGGTTTTGTCGTGCCCTCTTCACGACTGTCTTGGTGTGTTTGGACCATGATAGTTCGTTGGTGATGTGGACACCAAGGAAATTGAAACTCTTGACCCACTCTACTTCAGTCCCGTCGATGTTAATGGGGGCCTATTCCGTCCTCCTTTTCCTATAGTCCAGGATCAGCTCCTTTGTCTTGCTCACATTGAGGGAGAGGTTGTTGTCCTGGCACCACACGGACAGTTTTCTGACCTCCTCCCTATAGGCTCTCATCGTTGTCGGTGATCAGGCCTACCACTCTTGTGTCATCAGCAAACTTAATGATGGTGTTGGAGTCATGCCTGGCTATGCAGTCATGGGTGAACAGGGAGTACAGGAGGGGACTGAGCACACATCCCTAAAGGCCCCGTGTTGAGGATCAGCGTGGCAGACGTGTTGTTGCCTACCCTCACCGTCAGGAAGTCTGGGATCCAGTTGCAAAGGGAGGTGTTTAGTCCCAGAGTCCTTAGCTTAGTGATGAGCTTCGTGGGCACTATGATGTTGAATGCTAAGCTGTAGTCGATGAACAGCATTCCCACATAGGTGTTCCTCCTTTTGTCCAGGTGAGAAAGGGCGCTGTGGAGTGCGATTGAGTCACCCGTGGATCCATCGGGGCGGTATGTGAATTGGAGTTGGTCAGGGTGTCCGGGAGGATGCTGTTGATGTGAGCCATGACCAGCCTTTCAAAGCACTTCTTGGCTACCGACGTGAGTGCTACGGGGCGGTAATGATTTAGGCAGGTTACCTTCGCTTCCTTGGGCACAGGGACTATGGTGGTCTGCTTGAAAAATGTAGGTATTACAAACTCGGTCAGGGAGAGGTTGAAAATGTCAGTGAAGACACTTGACAATTGGTCTGCGCATGCTTTGAGTACACGTCCTGGTATCCGCCTGGCCCAGCGGCTTTGTGAATGTTGACCTGTTTAACGATTTTATTCACTTCGGCTACCGAGAGCATTATCACACTGTCACCCAGAACAGCTGGTGCTCTCATGCATGTTTCAGTGTTGCTTGCCTTGAAGCGAGCATAAAAATAATTTAGCTCGTCTGGTAGGCTCTGGGCAGCTCGCGTCTGGGTTTCCCTTTGTAGTCCTTAATAGTTTTCAAGCCCTGCCACATCTGATGAGCGTCAGAGCCAGTGTAGTAGGATTCAATCTATATCCTGTATTGCCGCTTTGCTTGTTTGATGGTTCGTCTGAGGGCATAGCGGGATATGTATGTACAGTCACTGTGGGGGGGGACGTCGTCAATGCACTTATTGATGAAGCCGATGACTGAGTTGGTGTACTCCTCAATGCCATTGGATGAATCCCGGAACATATTCCAGTCTGTGCTAGCTAAACAGTCCTGTAGCTTAACATCCGTGTCATCTGACCACTTCGGTATTGATCGAGTCACTGATACTTCCTGCTTTAGTTTTTTCTTGAAATCAGGAATCAGGAGGATCGAATTATGGTCAGATCTGCCAAATGGGCGAGGGAGAGCTTTGTATGCATCTCTGTGTGTGGAGTAAAGGTGGTCTGCGATTTCCCCGCCCCCTGGTTGCAGATAAAAATTTGGTTAAACTGATTTAAGTTTGCCTGCATTAAAGTCCCCGGCCACTAGGAGCGCCGCTTATGGGCATTTTCTTGTTTGATTATTGCCTTATAGAGTTGGTTGAGTGTGGTCTTAGTGTCAGCATCACTTTGTGATGATAGACTGCTACAACTAATACAGATGAGTACTCTCCTGGTAGATAGTGTGGTCTACAGCTTATCATGAGGTACTCCACCTCAGGCGAGCAATACCATGAGACTTCTTTAATATTAGACATCATGCACCAGCTGTTATTGACAAAAGGACACACACCACCACCCCTAGTCTTACCAGAGGTAGCATCTCTGTTCTGCCGGTGCATGGAAAATTCCGCCAGCTCAATATTGTCTGTTTCTTTGTTCAGCCACGTTTCGGTGAAACATAAGATGTTACAGTTTCTAATGTCCCGTTGGTAGGATAATCTTAATAGCAGGTCATCAATTTCATTTTCTAACGATTGCACGTTAGCAAGCAGAATGGAAGGCATTGGGAGTTTACTCACTCGCCTGCGGATTCTCAGAAGGATCCCCGATCTGCGTCCCCTTTCCCGGCATCCTTCTCAACCACTGAGAATTGGCACGTATGCGTGGCTATAATCGCGCTTGTAATTTCTTTGGCCCGGTCAAAGAAATTCAAGCATCCCCCTGTGAAGGGGTGCTTGAATGCAGAGGGGAGACTAATTTGTTTTTTTGCATTTAGTCTCGTTACGGTGGTAGGAATACTGGGGTAAATGTATCAACATGAGGTGTTGGCAGCTACATTGCCTATTCAAATCAAAGTTTATTTGTCACGTGCACCGGATACAACAGGTGTAGACATTACAGTGAAATGCTTACTTACAAGCAGGCCCTAACCAACAGCGCAATTTTTAAGTAAAAAATTGGTATTAGGGGAACAATAGATGAGGAAATAAAAAACAGTAAAAATACAGTGAATAATAACAGTAGCGAGGCTGTATACAGTAGAGGGGCTATATACAGTAGAGGGGCTATATACAGTAGAGGGGCTATATACAGTAGAGGGGCTATATACAGTAGAGGGGCTATATACAGTAGAGAGGTTGTATACAGTAGAGGGCTGTATACAGTAGAGGGGCTGTATACAGTAGAGAGGCTATATACAGTAGAGGGGCTATATACAGTAGAGAGGCTATATACAGTAGAGAGGCTACATACAGTAGAGGGGCTACATACAGTAGAGGGGCTACATACAGTAGAGGGGCTACGTACAGACACCGGTTAGTCAGGCTGATTGAGGTAGTATGTACATGTAGATATGGTTAAAGTGACTATGCATATATGATGAACAGAGAGTAGCAGTAGAGTAAAAGAGGGGTTGGTGGGTGGTGGGACACAATGCAGATAGCCCGGTTAGCCAATGTGCAGGGGGCCCTGGTTGGTCTGGCCATTTGAGATAGTATGTACATGAAGGTATAGCTAAAGTGACTATGCATATAAGATGAACAGAGAGTAGCAGTAGTGAGGCTACATACAGACACTGGTTGGTCGGGCCAATTGAGGTAGTATGTACATGAAGGTATAGTTAAAGTGACTATGCATATAAGATGAACAGAGAGTAGCAGCAGTGCAAAGAGGGATTGGGGGGGGGGGGTGACACACACAATGAATATATATATATATATAGCATAGAACACAGCGTAGGCATGGCCTATAGGCTTAGTGGTTTGTTTCCTTTTTTAATGTATTAATTTGGGTTGACAGTGCGAACCGAACAGAGGTCCCTGTACCGAGTGGTTAGGTATGAACCCCTATGACAGGGGAGCATCTAAACAGCTCCTCCTAAGAATATTCTCTAATACAACCAAAAGTATCTATTACAGTGAATCAATAGCAATATTAGTCCCTCTAATGGTCATTACCTGAGAGGAGGTGTATTATATAGTGGATGGTATATTACCTGAGAGGAGGTGTATTATATAGTGGATGGTATATTACCTGAGAGGAGGTGTATTATATAGTGGATGGTATATTACCTGAGAGGAGGTGTATATATATAGATGGATGGTATATTATTACCTGAGAGGAGGTGTATTATATAGTGGATGGTATATTACCTGAGAGGATTATTATATAGTGGATGGTATATTACCTGAGAGTGGATGGTATATTACCTGAGAGGAGGTGTATTATATAGTGGATGGTATATTACCTGAGAGGAGGTGTATTATATAGTGGATGGTATATTACCTGAGAGGAGGTGTATTATATAGTGGATGGTATATTACCTGAGAGGAGGTGTATTATATAGTGGATGGTATATTACCTGAGAGGAGGTGTATTATATAGTGGATGGTATATTACCTGAGAGGATTATTATATAGTGGATGGTATATTACCTGAGAGGAGGTGTATTATATAGTGGATGGTATATTACCTGAGAGGAGGTGTATTATATAGTGGATGGTATATTACCTGAGAGGAGGTGTATTATATAGTGGATGGTATATTACCTGAGAGGAGGTGTATTATATAGTGGATGGTATATTACCTGAGAGGAGGTGTATTATATAGTGGATGGTATATTACCTGAGAGGAGGTGTATTATATAGTGGATGGTATATTACCTGAGAGGAGGTGTATTATATAGTGGATGGTATATTACCTGAGAGGAGGTGTATTATATAGTGGATGGTATATTACCTGAGAGGAGGTGTATTATATAGTGGATGGTATATTACCTGAGAGGAGGTGTATTATATAGTGGATGGTATATTACCTGAGAGGAGGTGTATTATATAGTGGATGGTATATTACCTGAGAGGAGGTGTATTATATAGTGGATGGTATATTACCTGAGAGGAGGTGTATTATATAGTGGATGGTATATTACCTGAGAGGAGGTGTATTATATAGTGGATGGTATATTACCTGAGAGGAGGTGTATTATATAGTGGATGGTATATTACCTGAGAGGAGGTGTATTATATAGTGGATGGTATATTACCTGAGAGGAGGTGTATTATATAGTGGATGGTATATTACCTGAGAGGATTATTATATAGTGGATGGTATATTACCTGAGAGGAGGTGTATTATATAGTGGATGGTATATTACCTGAGAGGAGGTGTATTATATAGTGGATGGTATATTACCTGAGAGGAGGTGTATTATATAGTGGATGGTATATTACCTGAGAGGAGGTGTATTATATAGTGGATGGTATATTACCTGAGAGGAGGATGGTATATTTATATAGTGGATGGTATATTACCTGAGAGGAGGTGTATTATATAGATGGATGGTATATTACCTGAGAGGAGGTGTATTATATTATATAGTGGATGGATATATTACCTGAGAGAGGATTATTATATAGTGGATGGTATATTACCTGAGAGGAGGTGTATTATATAGTGGATGGTATATTACCTGAGAGGAGGTGTATTATATAGTGGATGGTATATTACCTGAGAGGAGGTGTATTATATAGTGGATGGTATATTACCTGAGAGGAGGTGTATTTATATAGTGGATGGTGGATATATTACCTGAGAGGAGGTGTATTATATAGTGGATGGTATATTACCTGAGAGGAGGTGTATTATATAGTGGATGGTATATTACCTGAAGTGGAGGTGTATTATATAGTGGATGGTATATTACCTGAAGAGAGTGGATGTATTATATAGTGGATGGTATATTACCTGAGAGGAGGTGTATTATATAGTGGATGGTATATTACCTGAGAGGAGGTGTATTATATAGTGGATGGAGAGGAGGTGTATTATATAGTGGATGGTATATTACCTGAGAGGAGGTGTATTATATAGTGGATGGTATATTACCTGAGAGGAGGTGTATTATATAGTGGATGGTATATTACCTGAAGAGATGTATTATATAGTGGATGGTATATTACCTGAGAGGAGGTGTATTATATAGTGGATGGTATATTACCTGAGAGGAGTGTATTATATAGTATATAGTGGATGTATTATATAGTGGATATATACCTGAGAGGAGGTGTATTATATAGTGGATGGTATATTACCTGAGAGGAGGTGTATTATATAGTGGATGGTATATTACCTGAGAGGAGGTGTATTATATAGTGGATGGTATATTACCTGAGAGGAGGTGTATTATATAGTGGATGGTATATTACCTGAGAGGATTATTATATAGTGGATGGTATATTACCTGAGAGGAGGTGTATTATATAGTGGATGGTATAGTACCTGAGAGAGGAGTGGTGTATTATATAGTGGATGGTATATTACCTGAGAGGAGGTGTATTATATAGTGGATGGTATATTACCTGAGAGGAGGTGTATTATATAGTGGATGGTATATTACCTGAGAGGAGGTGTATTATATAGTGGATGGTATATTACCTGAGAGGAGGTGTATTATATAGTGGATGGTATATTACCTGAGAGGAGGTGTATTATATAGTGGATGGTATATTACCTGAGAGGAGGTGTATTATATAGTGGATGGTATATTACCTGAGAGGAGTGGATGTATTATATAGTGGATGGTATATTACCTGAGAGGAGGTGTATTATATAGTGGATGGTATATTACCTGAGAGGAGGTGTATTATATAGTGGATGGTATATTACCTGAGAGGAGGTGTATTATATAGTGGATGGTTATACCTGAGAGGATGGTATATTATTATATAGTGGATGGTATATTACCTGAGAGGAGGTGTATTATATAGTGGATGGTATATTACCTGAGAGGAGGTGTATTATATAGTGGATGGTATATTACCTGAGAGGAGGTGTATTATATAGTGGATGGTATATTACCTGAGAGGAGGTGTATTATATAGTGGATGGTATATTACCTGAGAGGAGGTGTATTATATAGTGGATGGTATATTACCTGAGAGGAGGTGTATTATATAGTGGATGGTATATTACCTGAGAGGAGGTGTATTATATAGTGGATGGTATATTACCTGAGAGGAGGTGTATTATTATATAGTGGATGGTATATTACCTGAGAGGAGGTGTATTATATAGTGGATGGTATATTACCTGAGAGGAGGTGTATTATATAGTGGATGGTATATTACCTGAGAGGAGGTGTATTATATAGTGGATGGTATATTACCTGAGAGGAGGTATTATATAGTGGATGGTATATTACCTGTATTATATAGTGGATGGTATATTACCTGAGAGGAGGTGTATTATATAGTGGATGGTATATTACCTGAGAGTATTATATAGTGGATGGTATATTACCTGAGAGTGAGGTGTATTATATAGTGGATGGTATATTACCTGAGAGGAGTGGATGGTGTATTATATAGTGGATGGTATATTACCTGAGAGAGGTGTATTATATAGTGGATGGTATATTACCTGAGAGGAGGTGTATTATATAGTGGATGGTATATTACCTGAGAGGAGGTGTATTATATAGTGGATGGTATATTACCTGAGAGGAGTATTATATAGTGGATGTATATTTATATAGTGGATGGTATATTACCTGAGAGGAGGTGTATTATATAGTGGATGGTATATTACCTGAGAGGAGGTGTATTATATAGTGGATGGTATATTACCTGAGAGGATGGTGTATTATATAGTGGATGGTATATTACCTGAGAGGAGGTGTATTATATAGTGGATGGTATATTACCTGAGAGGAGGTGTATTATATAGTGGATGGTATATTACCTGAGAGGAGGTGTATTATATAGTGGATGGTATATTACCTGAGAGGAGGTGTATTATATAGTGGATGGTATATTACCTGAGAGGAGGTGTATTATATAGTGGATGGTATATTACCTGAGAGGATGTATTATATAGTGGATGGTATATTACCTGTATATTAGAGGAGGTGTATTATATAGTGGATGGTATATTACCTGAGAGGAGGTGTATTATATAGTGGATGGTATATTACCTGAGAGGAGGTGTATTATATAGTGGATGGTATATTACCTGAGAGGAGTGTGTATTATATAGTGGATGGTATATTACCTGAGAGGAGGTGTATTATATAGTGGATGGTATATTACCTGAGAGGAGGTGTATTATATAGTGGATGGTATATTACCTGAGAGGAGGTGTATTATATAGTGGATGGTATATTACCTGAGAGGAGGTGTATTATATAGTGGATGGTATATTACCTGAGAGGAGGTGTATTATATAGTGGATGGTATATTACCTGAGAGGAGGTGTATTATATAGTGGATGGTATATTACCTGAGAGGAGGTGTATTATATAGTGGAGGATGGTGGATGGTATATTACCTGTATTATATAGTGGATGGTATATTACCTGAGAGGAGGTGTATTATATAGTGGATGGTATATTACCTGAGAGGAGGTGTATTATATAGTGGATGGTATATTACCTGAGAGGAGGTGTATTATATAGTGGATGGTATATTACCTGAGAGGAGGTGTATTATATAGTGGATGGTATATTACCTGAGAGGAGGTGTATTATATAGTGGATGGTATATTACCTGAGAGGAGGTGTATTATATAGTGGATGGTATATTACCTGAGAGGAGGTGTATTATATAGTGGATGGTATATTACCTGAGAGGAGGATTATTATATAGTGGATGGTATATTACCTGAGAGGAGGTGTATTATATAGTGGATGGTATATTACCTGAGAGGAGGTGTATTATATAGTGGATGGTATATTACCTGAGAGGAGGTGTATTATATAGTGGATGGTATATTACCTGAGAGGAGGTGTATTATATAGTGGATGGTATATTACCTGAGAGGAGGTGTATTATATAGTGGATGGTATATTAGAGGAGGTGTATTATATAGTGGATGGTATATTACCTGAGAGGAGGTGTATTATATAGTGGATGGTATATTACCTGAGAGGAGGTGTATTATATAGTGGATGGTATATTACCTGAGAGGAGGTGTATTATATAGTGGATGGTATATTACCTGAGAGGAGGTGTATTATATAGTGGATGGTATATTACCTGAGAGGTGTATTATATAGTGGATGGTATATTACCTGAGAGGAGGTGTATTATATAGTGGATGGTATATTACCTGAGAGGAGGTGTATTATATAGTGGATGGTATATTACCTGAGAGGAGGTGTATTATATAGTGGATGGTATATTACCTGAGAGGAGGTGTATTATATAGTGGATGGTATATTACCTGAGAGGAGGTGTATTATATAGTGGATGGTATATTACCTGAGAGGAGGTGTATTATATAGTGGATATATATAGTATTATATAGTGGATGGTATATTACCTGAGAGGAGGTGTATTATATAGTGGATGGTATATTACCTGAGAGGAGTGTATTATATAGTGGATGGTATATTACCTGAGAGGAGGTGTATTATATAGTGGATGGTATATTACCTGAGAGGAGGTGTATTATATAGTGGATGGTATATTACCTGAGAGGAGGTGTATTATATAGTGGATGGTATATTACCTGAGAGGAGGTGTATTATATAGTGGATGGTATATTACCTGAGAGGAGGTGTATTATATAGTGGATGGTATATTACCTGAGAGGAGGTGTATTATATAGTGGATGGTATATTACCTGAAGAGATGTATTATATAGTGGATGGTATATTACCTGAGAGGAGGTGTATTATATAGTGGATGGTATATTACCTGAGAGGAGGTGTATTATATAGTGGATGGTATATTACCTGAGAGGAGGTGTATTATATAGTGGATGGTATATTACCTGAGAGGAGGTGTATTATATAGTGGATGGTATATTACCTGAGAGGAGGTGTATTATATAGTGGATGGTATATTACCTGGATGGTATATTAGGAGGTGTATTATATAGTGGATGGTATATTACCTGAGAGGAGGTGTATTATATAGTGGATGGTATATTACCTGAGTGGAGGATTATTATATAGTGGATGGTATATTACCTGAGAGGAGGTGTATTATATAGTGGATGGTATATTACCTGAGAGGAGGTGTATTATATAGTGGATGTATATTACCTGAGAGGAGGTGTATTATATAGTGGATGGTATATTACCTGAGAGGAGGTGTATTATATAGTGGATGGTATATTACCTGAGAGGAGGTGTATTATATAGTGGATGGTATATTACCTGAGAGGAGGTGTATTATATAGTGGATGGTATATTACCTGAGAGGAGGTGTATTATATAGTGGATGGTATATTACCTGAGAGGAGGTGTATTATATAGTGGATGGTATATTACCTGAGAGGAGGTGTATTATATAGTGGATGGTATATTACCTGAGAGGATTATTATATAGTGGATGGTATATTACCTGAGAGGAGGTGTATTATATAGTGGATGGTATATTACCTGAAGAGGTGTATTATATAGTGGATGGTATATTACCTGAGAGGAGGTGTATTATATAGTGGATGGTATATTACCTGAGAGGAGGTGTATTATATAGTGGATGGTATATTACCTGAAGAGGTGTATTATATAGTGGATGGTATATTACCTGAGTGTAGGTGCACCTCTTCTTCTTGCACTTGCCGCAGGTGAACAGGTCAGTCTGGGTCCCTCCGGTCTGGGACACTTGGTGATCTCTAATGGCTTCTTTGGTCAGGTTCTTCCTTATCAGCTTCAGCTCATCACTAGCCATCTCCTGTTAGGAGGAAGACATTAGGGTCAGGGGTTAGATGTCAGGTTCTTCCTCTGAGCTTCAGCTCATCACTAGCCATCTCCTGTTAGGAGGAAGACATTAGGGTCAGGGGTTAGATGTCAGGTTCTTCCTCTGAGGTTAGCCATTCTGTTAGGAGGAAGACATTAGGGTCAGGGGTTAGATGTCAGGTTCTTCCTTTGAGCTTCAGCTCATCACTAGCCATCTCCTGTTAGCAGGAAGACATTAGGGTTAGAGGTCAAGTTTTTCCTATTGAGCTTCAGCTCGTCAATAGCCATTTCCTGTTAGCACAAAACACGTAAGGTTAGTGGTAGGGGTTAGAGGTCAGGTTCTTCCTTATTTATTTATTCTTTATTTTACCTTCATTTAACTAGGCAAGTCGGTTAAAAACAAATTCTTATTTTCAATGGCCTAGGAAAAGTGGGCGAACTGACTTGTTCAGAGGCAGAACAACAGAGTTTTACCTTGTCGGCTCGGGGATTCAATCTAGCAACCTTTCGGTTACTAGTCCAACGCTCTAATCACTAGGCTACCTGCCGCCCCTTATCAGCTTCAACTCATCATTAGCCATCTCCTGTTAGCACAGAACACGTTAAGGTAGGGGTTAGGGGTACGGTATCTCAGCGGTAATCTTGGCCATGTAGTCTAACAGCAAGGGTTAGAGGTCAAGGGTTATGATAGAGGTTAGATGTCAGGGTTAGGTAGCCTACCTGAGCGGTCATCTTGGCCATGCGGTCGGGGGAGACGTTCCCACAGAGAACACTCTTCCTGAGGTTGGGGTTCTTGATGTCTTTCAGGTTGGCGATGCGACTCCTGACACGGTTCTTATATTTGGGGTCAGTGTTCTTAAACTCACAGAAGATATATTCTTCAATCTGAGCTCCCAGTTCATCACAGTCAGCTCCTATAGCGATATAGTCATCTGGAGAAGAGGAGAGAGGTCAGGTGGTGTTATATAGCCAGTTACCTCTAGCCGGTAGAGCCTGTGACAGCATCTTTAACCTTTTTGGGATAAGGGGCAGCATTTTCACTTTTGGAGGAATAGCGTGCCCAGAGTGAACTGCCTCCTACTCTGTCCCAGATGCTAATATATGCATATTATTATGAGTATTGGATAGAAAACACTCTGAAGTTTCTAAAACTGTTTGAATGATGTCTGTGAGTATAACAGAACTTATGTAGCAGGCAAAACCCCGAGGACTAACCGTTCAGAATCTTTTTTTTTTTGGTCTCTGTCTGTTCAGTGATTTCTTGTTAGCAAATGATATTTCTTAGGAACTGGTTTTCAGTTCCTACCGCTTCTACTGGATGTCACCCGTCTTTGGAATTTGGTTGAGGTTATTCATTTGTGCAATGAAGAAGTAGGCCAACTAGGAACTGGGTAACACTGTTGAGAGTTGCGCAAGACGTGAAAAGTAGCGTTGGTTTGTTGTCTTCCTGTTGTTGTCTTCCCCATCTTAGCTCACTGCTGTATCAGTATGTTTTTACCATAACAGTTTACAATATAGTGTTACTCCAAGCAGTTCAGTCATCCCAACTCGCTCAATTTCCACATTATTTATTACAAGATTTAGTTAAGGTTTAGGGTTTAGTGAGTGTTTTGTTCCAAATATAATGCTTTTAGTTTTTGATATTTAGGACTAACTTATTCCTTGCCACCCACTCTGAAACTATCTACAGCTCTTTGTTGAGTGTTGCAGTCATTTCAGTTGCTGTAGTAGCTGATGTGTAAAGTGTTGAGTCATCCGCATACATAGACACTCTGGCTTTACTCAAAATCAGTGGCATGTCGTCAGTAAAAAATTGAAAAAAAGAAGGGACCTAAACAGCTACTCTGGGGAATTCCTGATTCTATCTGGATTATATTTGAGAGGCTTCTATTAAGCCTTCCATTAAGCATGTAGAGCATGGGACACGCTCTACAGTAGGGTGTTAGGTCTTACCTCCAGCCTGTAGCGCCTGGGACAGCATCTCGCGACACTTGATCCTGACGGAGTCGGAGGTGGAGGGGGCTTGGGGGAACGTGGAGATCAGGGAGATGGAGGGCATCACCTCAACAGGCTCATTCTTACAGCTGGAGTCATTGCTGTAGCAAAAACAACAACAGCCAGGTTATCAGGCGTCTTTAGCCAGGTTGGTGTAGCTATCTCGCTACCTCTTCTTGTAGTTCAGGACTGCCATGAAAAGGGAGACACCGTACTGGTGTGATAGTAGTGCAGTAATAGCAGTAGTAGTAACTAGCTAAATCTCTTGCTGGGGTTCAGGAGTGCCTTGAGAGGGAGAGTTAGTATAGTAGTGTAATAGCAGTTGTAGTGTAGTGTGTAGTAGTAGTATTAATAGTGTAGTAGCACTAGTACTAACAGTAGTAGTAGAGTAGTGTGTAGTAGTAGAGTAGAATAGTAGTAGTAGTGTAGTGCAGTAGTAGTATAGGTACGTCTATTCCCGTGGACTGCCCTGAGAGGGATACACTGTGCAGGTGATGTCTTGCCCTCCTGGATGGAGATCAAAGGTGCCGGCTAATCAAACGTTTCAGGCCAGGTCATAAATACCTTGCAGGAACTCTCTCTCCCTTGCCAGGAAGTATTGAGGGAACAGAACCCTTTTCTTAGGAAGAGATTCTTCCCGCCAAAACCCCAACATCCAAAAGTGGATAATGAAACAATATTTCTAACAAAGAATGTGGGAAATGGTCAGGAGGGACTTTAAGAACAATCATGTCAGATAATTTATTGTTTTGAGATATCATTAAATAAGTTCTAACAGAAACATTGTATCTTTCACAATGTATACGTCAGAGTTACATCTAAATGTTGTAATACTTAAATGATTAAATATGAAACTATTTGTGAGTAGATTGAATGTGATTTTAGCCTTCTAAATGAGAATTGATTTTGATGTAAAGTTTCACCCAGTCAGTCCCCACACCCACGTAAGCACAGACATCATGCCAAAAGGATGGAACGGCCCTTTTGCCAGAGTGGTTATAAAGGACTCTGAAATAATTAACATTTTAGACCAAAACATGCCGGCGTGCTGCCAGTGTGTAAAGTGGTTCTACATGTACCCTGAATAATCAACCATTGAGACCAGACAGCGTGGAGCGGTGGCTACACAGCTGACGAATGGTTAGACTCTACCAGACCAGAATACGTGCAGTGCGAGCTGGATATGTTACAAACGGTAAGACCCTCAAACTCTCGACAAGTGAAGGTAAAGACTAGACATTCACAGTCTGCAGCTGTAACGTGAAGTAGTCTAGAACTCTGACAAAAGACACGAGGAAGATCTCCAAAGACCACCGCGTGTGTAACATCTGAAGGATTCAGTCTAAGAAACTCGACCCGAGACGAGAAACATTTCCCTCTCAACACCATGCTGTACGTCTGATGTATCCATACTAACAGACACTTCCAGAACAAAGCAAGCCTACTACTACTTATGTACATATTCCTTATCCCCTTACACTGTGTATAAGACAGTAGATCCATACAGCCTCCATCCTACTAAACTACACTGCATCGCTCATTCATATATCCTTATGTACATATTCCTTATCCCCTTACACTGTGTATAAGACAGTAGTTTTGGAATTGTTAGTTAGATTACTTGTTGGTTATCACTGCATTGTCGGAACTAGAAGCACAAGCATTTCGCTACACTCGCATTAACATCTGCTAACCATGTGTATGTGACAAATAAAATTTGATTTGATTTGAATGAGACTTATGAGGTAATAATTAATGGATGACTAATATGATAACGATAGATTCTGTTATTGAGTTAATTCGGGAAACGGTAACTCATTAAACTTTTTCCGCAAGGTTGCCAATGAGTTAATTGTTACATAATTAGTTTAATCACGTAATAATCAAACATAGTTAATTGATTTGATAAAATAACCATCATCACATTAATGAGATAGTAGCTACATCTCTTGCTGTGATTCAGGACTGCCCTGAGAGGGAGACACTGTACTGGTGATGTAATGTAGTAGTAGCAGTAGAGTAGAGTAGAGTAGTGTGTAATAGTAGTAGAATAGTGTGTTGTAGTAGTAGAGTAGTGTGCAGTAGAAGTAGTGGAGTAGTGTGCAGTAGAGTAATGAGTAGTAGTAGAGTAGTGTGTTGTAGTAGAGTAGTGTGTAGTAGTAAAGTACTGTGTAGTAGTAGAGTAGTCTGTAGTAGTAGTGTAGTGTGTAGTAGTAGTGTAGTGTGCAGTAGTAAAGTACTGTGTAGTAGTAGAGTAGTGTGTTGTAGTAGTAGAGTAGAGTGCAGTAGAGTAATGAGTAGTAGTAGAGTAGTCTGTAGTAGTAGAGTAGTCTGTAGTAGTAAGAGTTTGTAGTAGTGGAGTAGCGTGTAGTAGTAGCGTGTCGGTGGTAGTGGTAGTAGTAGTAGAAGCACAGATAGAACAATGAGACAGATATTTCACCGGATATATAAATGTGATGCATCCGCTTAGCATTTTCATTCACTACCAACTATGTAGTAGGCTTCCTCTCACTACCAAATATTATGGTAGCGAGAGGAAGCCCAGTGGCCGACATTCTACTCATTTTCTCATCGATGAAACATTTAATCTCCATACAGTTCTGCTCCCAAAACTAAAATCTGTTACGAACAGGACAAATTTTTGTAAACTTGTACCCTTTGCCAAAGTTTTAAAACATTGCATTGTTTAGAAGGAGTGCAAAGGCTAATTTAGTTATTGCACACTTCACAGAGTAGGCTTTCCCTACCGGAAATATGCAAATACACAGTGCATTCGGAAAATATTCAGACCCCTTTTCCACATTTTGTTTAGTTACAGCCTTATTCTAAAATGGATTACATTTTTTTTAAATCCTCAATCTACACGCAGTACCCCATAAAGACAAACCGAACAGTTTATTTTCTTTGCAAATGTATATCAAAAACATTAACAATATATACCTTATTTACATAAGTATTCAGACCCTTTTCTATGAGACTTGAAATTGAGCTTAGATGCATCCTGTTTCCATTGATCATCCTTGAGATATTTTTACAACTTGAAAGTCCACCTGTGGTAAATTCAATTGATTGGACATGATTTGGAAAGGCACACAACTGTCTATATAAGGTCCCACAGTTGACAGTGCATGTCAGAGCAAAAAACAAATCATGAGGTTGAAAGAATTAGCGCTCCAAGACAGGATTGTGTCGAGGCACAGATCTGTCAAAGGGTACCAAAACATTTCTGCAGCATTGAAGGTCCCCAAGAACACAGTGGCATCCATCATTCTTAAATGGAAGAGGTTTGGAACCACCAAAACTCTTCCTAGAACTGTCCGCCCAGCCAAACTGAGAAATCGGGTGAGAAGGGCCTTGGTCAGGGAGGTGACCGACAACCCAATGGTCCCTCTAACAGGGCTCCAGGGTTCCTCTGTGGAGATGGGAGAACCTTCCAGAAGGACAACCATCTCTGCAGTACTCCACCAATCAGGCCTTTATGGTAGTGGCAAGACTGAAGCCACTCCTCAGTAAAAAGGCACATGACAGCCAGCTTGGAGTTTACCAAGAGTCACCTAAAGGACTCTCAGACAAAAGAAACAAGATTCTCTGGTCTGATGAAACCAAGATAGAACTCTTTGGCCTGAATGCTAAGCATCACGTTTGGAGGAAACCAGGCACCATCCCTACAGTGAAGCATGGTGGTGGCAGCATCATGCTGTTGGGATGTTTTTCAGCTGCAGGGACTGGGAGACGAGGAGGAGGTGAGGGCTCTGGGAGTGTGGTGTCAGGAAAATAACCTCTCAACGTCAACAAAACAAAGGAGATGATCGTGGACTTCAGGAAACAACAGAGGGAGCACTTATCCACATCGACTGGAGAGCAGTAGAGAAGGTGGAAAGTTAAGTTCCTCTGTGTATCACGGACAAACTGAAATGGTGAAGTGTGGTGAAGGAGCAAGTGCCTCTTCAACCTCAAGAGGCTGAAGAAATGTGGCTTGTCAACTAAAACACGGAAAAACTTTTACAGATACACAATTGAGAGCATCATGTCGGGCTGCATCACCGCCTAGTATGACAACTGCACCACCCACAACTGCAGGGCTCTCCAGAGGGTGGTGCGGTTTGCACAACGCATCACCGGGGGCAAACTACCTGCCCTCCAGGACACCTACACCACCCGATGTCACAGGAAGGCCAAAAAGATCATCAAGGACAACAACCACCTGAGCCACTGTCTGTTCAACCCGCTATCATCCAGTAGGCGAAATCAGTACAGATGCATCAAAAGCTGGGACTGAGAGACAGTATCTATCTCAAGGCCATCAGAATGTTACATAGCCATCACTAGCACAGAGAGGCTGCTGCCTTTATATACACATATTTGAAATCACTGGCCACTTTAATAAATGGAACACTAGTCACTTTTAACACCACTTTAACAATGTTTACATATCTTGCATTACTCATCTCGTATCTAAATACTGTATTCTAGGCAGAGGTGTTGCTAACATTTACGATAGCAAATTTCAATAAACATTTTAAAAATAAGTTTTCATCCTTTATTAAGCTTCTAGTCATGAAATCTATGGAGCCTACTCAATCACTTTTTATAGCTACTGTTTACAGGCCTCCGTGGCCATATACAGCGTTTCTCAATGAGTTCCCTGAATTCCTATCGGACCTCGTTGTCATAGCAGATAATATTCAAATTTTTGGTGACACATGGAAAAGTCCACAGACCCACTCCAAAAGGCTTTCGGAGCCATCATCGACTCAGTGGGTTTTGTCCAACATGTCTCTGGACCTACTCACTGTCACACTCTGGACCTAGTTTTGTCCCATGGAATAAATGTTGTGGATCTTAATGTTTTTCCTCATAATCCTGGATTATCGGACCACCATTTTTTTTTTACGTTTGCAATCGCAACAAATAATCAGCTCAGACCCCAACCAAGGGGCATCAAAAGTTGTGCTATAAATTCACAGACAATCCAAAGATTCCTTGATGCCCTTCCAGACTCCCTCTGCCTACCCAAGGACGCCAGAGGACAAAAATCAGTTAACCACCTAACTGAGGAACTAAATTTATCGTTGTGCAATACCCTAGATGCAGTTGCAACCCTAAAAACATGTCATAAAAACTAGCTCCCTGGTATACAGAAAATACCTGAGCTCTGAAGCAAGCTTCCAGAAAATTGGAACGGAAATGGCGCCACACCAAACTGGAAGTCTTCCGACAAGCTTGGAAAGACAGTAGCGTTGCAGTATCGAAGAGCCCTCACTGCTGCTCAATCATCCTATTTTTCCAACTTAATTGAAAAATAAGAACAATCTGAAATTCCTTTTTGATACTGTCTCAAAGCTAACTAAAAAGCAGCATTCCCCAAGAGAGGATGGTTTCACTTCAGCAGTAATAAATTCATGAACTTCTTTTAGGAAAAGGTCATGATCATTAGAAAGCAAAATACAGACTCCTCTGTAAATCTGCGTATTCCTCCAAAGCTCGGTTGTCCTGAGTCTGCACAACTCTGCCAGGACCTAGGATCAAGAGAGACACTCAAGTGTTTTAGTACTATATCTCTTGACACAATGATAAAAATAATCATGGCCTCTAAACCTTCAAGCTGCATACTGGACCCTATTCCAACTAAACTACTGAAAGAGCTGCTTCCTGTGCTTGGCCATCCTGTGTTGAACATAATAAACAGCTCTCTATCCACCGGATGTGTACCAAACTCAATGGGCCTTTATCAAATCTCCCATTCCTCTCAGCAATTTTAGAAAAAGCTGTTGTGTAGCAACTCACTGCCTTCCTGAAGACAAACAATGTATACGAAATGCTTCAGTCTGGTTTTAGACCCCATCATAGCACTGAGACTGCACTTGTGAAGGTGGTAAATTACATTTTAATGGCATCGGACTGAGGCTCTGCATCTGTCCTCGTGCTCCTAGACCTTAGTGCTGCTTTTGATACCATCGATCACCACATTCTTTTGGAGAGATTGGAAACCCAAATTGGTCTACACGGACAAGTTCTGGCCTGGTTTAGATATTATCTGTCGGAAAGATATCAGTTTGTCTCTGTGAATGGTTTGTCCTCTGACAAATCAACTGTAAATGTTGGTGTTCCTCAAGGTTCCGTTTTAGGATGAATATTGTTCTCACTATATATTTTACCTCTTGGGGATGTCATTCGAAAACATGTTAACTTTCACTGCTATGGGGATGACACAGCTGTAAATTTCAATGAAACACGGAGAAGCCCCAAAATTGCCCTCGCTGGAAGTCTGTGTTTCAGACATAAGGAAGTGGATGGCTGCAAACGGCTCTACTTTTAAACTCGGACAAAACAGAGATGCTTGTTCTAGGTCCCAAGAAACAATGAGATCTTCTGTTGAATCTGACAATTAGTAGACAGTAGTCTCAAATAAAACTGTGAAGGACCTTGATCTCTCTTTTGACGAACATATCAAGACTGTTTCAAGGACAGCTTTTGTCCATTTACGTAACATTGCAAAATTCTGAAATGTTCTGTCTAAAAATGATGCAGAAGAATTAATCCATGCTTTTGTTACTTCTAGGTTAGACTACTGCAATGCTCTACTTTCCGGCTACCCGGATAAAGCACTAAATAAACTTCAGTTAGTGCTAAATACGGCTGCTAGAATCCTGACTTGAACCAAAAAATGTGATTATATTACTCCAGTGTTAGCCCCTCTACACTGGCTTACTGTTAAGGCAAGGGCTGATTTCAAGGTTTTACTGCTAACCTACAAAGCATTACATGGGATTTACATGGGGTACATACCTACACGGTCACAAGACGCAGGCCTCCTAATTGTCCCTAGAATTTCTAAGCAAACAGCTGGAGGCAGGGCTTTCTCCTATAGAGCTCTATTTTTATGGAATGGTCTGCCTACCCATGTAAGAGATGCAAACTCTGTCTCAACCTTTAGGTCTTTACTGATGACTCATCTCTTCAGTGGGTCATATGATTGAGTGTACTCTGGCCCAGGGGTGCAAAGGTGAACAGCAAGGCACTGGAGCAACGAACTGTCCTTGCTGTCTCCGCCTGGCCAGCTACCCTCTCCCCAATGGGATTTTCTGAGTCACTGGCTTCCTAGTGCTCTTCCATGTCGTCCCTATGAGGGGTGCATCACTTGAACAGGTTGAGTCACTGACGTGATCTTCCTGTCAGGTTTTGTCCCCCCTCTGGCTCATGCAGTGGAGGAGATCTTCGTGGGCTATACTCAGCCTTGTCCCAGGGTAGTAAGTTGGTGGTCTGTTGATGTCCCTCTAGTGGTAAGGGGGCTGTGCTTTGGCAGAGTAGGTTGGGTTGTACCCTGCCTGGTTGGCCCTGTCCGGGGGTATCGTCGGCCCACCTGACTCAGCCTCCAGTATCTATGCTGCAATAGTCTAGGGGCCGGGGTGTTAGGGTCAGTCTGTTATATCTGGTGTAATGCTCCTGTGTTATTTGGTGTCCTGTGTGAATGTAAGTATGCTCCCTCTAATTCGCTCTCACTCCCTCCCCTCATGAAGGACCTGAGCCCTAGGTTCATGCCTCAGGACTACCTGGCCTGGTGACTTCTGGCTGTCCCCAGTCCACCTTGTTGTGCTGCTGCTCCACTCCCACTAGTCTCCAATTCCACATCCCATCCCATCTATCTCTGCTGGCCACCCTCTTCGGATTTCTACACACCATATATATTTCAACTATGCTGTGATGTTTAACATATCATTTAAATCTATCTAATCGAATAGTAACCACAGTGTGTGAATATAAGTTAAATACTTTTACAAAGAGTATTAGTGATTGACTGACCAGGTGCCTCCAGATCTCCCAACAATGCTGTTTCTAGGGACAACTTTAGATTAATATTGTGCTTTTTCAGCCATTCCTGAACCTGAGACCAGAAACAGGATACCTGAAGGCAATACCAGAACAAATGGTCTATTGATTCTGTATCCTCACAACAAAATCTGCAGAGCTGCGATGATTTTATGCCCCAAATATTCAACATTTTGTTGGTGGCAAGAATTCCAAACAATAATGTTAGCTGAAAAGCACAAAGTCTTGAGTCATTTTATATATCATCTCATATACAACCTGTACCATGGAATCAGTACATCAAAAACTTCTTCCCAACTATTTTACAATCTGTATGGCACAGTTGTCAACATCCTGGTCCTCAAATTAAACTGGTATACTTTACTATTTATGCTATTGTGGTAATGCACAGCACATTTGAGTTCAGCCATAATATTGGTTGTAATATTTGTTCTATCTTTTCAGGGGGAGGACATTGAAACTGTAGCCAGCTCTGCAATGCTTGTTAGAAAAAATAGATATCTTGAAAAAGGTTTCATGTTCAATTAATCAAAATGAGACATGGCAATCTACACAAAGGCCATTTTTAAACAATGGAAGAGCTTTTCTTAGTAATCTACTGGAGAACCATTTAGGGCTCAAGTAAAACAATTTAATAAGTGAAGCTTTTAGAGAGGCTTCTACACCTGCATTGCTTGCTGTTTGGGGTTTTAGGCTGGGTTTCTATACAGCACTTTGAGATATCAGCTGATGTACGAAGGGCTATATAAATACATGTGATTTGATTTAGTGCTTTTATATTTAATAATCTCAACCAACCCAATTCATATTCATTATATAGATTGGTACGCTTTATCTTGTCTGGTTTAGCATCCCAGACAAAGCTAAATATTTTTTGCTCATATGATTTGAAAAATGAATCAGGAGTAGGCAGTGCCATAAGTGAGTAAACTGAGATATGACTAAGGAGTTAATCAGTGTAATTTTTTCCATACATAGACAGGTATTTATCTCTCCATGGTTGCAGGATCTTGTCTATTTTTTTTTTTTACAAATGTTCTATTGAAATTCGTTGTGGAGAGCTCATTTATATATTTATATTATTATATTTATATTTTACGATACGAATACTAAGTATGTGTACTTCCTCTGTCAGCATATTTTATAGGTTCACTGCAGGGTAATGTAAAAGTAGCATTTTTTAAAGATCCAATACGTAATATTGTACACTTATCATAATTAACTTTTCTGTACTCTCTAGATTAAAACCTATCTAGAACTTCAAGGAGACATTGCAGGGATCTTCAAGGAGACATTGCAGGGATCTTCAAGGAGACATTGCAGGGAACTTCAAGGAGACATTGCAGGGAACTTCAAGGAGACATTGCAGGGATCTTGAAGGAGACATTGCAGGGATCTTCAAGGAGACATTGCAGGGAACTTCAAGGAGACATTGCAGGGATCTTCAAGGAGACATTGCAGGGATCTTCAAGGAGATATTGCAGGGATCTTCAAGGAGACATTGCAGGGATCTTCAAGGAGACATTACAGGGATCTTCAAGGAGACATTGCAGGGATCTTCAAGGAGACATTGCAGGGATCTTCAAGGAGACATTGCAGGGATCTTCAAGGAGACATTGCAGGGATCTTCAAGGAGACATTGCAGGGATCTAGCATGCGGATTTAATATAAAACTTGAGTCATCGGCATACATGGACACCTTTGTTTTTAAACCTTGGATTTCTAATCCTCTAGTGTTATTTGATGTGATTTTAATTGCTAGCATTTCAATGGCCATAGCGAATAGATATGTTGACAGCAGACACCCTTGTTTAACTCCTCTTGACAATTCAAAACTCTGAGATGTAGCCGTTATTTACTATTTTACACCTGGGGTTGCTATACATTACTTTTACCCATTTTATAAGAAAACAACAAAACTGAAGAAAAAAAAAATCCAGGTATTTATGAATCAAATCTAGTCTTACTTTATCAAAGGCTTTTTCAAAATATGCTATAAATACCAGGCCTGTGTAATGTGTAGGATTAGCAGTAGTACTAGTAGTGCAGTAGTAGTAGTGTTTGGAGTAGTTGTATAGTGGTGTAGTACTATAGTAGTAGTAGTGTTTGGAGTAGTTGTATAGTGGTGTAGTACTATAGTAGAAGTCGTAGTAACTAGCTACGTCTCTTCCTGTGGGTCAGGGCTGCCCTGAAAGGAAGACACTATACTGGTGACGTAGTAGTAGTAGTAGTAGTAGTAGAGTAGTGTGTGGTGTAGTAGTATGATGGTGTAGTAGTAGAGTAGTGTGTAATAGTAGAGTAGTGTGTAATATTAGTAGTAGGTGTGTTGTAGTATTAGTAGTAGGTGTGTTGTAGTAGTAGTAGTAACAGCAGCAGTAGTAGTAGGTATATTGTAGCAGTAGTAAGTAGTAGTAGTAACAGCAGCAGCTGTAGTAGTAGGTATGTTGTAGCAGTAGTAGTAGGTATGTTGTAGTAGTAGGTATGTTGTAGCAGTAGTAGTAGGTATGTTGTAGTAGTAGTAGTAGGTATGTTGTAGCAGTAGTAGTAGGTATGTTGTAGCAGTAGTAGTAGGTATGTTGTAGCAGTAGTAGTAGGTATGTTGTAGCAGTAGTAGTAGGTATGTTGTAGCAGTAGTAGTAGGTATGTTGTAGCAGTAGTAGTAGGTATGTTGTAGCAGTAGTAGTAGGTATGTTGTAGCAGTAGTAGTAGGTATGTTGTAGCAGTAGTAGTAGGTATGTTTACATTTACATTTACATACATTTAAGTCATTTAGCAGACGCTCTTATCCAGAGCGACTTACAAATTGGTGCATTTACCTTATGACATCCAGTGGAACAGTCACTTTACAATAGTGCATCTAAATATTAAAGGGGTGGGGGGTGAGAGGGATTACTTATCCTATCCTAGGTATTCCTTAAAGAGGTGGGGTTTCAGGTGTCTCCGGAAGGTGGTGATTGACTCCGCTGTCCTGGCGTCGTGAGGGAGTTTGTTCCACCATTGGGGGGCCAGAGCAGCGAACAGTTTTGACTGGGCTGAGCGGGAACTGTACTTCCTCAGTGGTAGGGAGGCGAGCAGGCCAGAGGTGGATGAACGCAGTGCCCTTGTTTGGGTAGTACAGTATGTTGTAGTAGTAGGTATGTTGTAGCAGTAGTAGTAGGTATGTTGTAGCAGTAGTAGTAGGTATGTTGTAGCAGTAGTAGTAGGTATGTTGTAGCAGTAGTAGTAGGTATGTTGTAGCAGTAGTAGTAGGTATGTTGTAGCAGTAGTAGTAGGTATGTTGTAGCAGTAGTAGTAGGTATGTTGTAGCAGTAGTAGTAGGTATGTTGTAGCAGTAGTAGTAGGTATGTTGTAGCAGTAGTAGTAGGTATGTTGTAGCAGTAGTAGTAGGTATGTTTACATTTACATTTACATACATTTAAGTCATTTAGCAGACGCTCTTATCCAGAGCGACTTACAAATTGGTGCATTTACCTTATGACATCCAGTGGAACAGTCACTTTACAATAGTGCATCTAAATATTAAAGGGGGTGGGGGGGGTGAGAGGGATTACTTATCCTATCCTAGGTATTCCTTAAAGAGGTGGGGTTTCAGGTGTCTCCGGAAGGTGGTGATTGACTCCGCTGTCCTGGCGTCGTGAGGGAGTTTGTTCCACCAATGGGGGGCCAGAGCAGCGAACAGTTTTGACTGGGCTGAGCGGGAACTGTACTTCCTCAGTGGTAGGGAGGCGAGCAGGCCAGAGGTGGATGAACGCAGTGCCCTTGTTTGGGTAGTACAGTATGTTGTAGTAGTAGTAGTAGGTATGTTGTAGCAGTAGTAGTAGGTATGTTGTAGCAGTAGTAGTAGGTATGTTGTAGCAGTAGTAGTAGGTATGTTGTAGCAGTAGTAGTAGGTATGTTGTAGCAGTAGTAGTAGGTATGTTGTAGCAGTAGTAGTAGGTATGTTGTAGCAGTAGTAGTAGGTATGTTGTAGCAGTAGTAGTAGGTATGTTGTAGCAGTAGTAAGTAGTAGTAGTAACTAGCTACGTCTCTTCCCATGGTTCAGGACTGCCCCTGGGTGGGAGACACCGTACTGAAGAGGTAGTGTAGTAGTAGAGTAGTGTGTAGTTGTAGTGTTGTAGTAACTATGTACCTCTCCTCCCGTGGTTCAGGACTGCCCTGGGAAGGAGACACCAGACTGGTGGGTGTTGACGGCTCTTTCCTCTTCTCCTCCAACGACTTGTCTCCACCTCCTGGCTCATCTGCCGTCCAATGAAAATACAGGATCTGACATTACACCTGGGGCTTATTCAGAGGGGTGTAACTTCACAGTGCATTCACTCATTTAGTACTGATCTACTAACCTAGGAGTTTCTTCCAGGACTTGATGAGGGCCTTGGCCAGAGAGGTGACCTCATCGTCTGTACTCTGCTTCCTGATGGCGTTCACAGACATCCCAATCCTGGTGGACTGGAGAGGAGAGACTTACGTTAGGCTGCAGGAGAGACATTGGTTCAGTATAAAGGGAGAGAGATTAGAGTTCACCACTTCTAAACCCCAACACAAAGGGAAAGGTACAGCCCTCAGCTCCCTGCATCTCTCCCTCCAGTACCTGCAGTAATTATAGCTTCATAGGTACAGCCCTCAGTTCCCTGCAGTACCTGTAGTAATTCTAGTCATAGGTACAGCCCTCAGCTCCCTGCAGTACCTGTAGTAATTCTAGCTTCATAGGTACAGCCCTCAGTTCCCTGCAGTAATTCTAGCTTCATAGGTACAGCCCTCAGCTCCCTGCAGTACCTGTAGTAATTCTAGAGTCATAGGTACAGCCCTCAGTTCCCTGCAGTACCTGTAGTAATTCTAGCTCCATCGGTACAGCCCTCAGCTCCCTGCAGTAGCTGTAGTAATTCTAGCTCCATAGGTACAGCCCTCAGCTCCCTGTAGTAGGTATAGCTTCATAGGTACAGCCCTCAGCTCCCTGCAGTAATTCTAGTCATAGGTATAGCCCTCAGCTCCCTGCAGTACCTGTAGTAATTCTAGCTTCATCGGTACAGCCCTCAGCTCCCTGCAGTAGCTGTAGTAATTCTAGCTTCATAGGTACAGCCCTCAGCTCCCTGTAGTAGGTATAGCTTCATAGGTACAGCCCTCAGCTCCCTGCAGTAATTCTAGTCATAGGTACAGCCCTCAGCTCCCTGCAGTACCTGTAGTAATTATAGCTTCGTAGGTACAGCCCTCAGCTCCCTGCAGTAATTCTAGAGTCATAGGTACAGCCCTCAGCTCCCTGCAGTACCTGTAATAATTATAGCTTCATAGGTACAGCCCTCAGCTCCCTGCAGTACCTGTAATAATTATAGCTTCATAGGTACAGCCGTCAGCTCCCTGCAGTACCTGCAGTAATTCTAGAGTCATAGGTACAGCCCTCAGCTCCCTGCAGTACCTGTAATAATTATAGCTTCATAGGTACAGCCCTCAGCTCCCTGCAGTACCTGTAATAATTATAGCTTCATAGGTACAGCCCTCAGCTCCCTGCAGTACCTGTAATAATTATAGCTTCATAGGTACAGCCCTCAGCTCCCTGCAGTACCTGTAATAATTATAGCTTCATAGGTACAGCCGTCAGCTCCCTGCAGTACCTGCAGTAATTCTAGAGTCATAGGTACAGCCCTCAGCTCCCTGCAGTACCTGTAATAATTATAGCTTCATAGGTACAGCCCTCAGCTCCCTGCAGTACCTGTTGTAATTATAGCTTCATAGGTACAGCCCTCAGCTCCCTGCAGTACCTGTTGTAATTATAGCTTCATAGGTACAGCCCTCAGCTCCCTGCAGTACCTGTAGTAATTCTAGAGTCATAGGTACAGCCCTCAGTTCCTTCAGAAGGTCCAGTGCCCCTACCTGCAACAGCAACAACAAACTGAGGGTTAGTTTGAGCACAGATATTCTAGTTTAGAATAGGTTGGTGCTGCAACAACATCATGCTGGGGGTTAGTTAGAGGTAGGCAGGTCAAAAGGTAGGATGCAGCAGGTTTGAGGATACAGTGCATTCGGAAAGTATTCAGACCTCTTCACCTTTTCCACAATTTGTTACATCAGCCTTATTCTGAAATGGATTACATAAAAACATTTCCTCATCAATCTACACACAACACCCCATAATGACAAAGCAAAAACAGGTTTTTAGAAACAGCTGACTGACAGAGCTTGAGAGGATATTCAGAGTAGAATGGGAGAAACTCCCCACATACAGGTGTGCCAAGCTTGTAGCATCATACCCAAGAAGACTCGAGGCTGTAATTGCTGCCAAAGGTGGTTTAAAAATATATATAATAATAACCTTTTTTTAACTAGGCAGGTCAGTTAAGAACAAATTTGTATTTACAATGACGGCCTACCCCGGCCAAACCCTAACCCGGAAGACTATGGGCCAATTGCCCGACGCCCTATGGGACTCCTAATCACAGCCAGTTGTGATACAGCCTGGAATCGAACCAGGGTCTGTAGTGACGCTTCTAGCACTGACATGCAGTGGCTTAGACCGCTGCGCCACTCGGGAGCCAAATAAACTTTATATTTTTTATACATATTTGCAAAAATGTCTCAACAACTGCGACCTGGCCAAGATAAATCAATTTCAGAGTAAGGCTATAATGTAAAAAACTGTAAAAAACTGTAAAAAGTTAAGGGGTTTGAATATTTTCAGAATGTACTGTATCTCCTTCTAGTCTTGTACTGCTTTATTTAACCAGGTAGGCTAGTTGAGAACACCTTTATTTAACCAGGTAGGCTAGTTGAGAACACCTTTATTTAACCAGGTAGGCCAGTTGAGAACACCTTTATTTAACCAGGTAGGCCAGTTGAGAACACCTTTATTTAACCAGGTAGGCCAGTTGAGAACACCTTTATTTAACCAGGTAGGCCAGTTGAGAACACCTTTATTTAACCAGGTGGGCTAGTTGAGAACACCTTTATTTAACCAGGTAGGCTAGTTGAGAACACCTTTATTTAACCAGGTAGGCTAGTTGAGAACGCCTTTATTTAACCAGGTAGGCTAGTTGAGAACACCTTTATTTAACCAGGTAGACTAGTAGAGAACACCTTTATTTAACCAGGTAGGTCAGTTGAGAATAAGTTCTCATTTACAACTGCGACCTGGCCAAGATAAAGCAAAGCAGTGCGACACAAACAACAACACAGACTTACACATGGAGTAAACAAAAGTATAGTCAATAACACAATATAAAAAAATCTATATAGTGTGTGCAAATTAGGTTAGATTAGGGATGTAAGGCAATAAATAGGCCGTAGTGGCGAATTAATGACAATTTCTGAAATAAACACTGGAGTGATAGATGTGCAGAAGATGAATGTGCAAGTACAGATACTGGGGTGCAAAGGAGAAAAAAATATAAACAAAATAAACAACAATACGGGGATGAGGTAGTTGGATGGGCTATTTACAGATGGGCTATGTACAGGTACAGTGGTCTGTAAGCTGCTCTGACAGCTGATGCTTAAAGTTAGTGAGGGAGATACGAGTCTCCAGCGTCAGTGACTTATGCAATTCAATCCAGTCATTGGCAGCAGAGAACTGGAAGGAAAGACGGCCAAAGGAGGTGTTGGCTTTGGGGATGACCAGTGAAATACACCCGCTGGAGCGCGTGCTACAGGTGCTGCTATGGTGACCAGTGAGCTGGGATATTACCTAGCAAAGATCTATAGATGACCTGGAGCCAGTGGGTTTGGCGACAAATATGAAGCGAGGGCCAGCCAACGAGAGCATACAGGTCGCAGCGGTGGGTAGTATATAGGCCTTTGGTGACTAAATGGATGGCACTGTGATAGACTGCATACAATTCGCTGAGTAGAGTGTTGGAGGCTATTTTGTAGGATCAGTAGGATGGTCAGTTTTACGAGGGTATGTTAGGCAGCGTGAGTGAAGGAGGCTTTGCTGCGAAATAGGAAGGCGATTCTAGATTTAATTTTAAATTGGAGATGCTTAATATGAGTCTGGAAGGAGAGTTTAAATTCTAACCAGACACCTAGGTATTTGTAGTTGTCCACATATTCTAAGTCAGAACCGTCCAGAGTAGTGATGCGGGATGGGGGGGCAGGTGCAGGCAGCGATCGGTTGAGGAGCATGCACTTAGTTTTACTAGCATTTAAGAGCAGTTGGAGGCCATGGAAGGAGAGTTGTATGGCATTGAAGCTCGTCTGGAGGTTAGTTAACACAGTGTCCAAAGAAGGGCCAGATGTATACAGAATGGTGTAGTCTGTGTAGAGGTGGATCAGAGATCACCAGAATTTATTTGTTTACCTTTATTTAACCAGGCAAGTCAGTTAAGAACAAATTCTTGTTTTCAATGACGGCCTAGGAACAGTGGGTTAACTGCCTGTTCAGGGGCAGAACGACAGCTCGGGGGTTTGAACTTGCAACCTTCCGCTTACTAGTCCAACGCTCTAACCACTAGGCTACCCTGGTGTAGGCTACCCTGGTGTAGTCTGTGTAGAGGTGGATCAGAGATCACCAGCAGCAAGAGCTAAATACATCATTGATGTATACAGAGAAAAGAGTCGGCCGAGAATTAAACCCTGTGGCACCCCCATAGAGACTGCCAGAAGTCCGGACAACAGGCCCTCCGATTTGACACACTGAACTCTATCAGAGAAGTAGTTGGTGATCCAGGCGAGGCAGTCATTTGAGAAACCAAGGCTGTTGAGTCTGCCGATAAGAATGCGGTGATTGACAGAGTCGAAAGCCTTGGCCAGGTCGATGAAGACGGCTGCACAGTACTGTTTTTTGTCGTTGGTGGTTATGATATCGTTTAGGACCTTGAGCATGGCAGAGGTGCACCCATGACCAGCTCGGAAACCAGATTGCATAGCGGAAAAGGCACGGTAGGATTCGAAATGGTCGGTGATCCGTTTGTTAACTTGGCTTTTGAAGACCTTAGAAAGGCAGGGTAGGATAGATATAGGTCTGTAGCAGTTTGGGTCTAGAGGCAGGGTAGGATGGATATAGGTCTGTAACTGTTTGGGTCTAGAGTGTCTCCCCCTTTGAAGAGGGGGATGACCGCGGCAGCTTTCCAATCTTTGGGGTTCTCAGATGATACAAAAGAGAGTTTGAACAGACTGGTAATAGGGGTTGAAACAATTGTGGCGGCTAACTTTAGAAAGAGGGACCAGCTTGTCTAGCCCAGCTGATATGTAGAGGTCGCGATTTTGCAGCTCTTTTTCAGAACATCAGCTATCCGGATTTGGGTGAATGAGAAATGGGGAGGCTTGGCCAAGTTGCTGTGGGGGGTGCAGAGCTGTTGACCGGGGCAGGGGGTGTCAGGTGGAAAGCATGGCCAGCCGTAGAAAAATGTTTATTGAAATTCTCGATTATTGTGGATTTATCGGTGGTGACAGTATTTCCTAGCCTCAGAGCAGTAGGAAGCTGGGAGGAGGTGCTCTTATTCTCCATGGACTTTACAGTGTCCCAGAACTATTTGGAGTTTGTGCTACAGGATGCAAATTTCTGTTTGAAAAAGCTAGCCTTTGCTTTCATAGCTGCCTGTGTATATTGGTTCCTAACTTCCCTGAAAAGTTGCATATCACGGGAGCAATTCAATGCTAATGCAGAACGCCACAGGATGTTTTGGTCAAGGGCAGACAGGTCTGGAGTGAACCAAGGGCTATATCTGTTCTTAGTTCTGCATTTTTTTGAATGGGGCATGCTTATTTAAGATGGAAAGCACTTTTAAAGAATAACCAGGCATCCATCTGCCTTTGAATCATACAACCTGACATGTGTATAATTGTATGTAAAGAAGACCTCTGTGAAGTTTTTTAAAAGTATTTTATGTGTAGTCTTTTTTTCTCCATTATTATTTGTTTATTTTCCTTAAACCTGTGTGCTTCGTTACCTAATTTGCATTTTTTTTATTTACAATCCAACTCCGGTATATGTTTGTGCAATTTGGAAAGTTTGTTTTTGGTGTTATTTATTTCGGTTTCTTTAGTTCCGACTGGCACGTGAACGCGGCACCAATGACCTGCTATCTTAGCAACTACAGAACTAGCTAACTGTTGTTAGCTTAGTTAGCTAGTTACTGGTTTAGTTCGCTAGTTACTGGCTTAGTTAGCTAGCTAGCTAACAGCACAATAACGTTTGACTACCATGCACCACTGAACTAACTAATGTTAAACGACTACGAAGAGCCTGTAAGACCAATATTTTTCGAAATGTGACATTCAACAGCATAGGACGACAACTGCTAGCTAGTTAGCGATGTGTGTCTACGTTTTCAACTCCATTTGCTAGTTAGCGTTAGCATGCTAACGCTATCACCAGACAAGATAATGGGAGCCAATCCATTCATGTCGGAACACCTCACCCCGCTTTTCTTCTGCGCCATTTTATCCATCTTCTTCGCAATTCTTATGATTTCCTCTTCTTCTTTTTTACCCATTGTGAATAATTTCCTCTAAAACGTTCAAATTGCAAAGAGAGGAAATCGCTGTCGACAAAGGGCACCGGGCGTTTGGCGGGTGGTCACTAGTTACCAAAGCTACAAAGTCAGAAGGCCCGCCTACTCGACCAATCAGATGAGGGAGTATGATGACGCGTATGCCGACCGGCTTGAATGGGTAAAAAAATGGTCGATCAATTATTTGGTTATTTTGTACATACTGTAAAACAAACCGTTATAAATGCAAAGTGTTAATCGGATGTCTTATTCAAACTCAACTTGCAAGCTTATCATGATGTTTGCCCTTACTCATAGTTACTTGTCTTAACCCAAAATAAGGTGAGGTGTTCAGAACAAGTTTAAGGGCAGAGAAAGCTTGTTGGACACTAAGAAAGCTTTGTGGTAAAGCGTTTAACACAAAATCCGGGGAGGGGCCAGCTGAGAATAAGACTGTATCATCTGCATAGAAATGGATGAGAGAGCTTCCTACTGCCTGAGCTATGTTGTTGATGTAAATCGAGAAGAGCGTGGGGCCTTGGATCGAGCTTTGGGGTACTCCCTTGGTGACAGGTAGTAGCTGAGACAGCAGATAGCCGACGTGAGTAAGACCTTTAAACAGGTCAACATCAAATCAAAATCAAATCAAATGTTATTTGTCACATACACATGGTTAGCAGATGTTAATGCTAGTGTAGCGAAATGCTTGTGCTTCTAGTTCCGACAATGCAGTAATAACCAACGAGTAATCTAACCTAACAATTCCACAACTACTACCTTATACACACAAGTGTAAAGGGATGAAGAATATGTACATAAAAAATATATGAATGAGTGATGGTACAGAACAGCATAGGCAAGATGCAGTAGATGGTATAGAGTACAGTATATACATATGAAATGAGTAACATTTACATTTACATTTAAGTCATTTAGCAGACGCTCTTATCCAGAGCGACTTACAAATTGGTGCATTCACCTTATGACATCCATCAGAGGCATCGGAATGGAATTCTGTTGAACACGGCATCATAATGGAATTCCGTTGAACATGGCATCAGAATGGAATTCTTTTGAGCATGTCACCAGAATGGAATTCTGTTGAGCAAATAATTATAACGGAATTCTGTTGAACACGGCATTAGAATGGTATTCTGTTGATCACGGCATTAGAATGAAATTCTATTCAACATGGCATCAGAATGGAATTCTATTGAACAGAGAATTAGAATGGAATTCTATTGAACACGGCATCAGAATTCAATTCTATTGAACATCGCATCAGAATGGAATTCAGCTGAACACGGCATCAGAATGGAATTCAGCTGAACACGGCATCAGAATGGAATTCAGCTGAACACGGCATCAGAATGGAATTCAGCTGAACACGGCATTAGAATGGAATTCCGCTGAACACGGCATCAACGTAGGGTACTCCCTCCCCCCCACTCCCTCCCTCCTCCTCCTCCTCCTCTTTCTCCCCCTCCTCCCCTTCCACTCCCTCCCTCCTCCTCTCCCTCCTCCCCCACCCTTCCACTCCTTCCCTCCCTCTCCTCCTCCACTAATTCTCTCCCTGCCACCCCCTCCTCCTCCACTCCCTCCCTCCTCCTCCTACACTACCCCTCTCCCTCCCACCTCCTCCCCTCCACTCCCTCCCCCTCCTCCTCCTCACTCCCTCCCTCCTCCTCCACTCCCTCCCTCCTCTTCCTCCCCCACTCTCCCTCCCTTCTACTCCACTCCCTCCCACCTCCTCCCCTCCACTCCTTCCTCCTCCTCCTTCTCCTCCACTCCACTCGCTCCCACCTCCTCACCTCCACTCCCTCCCTCCTCCTTCTACACTACCCCTCTCCCTCCCTCCTCCTCTCCTCCACTCCCTCCCTAATCCTCCTCCCCCTCCACTTCCTCATCCCTCCTCCTCCCCGTCACTCCCTCCCTCCCTCTCACCTCCTCCCCTCCACAACCTCTCTCTCTCCCTCCCCCTACCCCTCCACTTCCTCCTCCCTCCTCCTCCCCCTCCACAACCTCTCTCTCTTCCTCCTCCTCCCCCTCCACTTCCTCCTGTTGGTCAAAGCAAGTGTGATGTAACTGATGTTTGTAGAGGTGTTGAAATGTTACATTGTCTATATACATTTTGGTTTGCTATCCAATTAAATGTTTTATATATATATATATATATATATATATATATATATATATATATATATATATATATATATATATATATATATATATATATATATATAGTCCATATACAAAAAAAGATGGGCCAGAACCATCTTTGTCATCATCGGGACGAGGCTATACCTGCCACGAGGTAATTCATCCTCACGTTGATTTCTGAAGGTTTATTTAGTTTTGTACTTGATGCCCTCCACACAACCTCACTTCCCTCTACACTCAGCTCCTTTCCTCACCACATCACTTCACTCTACACTCAGCTCCTTTCCTCACCACATCACTTCCCTCTACACTCAGCTCCTTTCCTCACCACATCACTTCCCTCTACACT